>NC_139632.1:47303903-47448403 GCF_964638095.1 Poromitra crassiceps
GAGGGATCTGGTATATACATCTCTGTGTGAGGGATCTGGTATGTACATCTCTCTGTGAGGGATCTGGTATGTACATCTCTGTGAGGGATCTGGTATGTACATCTCTGTGAGGGATCTGGTATGTACATCTCTCTGTGAGGGATCTGGTATGTACATCTCTCTGTGAGGGATCTGGTATGTATATCTCTGTGAGGGATCTGGTATGTACATCTCTCTGTGAGGGATCTGGTATATACATCTCTCTGTGAGGGATCTGGTATATACATCTCTCTGTGAGGGATCTGGTATATACATCTCTCTGTGAGGGATCTGGTATATACATCTCTCTGTGAGGGATCTGGTATATACATCTCTCTGTGAGGGATCTGGTATATACATCTCTCCGTGAGGGATCTGGTATGTACATCTCTGTGAGGGATCTGGTATGTACATATCTGTGAGGGATCTGGTATGTACATCTCTATGTGAGGGATCTGGTATGTACATCTCTGTGAGGGATCTGGTACAGTATGTACATCTCTCCGTGAGGGATCTGGTATGTACATCTCTGTGAGGGATCTGGTATGTACATCTCTGTGAGGGATCTGGTATGTACATCTCTATGTGAGGGATCTGGTATGTACATCTCTGTGAGGGATCTGGTATGTACATATCTGTGAGGGATCTGGTACAGTATGTACATCTCTCCGTGAGGGATCTGGTATGTACATCTCTGTGAGGGATCTGGTATGTACATCTCTGTGAGGGATCTGGTATGTACATCTCTATGTGAGGGATCTGGTATGTACATCTCTGTGAGGGATCTGGTATGTACAGCTCTCTGTGAGGGATCTGGTATGTACATCTCTGTGAGGGATCTGGTACAGTATGTACATCTCTGTGTGAGGGATCTGGTATGTACAGCTCTCTGTGAGGGATCTGGTATGTACATCTATGTGAGGGATCTGCTATGTACATCTCTCTGTGCGGGATCTGTTATGTACATCTCTGTGTGAGGGATCTGGTATGTACATATCTCCGTGAGGGATCTGGTATATACATCTCTCCGTGAGGGATCTGGTATGTACATCTCTGTGTGAGGGATCTGGTATGTACATCTCTCCGTGAGGGATCTGGTATGTACATCTCTGTGTGAGGGATCTGGTATGTACATCTCTCCGTGAGGGATCTGGTATGTACATCTCTCCGTGAGGGATCTGGTATGTACATCTCTGTGTGAGGGATCTGGTATGTACATCTCTGTGTGAGGGATCTGGTACTGTATATACAACTCTCCGTGAGGGATCTGGTATATACATCTCTCCATGAGGGATCTGGTATGTACATCTCTGTGTGAGGGATCTGGTATGTACATCTCTGTGTGAGGGATCTGGTATGTACATCTCTGTGTGAGGGATCTGGTATGTACATCTCTCTGTGAGGGATCTGGTATGTACATCTCTGGTGAGGGATCTGGTATGTACATCTCTCTGTGAGGGATCTGGTATGTACATCTCTGTGAGGGATCTGGTATGTACATCTCTCTAGTCGTGTTTCCATTACCCTCAGAAATGCGCAAAATCTAAATATCGCAATAGAAATTGGGTAATGGAAACACGTAAATTCCGAAAAACCTCCCAAATATCGCAAAAAGTTTTTGCGCTCCCATGAGGTGGTTTTTCAGACGTGTCGATATAGCAGTTTATCGCAAAAGTGTAATGGAAACACATTTTCCGCATTTGCACGTCATGTGACCCATCTTCTCCTTTGGAAAAGGAGCGGAGAATAAGTTTGGTAAGCAAGGTTCGATAAGCCGTGGCAAAACCTCCGCAGCAAGTGGAAAACTTTGAAGCAACGCTACCTAGCATAAAGACGAGTGTTGTGCAAAAGCGGAGCCGGGGAAAATAGATAATGTTTAATGGCAGAAATCGGTCCATGGTGACAGGCTGCCTGTGTGCGCGGCGAGATGAGGGGATGAAAAGCACAAACCGGTGCGGTGCTGCTGACTGAAGAGAATACAGTGACTGTGAGTAATACATTACACACGTTTCAGGTGCAATGTTATAATTATAATAGGCTACACGACATTCTGATTATTGCACCATATCAGCCTTTTCCCCCCTCCATCTCTAAATCGGACCAGTTGTATTAGGCTACCTGTTTTTCTCTGTCACGCTCACTGCATTCACCGCAGCCAGCAATGTTGCCACTCATTTTCTTTTGAATTGATAATCAGGCTCGTTTATATGCGTTGTAGCTTCATGTGGTGATTTGCATTGACCATTGGTTGGATTTGAGCATGCAGGGGACGGGATATGGGGCAGATCCCCGTGCGTAATCACTGTGGCAGCTACTGGTAACGGGGAATTGCGTTCAGGTGTGTGCGCCGTCAGACCAAACTCAACTTCAATGGGAACGCCTACAAGTCGCAATTGTACATTGTCGAAGTTGTAGAAATATCGCAATTAATTTGCGAAAAACTGTAATGGAAACACAGCTTCTGTGAGGGATCTGGTATATTACATTACATTACATTTACATTACGTCATTTGGCAGACGCCTTTATCCAAAGCGACTTACATTAACACATTTTTGTCAGCAATAGAGCAATCAACTATGCAACACAGTCTATGACAACTACAACCTCTGAGGGAACAGTGGTACAAGTTTAGTTTAGGTTACTTTTTTTTTTTTTTTTTAGAAAGAGAGAGAAAGAAGTTAGATCAAGAAGGGCCCAGATGGAGCCTGAAAAGGTGTGTCTTTAGTCTTTTCCGAAAGATCGGCAGTGATTCAGCTGTCCTGACCGAAGGTGGAAGCTCGTTCCACCATTGAGGTGCCAGGGACGAGAAGAGTCGAGATCGGGATGAGTGACTTTTGAGCCCCCGTAGCGAAGGAGGGGCGAGGCATCCTGCACTGGTGGAGGAGCAAAGGGAGCACTGAGAGGTTTGGAACCTGACCATAGATTGCAGGTACAGGGGAGCTGACTGGTGTACTGCCCTGTAGGCCAGTACCAGTGTCTTGAATTTGATGCGTGCCGAGATGGGAAGCCAGTGGAGGTCCTGGAAGAGGGGAGTGACATGAGAGAATTTGGGTTGGTTGAATACCAGACGGGCTGCAGCGTTCTGAATGAGCTGAATCGGTCGGATGTCGGTGGCAGGTAGGCCGGCCAGGAGCACGTTGCAGTAGTCCAGGCGAGAGATGATAAGTGACTGGACAACGAGTTGAGTCGCTTCTCTTGTGAGAAAGGGACAGAGTTTGCGGATGTTGTAGAGGGAGAACCTACAGGAGCGTGCTGTCGCAGCTATGTTGGCTGAGCAAGACAGCTGGTTGTCAAGGATCACCCCAAGGTTTTTAGCTGTTTGGGAGGGAAGTACAGTGGTATTGTCAATGGAGATGGAGAGATCAGCGAGAGGGCAGTCTTTCCCTGGGAGGAAGAGTAGCTCTGTCTTCCCAAGGTTGAGCTTGAGGTGGTGGGCAGACATCCAATCGCCAATGTCTTTGAGGCATGCAGAGATGTGAGCCTCGATTTGAGTGTCGGAGGGGGGGGGGGGGAAGGAAAAGCTGGGTGTCATCAGCATAGCAGTGATAAGAAAAGCAATGAGATGAGATCACATGGGCAAGAGATCTGATATAGAGAAGGAAAAGTAAGGGGCCCAGGACTGAGCCCTGGGGGACACCGGTGGTAAGAGGGCAGGATCTGGAGAGGGACCCTCTCCATAAGACCTAGTATGAGCGGTTCGAGGGATAGGAAGCAAACCAGGAGTGTGCAGACCCTGAAATGCCGAGGTCAGACAGAGTGGAAAGAAGGATTTGGTGGTTGACTGTGTCGAAGGCAGCAGACAGGTCAAGGAGGACAAGGACAGAGGAGAGGGATGAGGCCTTAGCAGTGTGAATGGCCTCTGTGACTGCAAGAAGAGCTGTCTCAGTGGAGTGAGAAGCCTTGAAACCGGACTGCAGAGGGTCCAGGAGGTCATTCTGGGAGAGATAGAGAGAAAGTTGTTTGGACGCTGCTCCTTCGAGGGTTTTGGAAAGGAATGAGAGAAGAGAGACAGGTCTGTAGTTCTGAATAGCAGTAGGGTCAAGGGAGGGTTTCTTAAGCAGAGGCTTGACTCTTGCAGTCTTTAGAGCAGGCAGAACAAGACCAGAGGACAGAGAGGAGTTTATGAAGGTAGTGAGGAAGGGAGATATGTCAGGTGAGATGGTTGGCTCAGTTAGAGCTGATGAGTTTAAGCACTTCATCAGGAGAGAGGGGAGAGAAGGAAGTAAATCCAGGGACAGGGGGCCGAGAAGCAGGATTGGAGTGGGGAGTGTTAGTGAGGGTACCTGGAGGATGATCGTTCAACAGGGGCTCTGAGCTCCGCCTACACAATCAATCGATGAAGCCCTTTTAAACTAGAGTGACTCCTCCCAGCAATCAGCCCCTCCCAGCAATCAGCCACTCGTTTCACAGAGGCTGTGCTCACAGATACCAGTCAGGTGACTGCTGAGTATCGGTGGGCCTGCTAACAGTACTTTAAAGAATAAAGCCAAATGGCAGTATCCTAAGACAATTTTTAAAAGACAGGAAAGCAAGACAACAGAAACTAACTTACCAAAATCCCAGCAAAGAGTGGAGTAGAGACAGACTAGTAACAGCACAGCAAGACAGCTCAGAGCAGAAACCTAAATGTGTATACATCTCTCTGTTAGGGATCTGGACTTTATTGGTTGTTGAGATCCAGTTCCTTGAACTGTGCATACAGTAGCTGCCAACACTGCCCATTTCCCACGGGAGTCTCCCTAGTTTTCACCCTCTCTCCCGTTGTGCACCTGATTGGTCATTTCTCCTGATCTCCTGATTTTACACTGATAGAAGTCAAACGGCTGCAGCAGGCTTAGATTTAAAGCCAGAGCGAATTTTCTGGTAGCATAAACTAGAAGAGCCAACGCAGACATTGGTAATGCCATACTAGCTTGTTGGGAAGGGGGCTGAATAACGCTCCAATGTTAGACTAAAGGGGGGGGGGGTGTATTTGCAGATACCCCGAAAATCTCTTTATTTTTCATAGCCTAATGTTGGCAGGTTTGGAGTTTGTGCATTGATCCCTATGTGTTTTCACGCTGCACTATGTCCACACAGCAGCCCACACCTGCGGTAATATTGGACGTGTTGACAAAGAGCCTTACTGCACCAACACCAAACTCATATCTTCTGCCTGCATGCCTCTGACCTGACCACATGGGAACTGGATTTGTCAGGTCAAGGGCTCACAGCTGGGTGTGTGTGTCTGTGTCTGTGTGTGTGTGTGTGTGTGTGTGTGTGTGTGTGTGTGTGGGGCAGCGGTTAGCAATATGTGTGCATTGTGTGTGTGTGTGTGTGTGTCCTCGCCAACCTTTAAATGTGTCTGTGTCCAAGTGTGTGTGTAGGAACTTGTGTGTGTGAACTTGTGTGCGTGCATGTGTGTGAACTTACTTGTGTGTGTGCATGTGTGTGTGTGCATGTATGTGAACTTGTGTGTGTGCATGTATGTGAACTTGTGTGCGTGCATGTGTGTGACTCGCAGCAGCTGTCGGTACTTCATTAGTCTCCCTTGCTAAGGTGAGAGCACCCGGCTGGCGGTGCGCTGTGACAGTTATAATCTCACTAATTGGGACGGTGGAGGATTTGTGTTTGAATGTGAATTAATGTCCGTTCTTCAGATCCCCGTTGTGGTGGGAATAATAAGGCCTTCAACTCAGCCATGCCACAGAAGGGACACAGAGGGAGATGGCTTGGCAAGTGGTTTTAACCCCCTGGATAGATGGATGCTGGTCTGGCTTTCTGAAGAATTCACAGCCTTAAGGACATTGCTGCTCTTGTTGATCTGCACTCTGTGCATTGCGAAGGGGTAATTTAAATGATTCTTGGTTCTCCAAATAAACTTTTTTTTTTGCAGTCAAAGTTGTCTCTTGGCTATTTGTGTAAAGAAGCCAATGAGAGCTGCCAACTTGGGCTGCAAGCGTTCTGGAGCACCTGGCGAACATTGGAATCACTGGTGTTGCAATTCCCTGGTTTGCATCCTACCTCACCGACAGACAACAGTTTGTCCAACTAGGGAACCACACGTCCGGGTGTTCTGCCGTTTGACCCAGGGGTCAGTATTGGGTCGACTCCTATTCATCACCTACCTCCTCCCCCTGGGTAAAATCCTCCGACACCATGGTGTCCGGTTTCACTGCTACTCCGATGATACCAGGTCTATATCTCCACCAAACCCACCACCACTCTTCCTCCCACCTCCCTCACTGCCTGCCTCCAGGACATCAGGAGCTGGATGAGCAGGAAGTTCCTGAAGTTAAACGCCAGTAAAACCGAGGCCTTGCTCATCGGCTCCAAAAACACCCTCTCAAAAGCTCATAACACCACCACCCCAAACATCATCATTGACAGCTTCCCTGTTCCCTTCTCCACCCAAGTCAACAGCCTCAGCGTCATTCTGGACAGCACCTTTTCCTTTGCACCCCACATAAAAAACATCACCCGGTCTGCTTTCTTCCACATCCGCAACATCTCCAGACTCCGCCCATCCCTGTCCCAATACAGCACCAAAGTCCTCATCCACACATTTCTTACATCCCAGATTGATTACTGCAACTCTCTTCTCTCTGGGCTACCCACCAAATTGCTCAACAGACTCCAAATGCCTGGATCATCACCCGCACTAAATCATCTGACCACCCTGTTCTCATTCAACTCCATTGGCTTCCCATTCACTACCGGATTGACTTTAAAAACCTTCTGCTCACTTACAAAGCCCTACACAACCTAGCACCCACCCATCTCTCTGACCTCCTCCAGGAATACACCCCTTCCCGCTCCCTATGCTCTTCCTCAGCTGGCCTCCTGACCGTCCCCACCTCTCGCCTCAGTACCATGGGTGCTAGGGCCTTCAGCTGCTCTGCACCCAGACTCTGGAACTCCTTGCCCCCACACATCCAACAGTCTGACTTCATCACCACATTCAAATCCCACCTCAAAACCCACCTGTACAAATTGGCCTACTCACTTTAATCATATACAGCACTTAATCTGTTATTCGCCTGCCGTGTTTATCTCCTGTCTTTTCTTATATGTACGCTCATCGTATTTTAATGATGCTGGTGTTTGCCATGCCTGTTGTTTTTATGTATGATCTTTTAGAATGGTATGTCTCTTATGCACTGTACAATGACCTTGGGTGTTTTGAAAGGTGTCATCAAATAAAATTATTATTATTAGAAGTATACCACTTATCCCCCCATTCGGAATTTTGACTGTTTCAGAGAAAAGGCAGGGCTATGTCTAAAGAAATCTCATTTGCAATAGAACGGTACCAGATATCACCATACAACTACTGGTTAGTGTTCAATAGCACCCTAGACAATTCAGTAATGGTATATTTTTCAGGGATTTCTGTTTTTCTGATAAATGAGAGAAAAGTGATGGAGTCCTGTTCCTATCACCACAAAGTACAATTTCCGCCTAAACTAAAGCTATATTTACAGGACTATAATTCATGATCTTTTTAGGTAAATAATTTTCTGACTATTTGGTGATGTAGGGCAGCCACCTGGTTCATACCTCAGCAAATCTGATGAGGAAAAGAGTGAGCATTCTCAAGGTATGAGCTTTTTTGTCACCTTTACCCTATTCGGACTGGCCTAATTTGGCTCTTTTTCAGGGATTGGGGTAGTTCTAAAGAACAGCCAAAAAAAAAAAAAATCCCCCCAAAAAAAATTAGCCAAGAATCAATTAATGGGAGACCCTAAAGATAAGAAAAAACATTGTTGGCATTTGTTCTACCTCGGGTAGGGGTATCTCAAAATCTGAGGGCCCTTTCTGCTAGACTACTAGTGGCCAGATGATTTTTTATTTTATAGTTGATGAGGGCCGGCTCACCCTACAGGTGAAGCAGCCTCCTGCCTGGGGCGCCAGTTCGGCTAGGGTGCTCTGTAGCCCTCACAAACAAACAAAATGTGTGCGCCCCCTCCTTTTCCCGCATGCTGCATACAGGGTTGGACATGGTTGTTTGTTCTGTTGCACTCTAGGGGAGAGCAGAGCAAGGAAGTAACCATTCTACACTAAAACGGATATTAGTGTGAGGGGTATATATACCACTCTCATAACATGTGTGTATCACTTAGGGTGTCGAGTCATAGTCTATTTTTTTATTTGTCTTTATTGAATGTTCCAAAACTGCATGTTTAACTAAGAATAGGCTAATGATTATTTCCACTCACCACTTATTTAATGTGGTTACTTTACTTTGTGGTCAAAAGTTTGGAAGGAACAATGCATGCTGGGAGATATGCAAATGTATTTGTCAAATGGGTCCAATGTCATTGCTCTCTGACAGAACTTGCTTGGATGTCCTGATGTTGGTTTAGTAGCAAAAGGAAACACAAGTTAATAGCAGCATTCACTATAGACTCTTTAGTGAATACTTTCCACAAACTCATGAACAATGAAGAAAACCAGAAGGAATACAGTTCCACTTTTACAAAATAAACCAAAATTGATGTTATTTTTGCTCTCAGAGTGCACCAGATTAATGCATTTTACTTTAAAATTTACAACATTTCTTTGTCCAGGGTGGGCAGAGCCCCCCCTACATACCCCCCAGTCGGAGTCCTATTACCTTCTTGGTGGTGCAACCCCTGTTTGGAAAGCCTAGAATTGCCTATGTCCGCCATTTGCATTGGGTTTAGCAGGCGAAGAAGAGTAGGCGACGCATTACAGCGGAGAGATCAGTAATGTCGCGACTCGTAACCGCAGTCACATTTTGTTTTGATTGCCTCACTGACAGAGCAAATTCACTTCTTCATATCAACGATTTCATGATGCTCTTAGTTGTTGCATTGTATAACCAACCCGGTACCACATCATTGCGTACAAATACCATGGTTTTACGCTTTCAACATACAAGCGGCAACCGGCTTCATAGCAGATACTTCCTCGCAGCCGTTCTCCTGATGAATCCTTATGCGGAGCAGCGCAGCAAAACGATGAAGTGTAGTTATAAACAGGACAGAGGAAACTCTCCAGTGGAAACCAAATTAAACGTTTAGCGTCTGAAATATTTTTTAGACAGACAGGGAGCTGCTGCAGACGACAGTGGACATCATCACCCTGCCTGTGTCTGCCTCCCGCCTGTGTCCTGGGGCCTGTACTACAAAGCAAGATTAGTGGTTTAGCGAGGTAACTTCAGGTTTAAACCTGGTTTGGCCATACTACAAAGCAAGTTAACTTCTTACCGACATATATTTCCATAGCAACTTATGCTTCACACTTAACCTGGTCCGGAGCAGGTTAAGTTGCAAGGATAAGATTAGACCTTAAATACACCGCCCACGAACCAATCGAATCAGCAGTTTGGAAAAATGGCCAACCCCTTTCTGGACGAGTTTCCCATCTAGGAAGGAGCACGAATTGTAATGTTGAATGAGTAATGTTAATCAATGTTAATGTTAATCAAGGACTAAAGCCTTGCACTTGTTGGCTATTTTAATTAAGCCCTACTTACCACTTTGGAATATGTTTTTATATATTCATTTTTGTGCTCTCAAGTAGCCTAGATACGTTGTTTGATCCTGCTGATCGATTGCAGCTGAATAGTGAGTGGAGAAATATCACTAAACCGGCATAAAAAGGTTACATAAACGTCTCCAAAGCGCACGGTGCCGTGTGCGCAACGGAGCTGAGACTGACGTTGGGTTGGAATTGAAATGGTCATAGCCTACTGTACATGCTAGAATAGCCTACTCTAAGCAATTTAATATGGGATCACCTGCACACAGGCGATCCCATATTAAGATGATTCATATCTAGGCGACTCCTGCATTTTGCAGCTGCAACTGTGTTGCTTTTGGCCTGTATGATGTGATTGAACTTCATATTTCCAGCATCATTATATGAAATATGGAGATATGCGACTCTGCTGACATTATAGCCATGTGACCACAAAATAGGCTAGTTTTTATCAATGAAAACTATGCCCGCATCGTCTCAATTCAGTTCAGCAGTTTTCTCTTTTATAGGCTATTAGGATATCATTATTTTATTCATTGAGCATGCGTTTCTAAATCTATGGTCTAAATAGGCTTACAGATTGTGGAAATTTATAGACTGAGATTACACATTTACATGTTTACACTCGCACAAAGCTGCTGTAGGAAAGAGAAATCGCTGATCAAAGTAAATCAAATGACTGATGTGAATACAAGCGTCAGCTTTAGACAGTCTTTCAGCAGACTATCCAACGCGGATTTTCATTCTGACAGGCTACATTAAATATCCGCTAAAACTCTGATCACTGCGCTTTCAATGAACGAGGAAATAGGCGTGTCTGGCGCTGTAGGAGTTGGAGCAGTCCATATTGCACTGTGATTGGCAGTTGTTAAAAACCACGCCTCTTTTGCGGGCACGAGCTCCAGTGCACGGGCATTTTCATGTGCACGCGCTGTCAGCTTGATTAGAAAAACCTGGTTCGAGTTAACGAGTGCCAATCGACGTTCGTAGTACAAGTTAACTACAATCGAGCTGATCTGGTTTAGACAAACCAGATCAAGGGACAGATCCTGGATCTTCTAATACAACATTCGTAGTACAGGCCTCTGCTCTCTCTTTGGCTGTAACATGTTGATGGCTCTCCCGACACGTTGGGTGTCTGTGACTCATCGGTGAACTCCCCCGGTCACGTCTGTGAGCCGTTCAAACAGCGATCGAGCGCCTTTTTGCGAGCGCCAAGCCAACGACTATTTGGCTCTGACCTGGGGGGTTTTGTCTTTTATTGATTTGGCTCTGACCTGGGTTTTTTTGTCTTGTATTGATTTGGCTCTGACCTGGAGGTTTTGTCTTGTATTGATTTGGCTCTGACCTGGGGGTTTTGTCTTTTATTGTTTTGGCTCTGACCTGGGGGGTTTTGTCTTGTATTGATTTGGCTCTGACCTGGTTTTTTTTGTCTTGTATTGATTTGGCTCTGACCTGGGGGGTTTTGTCTTGTATTGATTTGGCTCTGACCTGGGTTTTTTGTCTTATATTGATTTGGCTCTGACCTGGGGGTTTTGCCTTGTATTGATTTGGCTCTGATCTGGGGGGTTTTGTCTTATATTGATTTGGCTCTGACCTGGGGGGTTTTGTCTTGTATTGATTTGGCTCTGACCTGGGGGGTTTTGTCTTGTATTGATTTGGCTCTGACCTGGTTTTTTTTGTCTTATATTGATTTGGATCTGACCTGGGGGGTTTTGTCTTGTAATGATTTGGCTCTGACCTTGGGGGTTTTGTCTTATATTGATTTGGCTCTGACCTGGGTTTTTTTGTCTTGTATTGATTTGGCTCTGACCTGGGGGGTTTTGTCTTGTATTGATTTGGCTCTGACCTGGGGGGTTTTGTCTTGTATTGATTTGGCTCTGACCTGTTTTTTTTTGTCTTGTATTGATTTGGGTCTGACCTGGGGTTTTTTGTCTTGTATTGATTTGGCTCTGACCTGGGGGGTTTTGTCTTGTATTGATTTGGCTCTGACCTGGGGGGTTTTGTCTTGTATTGATTTGGCTCTGACCTGGGGTTGAATGAATGAATGAGATTTTTATTTTTGAACATGAGATCAAACAATCAAGCATTTTCCACATGGTTTCACATGTTATACCAAGAAAATAAATTATATGCATGTTCAAAAAAGGAGAAGGAAGACGCTAATGCTTGTAGTTTCCTACCCCTTTTATACATCTTTTTTTTTTTTTGACACGGTTACTGTTTGTTTATCAAAAGTACAGTAATTTCTCTAAATATTAAACTTAGTTTATCAGAAGAAGTAATTCTGGAAAGAAAGAAAAAATAAATAAATATATATATATATATATACATATATTCTAGAAATAAGTACAAGAAAATACTGGGAAAAAGAAGCAAAATATATGTCTGGATATATGAGACAGACAAGCAAAAAGATTCAGCACGACCTCTTATATTTTATAGTTCTCTAGGGTAAACATTTTAAACTGCTTTTTGAATTGAGCGATGTGTAAACTTTCTTTGATCACTTCAGGTAAGTTGTTCCACAGCCTCACCCCGTTGACAGATATGCACATGCTTTTGAGTGTGGTGCGCACCTTGGATTGCAAGAGATTCCCTCTCCTTCTTAAATTATAACCACTTTCTCTTTCTTTAAACCATTTTTGTATATTGTTAGGGAGTAATTTGTTTTTAGCTTTGTAAATGATTAGTGTGGTCTTGAAATCTACTAAATCCATACATTTTAATGTTTGTAAATTAAAAAATAAATCATTGGTGTGCTCATAATAGCCAACATTGTTAACTATTCTTATTGCCTTTTTTTGCATGGTGCATATTGTCTTTAGGGTGGTTTTGTAGGTATTGCCCCACACCTCAGCACAATAGGACAAATAGGGAAGGAAAAGCGAGCAATAAAGTGTGTACATTGTTTTCTGGTTCAGTATGTGTCTGACTTTGCATAGTATACCAACAGTCTTTGCCAGTTTAGAACAGATGTGTTTGACTTGTGGTTTCCAGTTGAGATTGTGGTCAATTAATACTCCCAAGAAGGATTTTTCATAAACTCTATCTAACTTGGTGTTATCACACAGTACTTCTATAGCTAAATGTTCTGGAATCTTACGTTTCCCAAAAACCATAAATTTGGTTTTCTTTATGTTGAGTGATAACTTATTAGAATCAAACCACATTCTCAACTTGGTTAGCTCATCATAGACAATCTTCAACAGCTGTTGAAGGTTCTCTCCTTCACAAAAAACATTTGTGTCATCAGCAAATATTACAAATTTAAATATATTAGAGGTATTAATAATGTCATTTATATATAATATAAATAATTTTGGACCCAAAATTGAACCTTGTGGTACACCACAGATTATGTTTGACAGCGTTGACCTTTTCTCTCCCATCTGCACAAACTGTTGCCTATGTTCCAAATAGCTTTTTATCCAATTGAGCCCCATTCCCCTGATCCCATACCTTTCCAATTTCTGAAGCAAAATGTCATGATTAATTGTGTCAAAGGCCTTTTTGAGGTCAATGAATACACCCACAGCGAACTTCTTATCGTCAATGCTGCTTGTTAGTTCTTCCACAAGGTCAATTAGTGCCAAAGATGTAGATCGATTTGGTCTAAAACCATATTGACTATCAGTTAGTATATCATACTTATCAACAAAACTGTCCAATCTGGTTGAAAATATCTTCTCCAGGATTTTAGAAAATTGGGGAAGCAGTGAGATTGGCCTGTAATTGGTGAAAAGGTTCCGCTCACCGGCTTTAAAGATGGGTATGACCTTAGCTGTTTTCATCTTGGTGGGAAAGGAGCCCAGCTTCAGTGAGAGATTGCAGATGTGTGCTAAGGGATCTACTATAGCTACAATTACTTGTTTAATTAAACATATATCAATATCATCACAATCCCTTGAAATTTTGTTTTCAAATTTTTTAACAATGTCAATTATTTCAGTTTTGTCTGTATCTCTCAAATAAATAGTAGCTGGGTTTCTTTCCCCAAAAAATTGTGAGACACCTCCCCCTTGTGGAGGGATTATCTCATCAGCCAGCTTGGGCCCAACATTCACAAAGAATCTGTTGAAGCCTGCCACCACTTCATCATTATTTATTATCTTACCATTGTCAAAGAATTCATTTGGGAATCCAGCACTCGTTTTTTTCTTTCTAATAATTGAATTTAAGATATTCCAGGTGCCCTTTATGTTATTTTTATTGGTTTCCAGCAATTTACTATAATAATCTTTCTTACATTTTCTAAGGATTTCAGTTAGTTTATTTTTATATCTTTTATATTTAGTTTCTTTCTCCTCAGTTCTGTGCTTAATAAAGTCTTTATATAAATTATTCTTTTTTTTGCAGGCATTCGACAGACCTCTTGTAAACCAGGGGTTATCTGGACGTTTTGATTTTTTCTTTGCATGCTGTATTGGACAGTTGTTGTGGTATAAAGTCAGAAAAGTATTTAGGAAAGAATTATAAGCTGAATCGACATCCTCTTTTTCATAAACATTCCTCCAGTCTTGAGCTAACAAATCATTTTTGAATTTGTTTAAAGTATCATCCGTTCTTAATCTCCTCTGCATGTCTATTTTGCTACTATCTAAATTCTTGTGTTCACATTCATAGATAACAAACACTGGCAGATGGTCAGTGATATCATTTATTAATAATCCACTTTCTAAATTATTGGTCATGTTATTAGTAAGTATATTATCTATTACTGTTGCCGAGTGGGTGGTAATTCTACTTGGTTTTGTTATACTAGGATATAGGCTCTTAGTGTACATTGCATCTATAAATTCATCTATCGCTGGTGATTTGTTTGGATTTAAGAAGTCTATATTATAGTCCCCGCATAAAAAAGCTACCTTTTGCTCAGTGTTTGAAACCATTACCTCGAACACATCTCTGAAGTTTTCGATGCTAGAGTTGGGTGCTCTATAGACACAGCTAACAATGACATTCTTCATTTTACCCATATCAAGTTCAACAGAAATACATTCACAGATGTCATCAATAACAGTCGTCATACTTTCTACAATCTTATACTTTAACCTGCTGTCTACAAACAGCGCAACTCCTCCACCCTTTTTGTTTGCTCTATTCACAAAGTTAAAGTTATATCCTTCTAATTCAAAATCAGTCCCTTTGTCTTGGCTGAGCCAGCTCTCTGAAATAGCGATTATATTAAATTGCATGGTGTTTTGCTGTAGATAGTCTTTGATCTTTTGAAAATTTGCGTATAAACTCCTACTGTTGAAGTGTATGATTGATATACAGTGCTCTAAGTTGAATTTTCCCTTGAACTGGTTTTCAGTGTAATAACAACAATTACTGGTTACATAGTCAAAGAAATTACTTTCCGGGTCTATATCTGTATCTTGTTCCTGCATAGTAATTGTTCAAGGTGATCGCACACAGTCGCCTTCCCAGTCACACATCCAAACTTGAACAGCATACACACCCACAGCCCTACATCCACACACACATCCACCCATACATACACACACATTCACCCCACCGCCTTGCACATCAACATTAGAAATGGCAGCCAAATAGATGATGTGACAATTAATCCATAATAAGTCCAGCAAAAAAGTTAAATAATGGTGAGAGGAAAAACCAGCAAGTGGAGTGATAAAAATTAGAGTCCAATATGAGTCCAGGGGAAATGTAGAAAAAAGGTGTGAGAGTAATAGAAAGTCAGGCGTCTGTCTTAGCCAGGAAAAAATAAGTTGGCCTACTACATAGTATGTAGCAGGGCCGTTCCATATTGTCATACATCTACTCACCACGCCGGGCTCTTCAAAGACGAAAAAGGCATCCACAAGATGAAAAAAAGAGAACTTCCAAGATGGGTCCGGCGACAATAGGATATAACTGCTTCTAGTGATTCCAAAAAACAAATGGCAGAAGGATACCAATAAATAATAAACCTGGGCAGCCAAAGAATGTTCTAATCGGCTATGCAGTTCCATATTTCTCCAGGTCTTTGAGGTCCCGAATTAGCAGGACCTTCGCCTCCTCGCCGGGTGAGCCATTTGTGCGAATCCAGATTTTGCAGTCTCTTGTCCATGTTGAATAGATGTTCTTTTGTTTCTTAAGTGCCCTCGCACGTTTGGCTATCTCGGCGTTTCTTTTCGTTAGGTGTTCGTTCACGTACACCTGTGTGTCCTTCAGTTTCCTTCCTTGTTTCAAAAGCTCAGTTTTGTGTTTACGGCTTATAAATCTCAGTATGATGGTTCGTTCCGATTGACCGTTTCTTTTGGGAAGAGTGTGGCAGGCGGCGATACTCTCCTTATGAATGGAGATGTCGTTTCTGCTAAAGAACTGAATCACCTGCTCCTCCAGCGTCTGTTGTTCTCCCTCAGACAGGTCCATTACGTTGCTCTGCCCTCGGGCGACGTTCGAGTAGGTGCGGTATGTTGTTTTCAGGCCGCTAATGATCACGTCTTCTTTCCGTGTATATTGCTCCAGCTCGTCAACTCTTTTCTCCAGCTCTACAATTTTCTCGTTCTTCAGTGCGAGTAGGTTGTTTAGTTTCCTCACTTCTTCAACCAAACCGCTTATTTTGCCCACATTTTCCGCCATTCCATCAATTCTCTTCGCCAGGTCCTTCAGGGTTTTCTTGATGTCCTCCATTTTCAAGTTCGTTCGTTTTTCGACAGATTTGTAAAATATAGTTTCAATGTGTGAATCAGGTTGAATTCCTTAAAACTAGAGGAAGATAATTGTGATATTTCTCCATAGTTTAGTTTAGGAAAATGACTAGTTAAATTAGTTTGAGAGGAGCCGCGAGGCTTCTGCTCAATGCTCGTGTCAGCGTACAGCTGCGTACAGCGTACAGCTGCGTCAATCACGTTCAACTGAACGTTCAGTTCAGTTTTTTGTCTTGTATTGATTTGGCTCTGACCTGGGGGGTTTTGTCTTGTATTGATTTGGCTCTGACCTGGGGGGTTTTGTCTTGTATTGATTTGGCTCTGACCTGGGTTTTTTTGTCTTGTATTGATTTGGCTCTGTGTGTGTGTGTGCATGCGTGCGTCCATACGTAGTATGTACGTGTGTGTGTGTGTGTGTGTGTGTGTGTGTCTGTCCATACGTACCTGTGTGTGTGTGTGTGTGTGTGTGCATGCGTGCATCCATACGTAGTACGTGTGTGTGTGTGTGTGTGTGTGTGTGTGTCCATACATACGTGTGTGTGTGCACGTGTGGCCATACGTACGTGTGTGTGTGTGTGTGTACGTGTGTGTGTGTGTGTGTGTGTGCGCTTGCGTGTGTCCATACGTATGTGTGTGTGTGTGTGTGTGTGTGTGTGTGTGCGTGTGCGTGCGTGTCCATACATACGTGTGTGTGTGTGTGTGTGTGTGTATGCGTGCGTCCATATGTAGTATGTATGTGTGTGTGTGTGTGTGTGTGTGTGTATCCATACGTATGTGTGTGCGTGTGTGTGCGTGAGTCCATACGTACGTGTGTGTGTGTGTGTGCGTGTGTCCATACGTACGTGTGTGTGTGTGTGTGTGTCCATACGTACGTGTGTGTGTGTGTGTGTGTGTGTGTGTGTGTGTGTGTGTGTGTGTGTGTGTGCGTGACACATTCAACACAGCTCCTTTATCTCGTTAACACTGCGCTGGTTTATCTCGTTAACACTGCGCTGGTTTATCTCGTTAACACTGCGCTGCTAATTGCATCACTTTAAGTAACTGTTGCCAATGTGCTTGTGAAGAGTAGGTGCTAAATTGTACACTTGCAGTCATTGAAACCTCTCAACACCCCATATGGGGGATTCTCCTTTTGGCTTTGGTCAGGCTCAGCTGCAGAACAGCTTCCCTGTAAAGTACCTGCTAGTGCTTCAGTAGACGGGTTTCCATCCAGCTGTTTTTATGCAAAATTTCAATTTGCGCATAAAAAAACTGAGTGGAAACGCTGCCTAATTCGCAAAAGCCTCCAAATTTCGCAAATAAGTTTTCACGCTTGAGGGAGGCGGAAAAGTCGGGTGTATCGATAAAAGGATAATGCGAAACGTGCGGTGGAAACAGATGAAGCGATATTTCCGTTGTTTCTCCATTCAAAAACCAGGCAGTTTGCCTTGATCACTGCAAAACATGTCGCACAACAGGGCTACACACGGTAAATATGCAGCACAATACCCGCCGTGGTAAACAGAAGAAGACTGGGATATTAACTTTAAGGCGACTCACGTCTAGAATTGAATGAAATTGCATTCATTTACTATCTGCTCCGTGGATTATAACGTTATGCTTGTCGAGTCGCACCTGGTAATCCAGAAATTGCGTTATGGTACCTTTGTCTACTTGTAGATCATCAATAAACTTTAAATGAATAACGTTAGATGCGTTTAATAGAGCTGTATATCGGGTCTAGACAGCCTCAAACACGAGGTGATTGACGGCTCTATAACCGACTTTCTGAAAATTCGATTAAAAGTTGCGATACATTTAGATGGAAACCCAGCTTGTGTCTTGCTCAGAGACATTTCACATGGGCAGAAGCATGCTGTCTCAACGGCTTATACCTATAGAACTATACCTGCAGTGTATCCTCGCCCGTGTGTTGTCTATAGTGGTTCGGAACGGTTGGCTTTTACACTCGCACGTGTTCCGTGCCCGAGCACGCCAACGCGTTCCCCAGACCACCTTTGCAAGTGGATCCTGTCACGGGTTCCCTGTTGTGCGCCCGGTTGCGGAACAAAATGCAACGTTCACACTCATCAAACGTTCCGAAACTGGGGTCAATTTGGGGACAAGTGTGCTCTGGAACGGACCCACGGGGCGCCAGTGTGAAAGCACCCTCAAGCTTGTTTTATACTCGCCATGCCGTGAAGGGGCGCGGGGGAGGAGCGAGGGGCGCGAGCGTCAAATGACGTCAATGTGTTGGGCGCGACCCCCGTAGGCCGGCCCACCGCGTACCTAAAGATTCTTCTCGCAGCGCGACCTCCGACCTCGAGCCACTGAGCCCTGAACACTGAGCTGTGTTTTCACCACATTTCTTGACCCATGTAGTAGGCTAAACTTTGATTTGCAACTGTTTGTTTTTAGTCATTTCAATAAGTAAATGTGTTGTGTTGAGAGCATGGTTGAGAGAGATTAAAAGCAGCACAGAGTAGGCCATCAGCGTTGAGAACTGAAACGGCTATTCAGTAAAAACAAGTTTGGTGATTCATTCATGTGCTGATATACGGTCGTTTGAGAGTGAAAGCACACTCAGTACTGCACATAATAGCGTTTCATTGTGACTTTTCACAGGCTGTTCTCACTATTACCATTGTACAATACATGCTGATCACTTGGCTGATCACTTCTGAGTATAAAAGCATCTGCCCCAGCGCGAGGTCCGCACGGTGACTCGCAGAGCTCCACCTCACAGAGCCTAGCTGGAGTATAATGAGCCCTTTAGTCTCCCTACTCACTATGCCAGACTGCTGCCCCAAATCCCCACTTCAGTTCAGTTTATTAGAGAAGGGACAATGCATATTAATCAACAATAATAAATCAATAAAAAGAGGATATTAGCTGTCTTGGCCGGACAAACAGAGGGAATAGAGCTCATGTCGGTGATACGAAGCTCACAGTGTGTGCTGCAATATATTAAGGCGCATTAAAAAGGACATAAAATACTAAAATGAAAATCAGCATTCTTCATGAAGCTCATCTGTCCTCATGGTGGGGTGCTGATCAAATCATCGCACTAATTGATGCCAAATTGCTTTGAAAGACAAGGTGATAAAGTAAAAACATGCTTCAAAGACACTACATTTACATGTTTTATTAGATTCTATGGCTATAATTTCAGTCCCATAAACAGTAATTATACACAGCGGAGCATTATGCATGCTTATACAACTCCCCACCACACCACTGTGTCAGTTCTGCAGAACTCAGGAGAAAAAATACCAAAACACGACTGGTGGCCAGAGATAGTCGCTTGCTTCTGCAACCACATGTCCCTACTGTCAATGTCCAGAGGTCCCTATTGTCCACATGTCCCTACTGTCAATGTCCAGATGTCCCTACTGTCCACATGTCCCTACTGTCCATGTCCAGATATCCCTACTGTCCAAATGTCCCTACTGTCCATGTCCAGATATCCCTACCGTCCAAATGTCCCTACTGTCCAAATGTCCCTAATGTCCATGTCCAGATATCCCTACTGTCCAAATGTCCCTACTGTCCATGTCCAGATATCCCTACCGTCCAAATGTCCCTATTGTCCATGTCCAGATATCCCTACTGTCCAAATGTCCCTACTGCCCATGTCCACATGTCCCTACTGTCCAAATGTCCCTACTGCCCATGTCCACATGTCCCTACTTTCCATGTCCGCCATGTCCAGATATCCCTACTGTCTAAATGTCCCTACTGCCCATGTCCACATGTCCCTACTGTCCAAATGTCCCTACTGCCCATGTCCACATGTCCCTACTGTCCAAATGTCCCTACTGTCCATGTCCACATGTCCCTACTTTCCATGTCCGCCATGTCCAGATATCCCTACTGTCCACATGTCCCTACTGTCCAAATGTCCCTACTGCCCATGTCCAAATGTCCCTACTGTCCAAATGTCCCTACTGTCCATGTCCACATGTCCCTACTGTCCAAATGTCCCTACTGCCCATGTCCATATGTCCCTACTGTCCAAATGTCCCTACTGCCCATGTCCAGATATCCCTACTGTCCAAATGTCCCTACTGTCCAAATGTCCCTACTGCCCATGTCCACATGTCCCTACTGTCCAAATGTCCCTACTGTCCATGTTCAGATGTGCCTACTGTCCAAATGTCCCTACTTTCCATGTCCGCCATGTCCAGATATCCCTACTGTCCACATGTCCCTACTGTCCAAATGTCCCTACTGCCCATGTCCAAATGTCCCTACTGTCCAAATGTCCCTACTGTCCATGTCCACATGTCCCTACTGTCCAAATGTCCCTACTGCCCATGTCCATATGTCCCTACTGTCCAAATGTCCCTACTGCCCATGTCCAGATATCCCTACTGTCCAAATGTCCCTACTGTCCAAATGTCCCTACTGCCCATGTCCACATGTCCCTACTGTCCAAATGTCCCTACTGTCCATGTTCAGATGTGCCTACTGTCCAAATGTCCCTACTGTCCATGTCCACATGTCCCTACTGTCCAAATGTCCCTACTGCCCATGTCCAGATATCCCTACTGTCCATGTCCACATGTCCCTACTGTCCATGTCCAGGGACTGAATCCCTGTCTCCTGGACTGTGTAAAACACTCTACTTGGCATGAGTTCTGCTGGCAGAAGGTGAGTGGAAAGAAAGAAAACCCTGTCATGTAACTGTGTCTACGAACATGACTTGTGGGTGACACTGGCGCCGGAACAAGGGGGACATGGGGACATTTTGTCCCCCTTAAAATTTGGTCTGCAAAAAAAAAAAAAAAAAATTAAATAAAAAATCTGAGGGGGCAACTGCCCCTGACGCTTAGAGCCCACTTTACACTGTTTACACAGCCTGTGATGCTTGTTAAAGCCGTGTGATCATTGTGGGATTATTACACCTGAGACAGACAGAGACTGAGTGGGGAAGAAATTGGAGAATTGGCAGCGAGCACTCCAAGAGCCCTATCCCCCGCCCCCACCCTCCCCGACTCGCTGCTCGGCTTTCTTCGGAGGCGCAAGGCAGCCGCAAGGCACTCTGGGTCCCGCCTCCGAAGAAAGCCGAGCAGCGAGTTTGGGTCACATGTGTTTGTTTTATCTGCAAAATGACGAACGAGCCGCCAAAAAAGAAAGCATATGTACAAAGCAAACTTGTTTTTGCGTCTGCCACGAAGCAGCGGCAGCAGCCTACTACTTCTGCCGTGGTGGAGCTGTCGGTGAGAGAGCAGGGAGAGGGAGAGAGCAGCAGAGGCGAGCCGGTTAGCAGCATCAGAGACAGACAAGACAGTCACAGTGCATGTCCATCTCCAGTCACCCCGGCGGCGTCTCCTCCCGCTCTTGATATGAGAGAGAGCGAGGAAGACGAGGAGGAGGAGGAGGCTGACGATGAGGAAGCGGGTGAGGAGGATGATGATGATCATGAGATAATGATAATCCCTGCAGTTGCGGCCCCTGCAACAGCTACAGTTTGCATGGATACATGCTGCCAAGATGAAAACCCAACTCAACCAGCCATCCCGCAGAAAGACACTGCCAGAAAATATTTGAATGGGAAGTCAGTGCGCTACTGCAAGCGAGAATGGTACGCCCAAAGAGACTGGCTTCTTCTTTGCAGTACGCGAAAACGTCTGATGTGGCACATATGCCGTTTTGCACACTCGCACAACCTGATAACATTCAATAAACGTGCTGGATTGGAGGGCAACTTTTACAGCATTGGGTGCAATAATTGGAAAAAGTGTCCACAGATTCTGAACAAACATGAGAAGAGTGCACACCACAAAGAGGCAGTGCAGAAGATGCTGGCTTACAGACAGGACACTTCTATCTCTGTGAAGGTAAATAAATATTTTTGTTTTATTTGATTGTGTTTAGTCTAGCCTAGCTAGTTCATTTGATTTGTCTCACTTAAAAAAATCTCGCTGCGCTTTTCTATTTATCTGTTTGTTTGTTTGTTTGTTTATTTGCACATTTTAAAAGCAAACAGGTTAAACAGAAAATAAAATGTACACAAAGAAATAAAAAAAAACATGTGCAGGTGATATATAAACCCACTACGGGTTTATCTAGAAATCTCACCTAAAGACAAGAAATATACATAACAGTAAATGCAAGATAACAATAGTTAACTTGTATCAATTTTACATTAGTTCGTATTTATGTAAAATGATTAGAACAAATACAATGTTTAGAGGTTCAAGATAGATTCAATATTTCAGGAGTATGTAGAAACTGGATCATTCAATGCAATTTCTATTCAATATTAGAATACTTATGTCTCTTTTTGTATAGAGATAAATACAGAGAATCAGACAGGTGGCAGTAGGTGCAAGGACTGTTATACAAAGCAGGCTATAAAAAGTTCAAACTAGAGAAACAATTGAATTGCTCAGTATATGTTTTGGCCATAAAGGAGACTTGGAGAGACACATGATGATAGTCCACACAGGAGTGAAACAATTTAATTGTTCAGTCTGTGGTAAATGTTTTGGTTAGTATTTAGTATTTATTTTATTTATTTGAGTTAATATTAGGGGTAGTATAGTTCTTGCAAGAAATTTAAACCACTTTCACCTCTGGTTCAAAGTTTGAATTTGAACTTTGAATTGCCTCTTTGTATGAAATGTGCTATACAAATAAATGTACCTTGCCTTGCAGCTTGTCAAAAACCAGGCCGCTGACCAGCACCAGAGGCGAGAAGGACTTATTGAGCAACTACACTGTCTGAAAATGCTGGTGAGGCAAGGGCTTGCCATCAGAGGGCATTCGGACCAAGAGTCCAATTTTCACCAGCTAACAACCTTGATGGCGAGAAAAAACCCGGACCTGAAGAAATTCATGGAAAAAGGGAAATATGCCTCCCACGAAATCACCAATGAATTGATTGAGACCATGTACCGGGTGTCAATGGAAGAGCTGCTAGGAGCTGTCCACAGTGCTGAAAAGTATGCCATCATAGTAGATGAGACCAGGGATGTCAGTGGGAGAGAGCAGCTGTAATTTTCCATTCGATGGGTCTCCAGTGATTACACAGTGTATGAGGATTTTATTGGAATGTACAGTATGACTGCCCGCGCACGGATGCACAGTCCATAACGTTGACCATTGAAGACATCATTTGTCGGTGTGGACTTGACATCATGCAGATGCGGGGCCAGACATATGATGGTGCCTCTGTGCGTCAGGGGAAGATGACAGGGGTGGCCAAAAGAATCAAAGATAAAAACCCCAAAGCTCTCTCAATACACTGTGTCAACCACAGCCTCAACCTCATACTGCAAGAGGTTGCGTCAAAGTGTCCAATGGTGAGGGGGGCCCTCTCTCTTGTGCATGACATCCACGATATGATTTCCAACTCCCCAAAAAAGCTGGATATCTTTGAAAAAATGCAGGCCTCTCTCTCCAATGCAGACTCTGTCTTAAGCCCCCGCGCCTTGAAACCCCTCTGCCCGACGCGTTGGACCTGCAGGACGGCAGCATTGAGTTCCATGTTGGGCAATTATGAGGCCGTGTACCACACACTGGATGAGATAATCAGAGCAGGAGGAAACACAGAGGCAGCGAGGAAAGCCCCTGGGGTGAAGGCACTGATGACACAGTTTGAGGTTCACCTGGGCTTGAAATTTTGTTTGCAGGTGTTCTCTGCCGCAGAGGAGGTGGCACGAGCCCTCCAGACAAAGGACATATCCAGTGAGGCTGTCCAGTCCAGTGTCAACATGCTCAGCGCGCACTATCGGGCCCTGCGGTCTGAAGCTTCCTTCCACAGGCTGTATGAAGAAGCACAGAACAACCCTCTTGTCCATGGACCTGTCCTGCCTCCAGTGCGCCGACCACCGCGCCGCCTTGATGATGGTGTTGCACCACATGTATGGGGAAGCCCAGAGGAGCGCTACAGAAGTCAGTACTTTGAGGTGCTTGACCTGTTAACAGCTGAGCTGTCCAGGAGATTCGACCAGCCCACTCTCCATCTCCTGTCTCATGTCGAAAAGGTCCTGCTGGCTGCTGTCAACAAGTGAGTGCACAGACTTAAAAAAAATAATAATAATAAAAACGTGTCTGTGACTGTGACTGTATTTTCATAAACATCATGTGCCCCCATTTGACACACATAATGACGACGACAGCAACAACAACAACAACAACAATAATAATAATAATAATAATGATAGTAATCCTATTAGAGTGTAACAATGTTGGCGCATGACGATTAAAATAGTTTGTATGGCACACAGCTGACTAATCAATTAAAATCCAATCATGTGGACAGGAAATAAAAGAGATGGCTTTATTTCAGGAAGTAATGGAGTTGTGCAAAACATCAATAGCCTCAGAAATGTGGATATGTTTTTAAATAATCCTATATGCCTATAGGTCAGATGATGTCGACATTCCAGATGACATTGCCATCCACTGCACTGGAGACATCGACATGCCAAGACTCCACACACAGTTGGAGATGCTGCCAACCCTTATCGCTGCACACAACTCTGCACTCCAGCCTTCAAAGCACATCAAAAAGGTCACCAAAATCAGCACTCTTATGGAGGTTCTGGCAGCAGCGGGCGACGCAGCTGGTGTTTTCAGTGAGGTGGGCAAGCTACTGCGTCTATACCTCACTGTGCCGATGTCTAATGCCACAGCAGAGCGCAGTTTCTCAAGTCTGAAGCGTTTGAAGACCTTCCTCAGATCCACAATGACGGAGAAACGGCTCAACAACCTGATTTTCCTGCACATTCACAAGGACCTGACTGACAACATGGACTTGATGAAAGTTGTAGATCGCTTCTGCATGGGGAGTGATAGGCGCACACAGTACTTTGGGAAATAAGGGGAATGTTTATTTTTTTCTGCAGTTCGCTTGCACACAAGGCAGAGTTTTTATTTTATTTTATTTATTTTTTGGGAGGGGGAATTTTGTTGTTTTTACTGCAGTGTGGCTCTGATAATACTTTTGTGGTACTCAGGTGAGAAAGCTAAACCAAATGGGTGTTTTGTGTGTCTGGGATACACTTCCTCAGTACTTATTTAAGTTCAGTTTTATTTATTTTCCATTGTTACTGTACTCAGTAATGCACTTTAGGATGGCTTGAATGTGTTGTTGTCATTGGCTGCTGCTATAATCGTATACGGTTATTGTTGTTTTATTTTTGTGTTGAGATGACAAGTTTTGCACTGTTTCGAAGTGATAATAATAATAATAAGTAAGTTCAGTTTTATTTACTGCAGTTGTGGCTCTGATAATACTTTTGTGGTACTCAGGTGAGAAAGCTAAACCAAATGGGTGTTTTGTGTGTCTGGGATACACCTCAGTACTTATTTAAGTTCAGTTTTATTTATTTTCCATTGTTACTGTACTCAGTAATGCACTTTAGGATGGCTTGAATGTGTTGTTGTCATTGGCTGCTGCTATAATCGTATACGGTTATTGTTGTTTTATTTTTGTGTTGAGATGACAAGTTTTGCACTGTTTCGAAGTGATAATAATAATAATAATAATAAGTTCAGTGTTTCTGCCTGTGTTGCTGTCTGTTGTAGTGTAATTATAAAATGACCTAAAGGGAGAGCAGGTCACCAAGTGAGTGAGAAAAGGAAAAATACTGAATAATTACATCACTACAGTATAATCCTAATGTTAATTTACAATGAGATATTCATCTAAATATGGCTAAAAATCATCCAAACATCCATAAAAACGTCAATTTTTCGTCGGCGCCCTAACGGCCGCCGAAAAAGATAAGAAAATATATATATAAAAAATATATTAAAAAATAAAATAAAATAAAATAAAAAGTGTCCCCCTTATTGAAAACTCGTTCCCGCGCCACTGGTGGGTGAGCGAGTTGAAGGAAGCGAGCGGAGCGGACGAGCAGTAAGGAGATTCCACTCAAAATGATCAGGAATACTTAAGTAGCACAGAGGGGATTAAGGGAGAAAAGCTGGGAGCTCTGCAGAAATATAAGATGCAGTTTCTCCTTTGCCCCTTCTGGTGTTCAGTGAAATGTTCAGCGGAGAGTCTGTAACTAAGGGCACAGAGGCGCAGGACACAAAAAGTTAAGCGCAAAACTTTTGTTTGCACATAGTGTAAATCTTCATCGGGTTATCTCCCACTCGATTGATTGGTATTTCACTGAACTGAATTAAAAACAATGGGTACTTTGGGAGCAGGATGAAGGTTATGATGTAGGTCATGTGGCACTGGTCCAACATCAGTGTGCTGTTCCAGCACTTAGTGCTCAAACTAATTTAGACCAAACGAGCCACGAGACTGCTCCGCTCTGAAAGCAGAAACGCTGAAGCTGCTTTGAGTAGCTGGGGAATTTACGCACAAGGGTGATCAAAAGGGACCGGCTTGTTCGGCATCGTGACTGGCGCTGAGCAAAGAAGCAGCTGGAGCCGTTGCAGGTGTGCAGCCATTGTCCGGGTTTCACATGCTTGATGTAGTTCTCTGCAGAGAGCGACTGTTTGGAAAAGAGCTGTAGGGGCTGAATTGGCTGCCACCGTGTGTGCTGCCATGCTGACCAGAGCAGCGTGACACTAAAACGTCATGTTGGTTCAATGCCATCGAGTGGACTGATCAAAGTGTGATAGCAGACATGATTTTGGCATGTCCTACATGAATAGTGGGCCCAAATCAGAGTGATCAAAGTGTGATAGCAGACATGATTTTGGCATTTCCTACATGAATAGTGGGCTCAAATCGCTAGCCTGGGTAAACCCATCCCCCACGTGACCTGCTCTCAGACCTGTTCTCAGTCACTATGGTCTGGATTCCCACCATTGTTAAACCATTTCCTGCGGTTGTTGGGCCCCCCCCGATAGACCGCTCCATTACGCAACCATCATCCAACCAGTTTAGTGCACAGAGCACATGCGCAGTGCAGCAGATGGCGTCATCACTCTGCGACCTTTGTTGTTAGCGCATTAGCTAACACTTTTCATTTCAGTACTGCTAACACGCAAATGGTTACAACCAGCTACAACCAACCAAGCCCCCCTCCGCCCGAAATGTAAACAGACTCAGAGCTGGCCTACGGATCGATGTGTGATTTCCAGGTAAGAATATGTTATTCACAGGTATATGCCACACTATATATTATCTCAGAAACTAGCGTAATTGTGTTTGGTAAGAAAGACATTCGATAAATGACTGACTTTTCCTCATCGGCTGTGTGGGGGTTAGCTAGATTACGGGAGCATTTAACGATCTAATGAATTCTAGAAAAACATGTCAGAAGCTAGCTAACGTTAGCCACGTGTAACATACAGTAACTGCTACGTTTGATATTATTAGAGCTTCCAAGAAGAGAGAACATCGCCTCTGCCAATGACTCCTGTGACGGTGGTCAGGGAATGAACAGGACAACTGTCTACACGGACCCAAACCTCGATCCCTGCTGCAGATGGCCGCAGATCTGGAGAGATATTTGTGGCTGTGAAGAACAGTCATCATCTATACAGTTATCAGGGACACGCTGTCTTATCTGCATAAATCATATTGAATAGTACCAGACAAAACCTTCAAAACAAATCAAGCTCATGCAGGGTGTCGGGCAGGCAGCAGTGCATCGCGCACCCCCTCTGGAGCTCACAGAGCTCCAGGCTGCCTCCGGGGCTCGACTCTGCTGCAGCCCGCAAATGATCGTGGACTTAATGTTAATCAAAAACGGCCACACTCATAACGGTAAGGTGTGTTTGACCTAGCTAGAAATAACGTTAATGCACTCGCATTTCAGCGTGGTTACAGATGTAGCTGACGCTAGCTAGCTACAGTAGATTTTTGGAGGCTATAGCGTTAACGTGAATGTCATGATAGTGAGCGTAGTGTTATACTGTATATTATACATAATCCAGATCATATTCCAGATGCAACCTAGCTAGATGTTAAGCTCCACACTGCTGTATGAGTACAATCAAATCTATCAAGCCTTGATATCATATTCCAACGTGAATTCAGCTGAGGGGTTCGCTCCAGAACGAGACTGTTGCATTCAATATTTGTACACGTGTTTCTGACTTGGATTGATTAATCAAAATTTTCAAAATCTTTACTACTGTACTGTCCATTAATAATGACATCAGGTGACAAGCTGAAATGTCAATTCGTATAGCAAATCTAGGTAAATTTCAGACTTTAACGTAGTGTCTTGTCTGAAGTGAATACAAGTGACCTATATTTTTCAATCCTGTCTTTGAATAAAAGTTGTACATTGTGTTATACTTGAAAACCATGTCTTTGCTCCCTTTGTGTTCACAATTACAACAAATCTGTATGGTTTATCTGTTGGCATTAAACCGTGGTATTTCCTTGGGTGATATTCCATATTTGTCATTAAACCTAGCTGTTCACATCTGCATTTTATACAAATTGGGCTAAATTTGCAATGATGAATCAAAGCCACGTGAGATATTAAGTAGCCTACTTTTATTAAAAAACAAAATAAAATGCAAAGAGAGGTTTCCTTCTCTAACTATTGGTGCGTTCACAAAATATTTACACAATGAGATTTTTTTATAAATAATCTTTAATAACGTGGATAATGATGACATCTGCAGCTGCTGGACGAGAGACAGAAGAAACTACGAAACCGAAGATTGGAGCAGAGGACATGACTACAGAGAAACTTAACCGACCAGCACTCTGCTTCAATCAATGAATGCTTATAAATAAACCATACACATGAGAATTACCGTTAACGTTACAGCATTTAATAACATAAATATGGTGATATCTGGTGGTCTGAAATTACTCTCTCTATCTACAGTAGGGTAACTGGCTCCTATTGTGTCTTATTATTGTAACGTTTGAATCAGCGTTTCATAGCTATAATAGCCTAATGTTACAGTAGCCAGGATGACGTTAGCTAATGCTACCCAGCCTTCCAGCATTTATCTTCCATAATGCATTAAATCATAATCACAATGCTATGAAGACATTAGCTGATCACCACAGAGCTGCACAGACAAGTTTATCAGATAATTTCGCCGTAAAATGTGTCCAGGTGATCAGCTCTGAAGCCCCGGCTTGTATGGTCCGCTAAAATCCGATTTCGATATAGGTGTTATTTTGATCAACAGACCTAGCATCACATTCAGTTTAAGGATCCTTATGTGGAAACATTTTGAGAACCACTGTTTTGAAGTACTATTACTATAGCTGTTTTCATTCTCACATGACAATACAACAGAAGAGTATCAAACAAAAACATTTTTATTCAGTTCCATTCAAAAAAGTACAATTTGAGTATGAACAGTACAACATGCAGTACAACATGCAGTACAGTATGGAAAGAATATGAAGTTCTGTTGGCTGCCATTAACCTCACAAATCAACCATTGCAGCCGGACTGGTCATTTGGTTCAGCATCAACATGGGCTGAGAGATTGAGTAGGTTAAATAAACAATACACATGAGAATTACAGTTAACGTTACAGCATTTAATAACGTTAATTTTCGTGTACCCGATGCCAGGATATTTTGTCACTTTGTTTTCATCAAGTTCTCTGGACTTATATACACAAGCTCACAGCGTCCTAACAGGTTAACGTTATAATCTCAGAAGAGATTGAGTAGGCTAAATAAACCATACACATGAGAATTACCGTTAACGTTACAGCATTTAATAACGTTAATTTTCGTGTAGCCGGTGCCAGCATATTTCGCCACTTTTTCTTCATCAAGGCCTCTGGACTTGCATACACAAGCTTGCAGCGTCCATGTCCTTGTCTTTATCATTCACCCCACCGATCTGCAACGCCTTGATTCCCAGATTAGAAGCCTCGCGTATCTGGTCCTCCATTAGCGCATTTAACGGCGACACAACAATACGTAGCTGTAGCTGTTCATAGCCATAGCTAGTAGCTAGCTCGGGAGCTATGCTTTGGAAAGACCAAAAGCTAATGGCTAGCCGCTGCAGCTGTTATACGTCATTGACAAAGACGCACTCTCTGATTGGCCGATCACGGCAGGACTGATGTTGGCAGTCACGCCGTCACTCATTGGCTGCTTGGTGGCTGCGGGTCTGCGGGAGTCTTTCAACCGCCGCGGAAATCGATTTGAATGGCCCGTTCGCTAGACGATAGTGACTGGGAACTGAGAGAGCAGGTCACGTGGTGGCTGGGTTTACCTAGGCTATCAAATCGCTGGCTGTAAAGAAAAGATGGACGTAGCCACCATGACGTCACCCATCGATTTGGGGACTTCTGTTTTGAAGCCTCCAGTTTGCATTTTAACCGTCACCATCTTGATTATTTAGAGCCAGAAGTGATGTAAATCTGGGTGTGAATCTGTGATCGGCGATCACTGGACAGAAACCCAGACCATAGGGCCCTATCTTTGCAACGGCGGTTATTTTGCATTAGCGCCCGTTTTGCGCTGGAATAGCGCCGCGCAAAGCCCTAATTGTGGGCGTGTCGGCCCGCTGCGCTTCACGTCATCTCGCCGCAAACGTCCATAGGCGTGTTTATGCCCATAACAGGATTCACAAGGTGAGATCACTCCCCTTAAAAGCCACAGCGTCACCGCCATCACGTCACCAGCTTCTTCTGAGAGCAAGCAGAGAAACAGAGAGAGAGAATAGAGAGAAGAGGAGAGAGGAGGGAGAGATGAGAGAGAGAGAGAAAAGAGAAGAGAGAGAGGGGGGGGCGAGAGAGGGAAGAGAGAGAGGGCCGCCACGCAATTCCGCAGTGATGTCCCAAAGCGTGCGCTTACTGTAATTAGACGTTTCGTTCATATAGGCTATAACATAGGCCTACACATCTAAAAATATTTGTTTCTTTAATAGGGTAGGAATGCGTGAGATTTTACTTCTAGACTATTTCAATAGCCTGTGTCAGAATTGTCCACTCTGGTTAAGCTATTGACTGTGGTCACGCCATCCGCGCTGTGGAGAAGCTGGTCTTGCATGCGTGCAATTGCAGGGAAAGAGGTTACTGTACTGGCCGGACACTACGGGTCGGTGCCCTGGGTGTTTTGGGCCGGCCAGGGTGGGGAGAGACAGCTTGGCACAACACCGTCACAACTTTCTCAAAAGCAATCTACTGTTACCTCACACCACAAACCTGTATGGTCGGGAATTATGTAGCCTAATAAAACCCTGACAAACGAATTCTCATTTTTAAATCAAGGTGTGTTTTTTCTGCAATGTAGGCTATAGTTGAAAATCAACATGGCATTCCGAGGAGAGAAGAGTGTGTGCAGGCACGAGGAGAGTGACATCCATGCTGTGCGTAAATGTATCCAAGCAAGGATTTCCTGCACTAAACGGAGAATACTGTGTGCGCTCAGGCGTACACCTGGCGTAGTGGTTTTTTTTACGCTAAGACCAGCTATTTGCTGGCGTTAAAATTGAGAGCACCCAAGGTCCCTTTTTCTAACACATTGCGCTGGAACGCCTATTTTGGAACGGGCAACGCCCAGACCTCTCTGTGCGCTCGGAACAAACCGACGGTATGTTCGCCAGAGCGCTAAATGACACTTGCGCAAGACAGATGATAGGCTAGAGGCCACGGACACGCCTGGGCCACGCCTACACCTGTGTCTGCGCTTAGATCCCAGCGCAAAACTGGAGGGTGCAGGCAGACGATATGATAGCAATAAGAGGCGCGCAAACGGCAGCGCAAACGATAGCAGCGTACAAAGATAATGTAGGGCCCATAGTCTGCTTTCTCCTCCTCCGTACATTTGGAATGAAAGGTGAACAAAAACTATACAGTAGAGACAAAAACCATAAATGTGTTTCTACTGTATGTGTGTGTGTGTGTGTGTGTGTGTGTGTGTGTGTGTGTGTGTGTGTGTGTGTGTGTGTGTGTGCTTGCTTACCCGAGCAGTGTGGCAGTGGAGCACTCCAGTGTCCGTTGAGCTGACAGGTGAGTGATGAGTCTCCTATGAGCTGGTTGTCTTCGGAGCAGGAGTAGCGCACCGTGGAGCCAAAGGTGAACTTCTCCCCGACCATGAGTCCGTGAGGAGGGGAGCCCGGGTGGCCGCAGTCCACCTCTGGATGACAGGGAGCGGGAGAGAGAGTGAGAATATCAATGCATAGAGTGAACGGATGGAGAATGCTGTAGCACACTTTATAAAACGGATGCTTCTGTTTGGAGCCATTGTAGAAGCACCCTCTGGATGCTCAGCTGCCACTGCATAATGTGCTAATCGAAAATCACTCATACCGACTCTTATGTGAAGCTGAGCCACCACATTGTTCAGCTACTGCTCAAAAAGTGCCTTGGCAGATGAATAACATTTATCGAACATTTGCGGTCTTCTTTTTCATCCAATGTTGTATTGAAAGAAAACACGCTGGCTCAGTTGCCTAAGGCACATAGCATGTACCCATGATGTATGTGTATATATATATATGTATATTATATATACATATATATTATATATATATATTATATATATAATATATATATACTGTATATTTACATATATATATATATATATATATATATTTATATATATATGTATATATATATATATATATATATATATATATATATATATATATATATATATATATATATATATATATTCAATTCAATTCAAACTTTATTTCAGACGCAGGGAGATCCATAATATAATAAAAAGAAAAACAATAAAAAAGGCAGTACAATAAATAGTAAGTGTTGATAACAGCACACAGGTTACCAAGATACTCAGGGTCTAGTATACAGACATTTTCGCCAGTGGTTCCACAGTCTGGAAAAGAACTTGCCCGAGCTGCGTTCATGATTGGTCAGTACAGCAATGATATCATTTACAGATTCAGATGCCCTTCACATAAATCTATACATTAAATTTCTGAGAACGGCAGAGCAAGTCGGTACCCCGATACTGACAAACATAAGGCTTGCACTAGAGCTCCTCTGAGCTTTTAGTAGCAGCCTCATAGGCCTTATAGGCCACAGTAAGTTTTCTCATGCTGTTTTGTCTATAACGACACCACAGGTGAGCCGTATACAGGGATGTACAGTATGCTTTAAAAAGTGAGATCTTCACAGAGATAGAGCACATTAAGAACTTGCGACACAGTATATTTGCTTGGGCATACAGCTTTCGTCGCTGCCTTAGGATGTCCTTATCATCAGAGAGGTCGTCTGAGATAACATGGCCCAGATATATAATCTCATCACACATGCTGAGCAGAGTGCCAGACAGGTAGAAGTCAGGGAAGATTGCCCGCCTGTCTTCTCTACTTCAATGATCATGAGCTTGCTCTTTTAATATCTGAGTCAGCCCCGTACTGTGTGCAAATTTTCAAGAGCTGTTGGAGACCAGCACTAGAAGGGCTAAAGACGACCAGGTTATCAGCATACATAAGATGATTAATAACCAAGTCACCCACCCTACAGCCCGTACCTGATGTATTTAACAACAAAGACAAATCATTCATATATAAATTAAACAAAATTGGTGACAATATTCCCCCCTGGCGGACGGAGTTGGACACATGAAAGGGAGCCGATGTCACACTCCCCCATTTTACTCTCATTGTCTGTCGGGCATACCAGTATACTAAAATACGTACTAAAAAACTGGGAACCCCACTTTTAGACAATTTAGAAAACAATTTCTCATGATTAACACGATCGAAAGCTTTAGAAGCATCAATAAAACACATAAACATAGTAGAATTGTGCCTATTAAATTTATCTAAAATTTCTTTGAGTGCAAAAATACATAGATCAGTTCCAAGTTTTCGTTTGAAACCAAATTGATTGTCAGCAGACAGAATAAACCTCTCAAGTCTACACAGAATAACTGACTCCATGACCTTGGACATGACACTTGCTATGGCTATTGGCCGATAATTGTCTGAGATGTATGTATGTATGTATATATATATATATATATATATATATATATATATATATATATATATATATATATATATATATATATATATTATATATATATATATGTATATATATAATATACATATATATATACACATACATACATATATATATATATATGAATGTATGTGTATATATATGTATATTATATATATACATATATATATATATATATATACATATATATATATATATATATATATATATATACATACATACATCTATATATATATATATACATACACACACACATATATATACACAAGCTGGCAGTTGGCTATGGCTCAGTTGGCTAAGCCCTTGTTCACACAGGATGCTGAACGTAGCAGAGCTGAAGCTTGAAGCAGGCACAAGCTGAACTGATGCCTCACCGTTCACACAAGGAGCCTTCTCTTTTCCTCTCAGCGCCTCCTCGGCGCACCTTGAACCCGCCCACAACTTCCCATTGACTTCATGCCTGGCAGCTTCAAGCTTCACGCGTCACGCTTGGAAAATAGGACTGAATTCGGAATGATCGCTTGAGCCAGGTGTGGCTTCAGCGTGACACGGCGTAACAAGGACGCCTAAATTAAACTTGTGGGTTCCGAAAATAAGCTTTGTGTCCTGCCTGACGATGTCTCTTATCTGTGTTAAAGTCTCTGTACTGTATGACCTCCAGTGGCGTATTGCTTAATCAATAAACCAAATGAAAGTATGTCTCGCAGCGTTTGATTTGTGCCACGATCTACCTCGCCGTGCTGTGAACTTTATTTCACTGCATTTGTTAAGTGCTTGAGAAAAACTGATGTTGACGGGATGGGCAGTTCAGAGACAATAAAGTGCCTCACTATTTATAGTTTCAACACAAAACTGTTTACTGTCTGCTTGTTCAGAACTGCCTCACTGTAATACGAGATGTATATCAGTCCCTCCAGGATTTCGCAGAGTTTTTTTGTGATTATTGCGAGTTGCGGAAAAAATTGCGATTAAATGTTTTATTAATTTTTTTCTTTTCCTCCCTTCATCGTTCTCTTCTCCTTTCTTCCTCATCCTCAATAATGCTATTATCACTTTGCCTTTTCTCATACTTTTTGCTTAGTGCTTCATATTTTTCCTCTTATCCTTATTTCCTCTTCATGCCTTCCCTGTCCTCCTCATCCCTTGTTCCTTGTTAAATATTCAAACTACTAGACCCTAAGTTAAATATGCCACCTGTGTGTGTGTGTGTGTGTGTGTGTGTGTGTGTGTGTGGGTCTCAAATGCTTCGCGCTAGCAAAGTGGCTGTCCAGTGACGATTTCCGTTTGTGTTCCTCCACGACAGTGTTGCACGGAGTGCAAAATAGTTTGCCTCCACTTTCATGCAAAACATTTGATAATTGTTTTGCGGTTATTTTTGTTGGCAAATGTGAGGGGTTTGCGCTCCTCATCGCAATGCAATGACGTGTTACGTTACGTCCCATACTCTCGTCACTTCCTATTGTGGTCCCTCGTTCCCACAGCAACCAGGCAAGATGACAGCGCACACATATCTCAATCCCAGGTAAAGATGCAGCATTTTACTAACTTTTTGCGGGGAAATCAGGGGAATTTTGCAAGCCCCCGCAAATATTGCAGAGTTTGGTTGAATTTGCATTAATTATTGCGATCGCAAAATGGCAATTTCCTGGGGGACTAGTATATATGCACTTGATCAAATGCTCACTGTGCTCATGTGTCAAGGTTCCAAACACAATTCAGTACGTGACTTTCTTGGCTCCTTTATCAGACTCTTGACCTTTCTGTATGTTTGTGCGAGCTGTCGTTTCATCCACTTAGCGTCATAATGCTAAGCTAAGCTAAGCTATGCTATGCTAAGCTAGCTCTGTCATTTTCCCAAAGATCGTTCCTGCATAAAGTGCCACTGAAGCCTAGCCTGGTAAACCAGCCCGTCACGTGAACTCACATTTCATTTGGTTCTGCGTGACGGTCTGGCCCCAAAGCCAGTGGGGGGGGTGGGGGGGTGGGGTGGGGGGGTGGGGGGGGGGGGGGGGGGGGGGGTTGGGGGGTTTAGCAGAAGCTGCAGAGCAGGAGAGCCAATCAGCGACTGCGCTGTGATTGACAGCGCAAGTTGGCCAATCAGGAACGCCACTAGCGCTGCACTAACAAAACAATAATGGCCGCCTCCTTGCCTGATCGTCTGGAGGAGTAATGTCAGCGTTTGTCTAGTTTAAACCTATGGTTTAGGTTTAGGGGTGGGAATCGTGGAGTAACTCACGATACGATATGGTCACGATACTTGGCCCTCGATAACGATATTATCACGGTACAGCGATTCTGCGATAATCGATATATTGGAAGAAATTTAACCTACGATGCATCACGATATCTGTTTAACTGAAGAGAAAAAAATACCCCTAAAAGGCAAGAAGCAGGTATTATGCATTTATTAGCAGAATTGACATGATCTCTCTCAGAGTTCACTCACTCACTCATACCATTTTCGATACCACGGAGGAAAAGTTACACATTAAGTCTTTTTATTATTATTATTAAAACAAGAAAACCTATATAACCTACCTACCTATATTCTAAAAGTAGATATTAATGATCAAACATTTCCATTCATGTAGCCTACAGTATTTATGTTTTGGTTCAACTACAAACATAAATAAACGTCAACTTGAAACTATGTTTCAACTACCACACACAGCATAATATTTTAGCCTGTTTATTAAAAAAAAAAAAAAAAAAAAAAAAATTAAATAAACATATCGATACTTGGTGCCAGTGTATCGATAACGTATCGCAAGTGGAAATATCGCGATACCGCAATTGTCCCACCCCTATTTAGGTTTAGGGTTAGGGTTAGTTTAAACCTATGGTTTTAAAAACCTATGGTTTAAACTGCCATAAAGTGCAGTTATTGCAGAAATAGACTCAATAAGAACAATTAAACAAGTACAGGAGTATCGCCGCAACCGCAGAGTTTCTCGGTGGAAAATATGTTTTTGCCATTCTCCCGAGTGGATTTGGGTGTGACTAGATCCGACGCTGATTGGCTGAAGGAGTTGTCTGTCAAGGCAACTACGCCCGCCCATGCTCCCGCCCCTGCTAAAGACTGGGTGAAGAGTTGGGGCCAGACCGTCACGCAGAACCAAATGAAATGTGAGTTCACGTGACGGGCTGGTTTACCAGGCTAACTGAAGCCTGCAGCTGTGTACACGTTTTGAGAAAGACACTCCTGTGTATCTCATGAAATACCATTCATGAAATAGCATTCATGAAATAGCATTCTGTAGAGGTTAACTTTAGATCATTTCAGAAGTCATTGCTTTGGCTGCCCTCACACACAGGACATGATGCATGATGACCCGGGAGTGCACCATCACCTCAGATGAGCCTTGCAGTTCATCGATGGCTGCGGTTCTCATTTGCACTGGGTTTGTTTTGAGGTGTCGTTAGCTGCAGCCTGAACAACCGGTCCCCGTCCCTGAACAAGCGGTCCCTGTGTGGTCCCCATGACGCTTTGCCCATTCCTCAATTAGGCCAACCGCAACATAACCATAAGCCACTGGGACAGCGAGCATTACACAGATGCTACAGCATTCAGCAACTTGCACCGTTCAAACTCATCCAGTATCGAAGCTAATGGGGACACGACCAAGGTTGTGGATACAGGCGATCGAAAGTGAAACTTTCCTAATTAATTGGCTTTGCTTCTTGGTCCAAAATGCACAACTTAAATTAAAGTGGATTGATTGATGCATTGATCAGTAGACGGACGGACAGCCAGACAGACAGACAGACGGACAGACGGACAGACGGACAGGCAGGCAGACAGACAGACAGACAGACAGACAGACAGACAGGCAGACAGGCAGACAGACAGACAGGCAGGCAGACAGACAGACAGACAGACAGACAGGCAGGCAGGCAGGCAGGCAGACAGGCAGACAGACAGACAGACAGACAGACGGGCGGGCGGGCGGACGGACTGACGGACGGACAGGCAGATAGACAGACAGACAGGCAGGCAGGCAGGCAGGCAGACAGACAGACAGACAGACAGACAGGCAGGCAGACAGACAGACAGGCAGACAGACAGACAGACAGGCAGGCAGGCAGGCAGGCAGGCAGGCAGGCAGACAGACAGACAGACAGACAGACAGACAGGCAGGCAGGCAGACAGACAGACAGACAGGCAGGCAGGCAGGCAGACAGGCAGACAGGCGGACAGACAGACAGGCCGACAGACGGACAGGCGGACAGACAGACAGGCGGACAGACAGAGACAGACAGGCGGACAGACAGACAGGCGGACAGAGACAGACAGATAGATAGATAGATCGATCGATCGATCAATCGATCGATAGTTGATTCACCAATTGATGGTCAATGTAGTACTAAAACTAGCCGTCGTACCGATGCATTCTGGGAGGGGTTTGTCCCAGTGGCCGGCCGGTTGGCAGGTCAGCACTGATGAGCCAAACAGGTAATATCCCGGGTTGCAGTCGTAAAACACCACGCTGCCAAAGGTGAAGTTTCCGTGCTCGATCTTGCTCTCTCGTATGGAGTTGGCAGGGATGCCTGGGTCTGTGCAGTTCACCACTGGGACAGAACAGAGGGGAAAACACAGTTACGCCATCATGCATTATTTACTTAGTTCAATTAGAATGGAAGAATAAAGGACAACGTTCTCACTTACTGTTTTCTTGCAGGTTTTAAATGCACAACTCAGGCTAATTATTGCCTGAGTTGCATATTGACACAATTACTGTACTTGCAGAACTACATGCTGAAAAAGGCCCTCTTGCCCAAAATGCCAGAGTGGCACAAACTAATTAAAACAGAGTGCAGTCTAGTGTTGATTATTCATGGATCATTATGTAGAGGAGTCCGTGCACATTTGGGAATTGTAATGTAAAGTGAGTTCAGTATATAGTTTGTGTGCTTTTTATCATAATTATATGGTCATATAATAATAGTTACACACACATACAGACCAATTTGTTTCGGGGTTCAGATATACATTATGCTAATGAGTTATTGATGTACAGGACTGTGAATGTTTACTATGGGCCAAGGTGAATATTAATTTCTTGGCATGGTTTCATACAATCATCGTACAATTAAGGTCATCATTGTCTATTAACTTGCTATGGCACAAAGATGTCTGTAGATACTGTAAGTATGGTATACAGTTGTTACTCAATTAGTTTGGCCACTTTGCTGCAGTACTGCCACAGTACTGCCTGCCGCAGTACTGCCACAGTACTACCACAGTACTACCACAGCACTACCACAGCACTACCACAGTACTATCACAGTACTACCACAGCACTGCCACAGTACTACCACATAACTACCACAGTATTGCCACAGTACCGCCACAGTACTACCACAGAACTACCACAGTACTACCACAGTACTGCCACAGTACTGCCACAGTAGTGCCACAGCACTGCCACAGCACTGCCACAGAACTACCACAGTACTGCCACAGTACTACCACAGTACTACCACAGCACTGCCACAGTACTGCCACAGTACTGCCACAGTACTGCCACAGAACTACCACAGTACTGCCACAGTACTACCACAGTACTACCACAGTACTGCCACAGAACTACCACAGTACTGCCACAGTACTACCATAGACGTACCACAGTACTGCCACAGCACTGCCACAGCACTACCACAGAACTACCACAGTACTGCCACAGCACTGCCAAAGAACTACCACAGTACTGCCACAGTACTACCACAGTACTACCACAGTACTACCACAGTACTGCCACAGTACTACCACAGTACTACCACAGTACTGCCACAGTACTACCACAGTACTGCCACAGTACTACCACAGAGGTAAAAGTGAGGGCTTTTAAGGCCCCCCTCCCTGCTGCCATGGCAGTGCAGCCACACCGATAACAATGAGTCCGCTCATCCTTATTAAATAAATACATAATCCACAGGAGCACTTGGTAAAGTTGAACCATTTACTTTGACACAAAAAAATAATTGCTACAGAACAATTGTCCATTTACAAAGATCTCAAATGACTGAAGCAAACTCAAGCGAGAATCATTGAGAGATAACAGGAGAGAGTTCAAACAACGGTGTGGCCCCACTCTCCACTTGCCTGACCATCACCCAAACTGTCCTCTCACCAGAGTATCAAAAGACAACTAAAGGTGGACATTTACTAGGAAGGAAGCCACAATCATAGTCACCTATTCCCAAATATAATAAATGTATTATCAATTAGATTTTATGCATTTTAAATTATTCACACAATCTAAGTGCAAGGAATCAAACAATTAGCAATTAACGCATTCCTGCAAATATAAACTGTAAATACATCAGCCTGCCCTGTAAATATTCCTTCAAATTCCTTGTAAATCAATGAAGCATGGAAATTACTGCTGTTTTCCACATGAACTTAAATCATTGCATGGTAATTTATTAGTCAAAAATCAACAAACTGAGTTTAGGCTCCTACCTTGACCATTATAATTCTCCACATAGTTTTTCAGAGGCTAATGATGAGCTCAACGAGGGGAAAAACAAGACAATAAGTAATAGTCATATGGCAATCATCTGCCTAATTAACTCCACCCAATATCATCAGTGGAGATCTCACTTTTCTCTACTGGAAGCAGTAGGGTCTTTTCTCCCTGGTTGGAGCCTCATTTGCCTAAACGCTATCTGTCAGCATGCTCTCTTATGAGTTAATAATAGAATCAGTGATAAGACCTGATCAGTGTATCTGTTTATTCTAACTGAGGCCAAGCTATATTAAGCATTCTCCATAGCAATGCAGCCTCTGAAAAAAAAAGAAGCTGTGACACATTGACTGGCACGTCTTCACAAGCATCCACTTTAGAGGCTGTGCAAGTCTGCCATAGAGACACTGCATGAAATAGGCCACGCCCATCACGGGGGAAAAGCTCCGTTCATTTCCCCACACCAGCGTCATTTTCCTTGAATAGAGAGCCGCAGGGATGACGTATTTTTGTAGTCAGAACGCGGAAGTCCCGGACTTCCTGGTTCTTCACTGTTTCTGTCTATGGGATTTTTGAATGGGTTTTTGCCGCGATGCTTCAAATAAGGTCTCTGGACAACACAAGCTTAATCAAACGTGAACCAGTGTTCAGCGGGATAATCTTCACACATGAGGACCACTTTCATGAGTTTTGAAGCGTAAATGCGAGAAGGAAAAAGCTTGTGCTAAGCTAATTCAGAACTACACACTGTCTCGGGCTGAACCAGGTGAGGGAAAGAGAATTTCCGTGTTCGTCCTTTGAAGTGGTGACGTTATTGACATATAATATCCCCGTCGACTCAACAGTGTAGTCTCATTTAGCCGTTTGCTAGCTAGCCGCCCTTTTAACGGCACGTAAAAGCTTCAAAACTCATAAAAGTGGTCCTCATGTGTGAAGATGATATTACTAAACACTCGCGTTTGATTAAGCGTGTGTTCCCCAGAGACCTTATTAGAAGCATCGCGCCAAAAACCCATTCAAAAATCCCATAGGGGAAAACAGTGAAGAACCAGGAGTGTTAGCTGTCTATTAAACATAGCTAAAAGCTGTTGTGTGGTGGGGCTGCACAGACAACAAATGTAAAAAATCGCCAGTTAAAGTTTTTTTGTACTCCTGAGCAAAACAAAGGAAGCCATTGAGAATTGGCGAGAAGAAAAATGTGGATCTAGCTGTCAAGAAGTAAGTTGGAGTGTTCATCTTCCGTATATACGACCTTTTTGTGCAACACGCAACCATGCACGCGACATAGGAGAACGCCAGGATTGGAGGGGGGGTTTCTGTTTTCCCCCCACAAGATGCTTTGGACCGACGAACGTAGATGAGTGTGAAATTAAGTTCAAAGCAAATAATGAACAGTGCAAATGTGGGGAAAAGCCGGCGTAATGTGAGACATTTCAGTCAGAACTATTTTGACAGGGAGTTTTAATATGGTTGTGCTCCTTTCATCTTTGACCATGTCTGTCTCTATTGTGCTGAAAAATCAGTCTCTTCACGTGAACTGCCTGCCAGCGAAGACATCATGCCAAGGAGAGATCATTTAAAGAAATCATGCCAAGGAGAGATCATTTAAAAAGTCTGGCTTTGGCTCACTTGCTTAATCAAGGATATATGTATATGCCATACAGATTAAATATGATGTATTATTATTTTTTAGTCATCTGAATTGATGTGTATGTGAGGCCCGAGATGGCGTAAAGACAGACTACCATCTCATCACACTAGAAAAAGATATTTAGCTTTCTAAAGTCTTTAGCTGGAAGACATGTCAAAAACAATAATAAACTCAACAAAAACAAAAATAATAAAAGAGAAATAATAGTTTATTTGGCATGGGCACGGGCACAGAAATAAACCACACTAATGAGCCTAACCTAGGAAGCACACAGAAGTTGGGACAACATTAAAACACAGCTACCATCTGACACTCCCAATGAAATGTTCTTCTAATAATAAATATACTTCAAGCTCCTCCTCCCTCTGAAGAGATCTCTCCCCGCAGCTTGGTGGAAAAAGCACATGAAACGCGTAAAGACAGACAATTCCCTGTCGGCCATCATCGCCTCCTCACACTTCTCAATCTAACTGACGCCTTGTTGTCCTGGTTCCACTCTGCTCCCTGAAGCCCAGCCTTCAGATGTGGCTGCCCGCGCAATCAGAACAGAGAGAGAGGCCATTTCCCATTCAAAACCAAGAGCTCCGTGAGCGCCTCCTCCTCTAGCCAATCTGCTCGTGTGTGTGTCTGTGCCTCTGTGCACGGGCCTGGCTGTGTGTGTGTGTGTGTCTGTAAATGGTAAAATGGTAAATGGCCTGCATTTATATAGCGCTTTTATCCAAAGCGCTTTACAATCAGTAGATAGTCTACATTCACCCATTCATACACCGATGGCGGCAGGCTGCCACGCAGGGTGCCTACACACCATCGGGAGCAAGGAGGGTTAAGTGTCTTGCCCAAGGACACAACGACAGCAGCTGGGAGGGAGCGGGGATCGAACCGCCAACCCTTGCGTCATTGGCCGACCCGCTCTACCTCCTGAGCTAAAGCCGCCCCCGCCCGTGCCTCTGTGCACGGGCCTGGCTGTGTGTGTGTGTCTGTGCCTCTGTGCACGGGCCTGGTGGTCACCGGCTGCTGCTTCCTGAGTGCTCATGATACATCTGCTGCCTGCTCCATCCTTGAGGTCATTCTAGCTGCTGATTGGTGAACCGTCACAAAGCTCTGCCTGGGAAGAGCCATTTCAATTCGTTCCAACTGTCCAACACCGTGGCCGGAGCGTAACGCTGCTTGGCAGCTTGCTGCTTCACTGGCGGTTAACCTGAGCCACAGAATTAGAATGACAGAGAAGAGAAGCTCTGGGACTCGGGACATTAAAACAGTTTTAGTTGTCATGATACACAGAGAAGTTCCCTCTGAAATCGTGTTCAGTGGCTGGGTCCTTTGCAAAATGGTTATTGAGTCCCAATCATGGTTCCTAATCCTTGTGGTCGTTCTAGTTATTGATTCTGGTGTTATTTGCTTTTATGCTTGAACTGTCTTGCAGGTTGCTGGTACTGAAGGTCAGCCCGGGTTTTGCTGGTACTGAAGGTCACCCCGCAGGGGCACCGGAAGCAGGGGGACATGGGGACATTTTGTCCCCCTTAAAATTTGGTCCCCCCCCCAAAAAAAAAATCTAAATCTGAGGGGGCAACTGCCCCTGACGCTTAGAGCCCACATAAGAGAGCATGCTGACAGATAGCGTTTAGGCCCACTGTTTACACAGCCTGTGATGCTTGTTAAAGCCGTGATCGTTGTGGGATTATTACACCTGAGAGACAGACAGACCCGGACTCTGTACTGCACTCACTAATGCACTTTAGGATGGCTTGAATGTGTTGTCATTGGCTGCTGCTATAATCGTAGACGGTTATTGTTGTTTTATTTTTGCGTTGAGATGACAAGTTTTACACTGTGTTTCGAAGTGATAATAATAATAATAATAATAATAATAATAATAATAATAATAAGTTCAGTGTTTCTGCCTGTGTTGCTGTCTGTTGTAGTGTAATTGTAAAATGACCTAAAGGGAGAGCAGGTCACCAAGTGAGTGAGAAAAGGAGAAAATACTGAATAATGACATCACTACAGTATAATCCTAATGTTAATTTAAAATGATATTCCTCTAAATATGGCTAAAAATGATCCAAACATCCAAAAAAACGTACATTTTTCTTGCCGGCGCCCATTAGGGCGCTGGCAAAAAAAGTATAAAAAAAAAAGGTCCCCCTAATTGCAAACTCGTTCCGGCACCACTGTCACCCCGGTTTTGCTGGTACTGAAGGTCACCCCGGTTTTGCTGGTACTGAAGGTCAACCCGGTTTTGCTGGTACTGAAGGTCACCCCGGCCGCCAGCCTTACTTACCTCTGCATGTGGGAGGCTGTTGGCTCCACTGGCGGGTGGCCTGGCACTGGGCTGTGGAGGGGCCCTCCAGCATGTAGCCTTTGTTGCAGAAGAAGCGCACCACGTCGTTGTAGTTGAAGCCGTCGCCCATGGTGCGGCCGTAGATCGGGCTGCCGGGGTGGCCGCAGGTGACCGCTGAGGGGGGTGACACGCATCGCCCACGGGGCGGGGCGGGGGAGGGGGGAGAGGAAGCACAGAAGGAATATACAGGGAGGGAGAGAGAAAGCGAGTGAGAGAGAGTATGAAAGAGTGAGATTTACAGTATGCAAGAAAGCCAGGAGTGAGAGAGAAAGAGTGAGATATAGTGTGTGAGAAAGCCAGAGAGAGAGAGAGAGGGAGGGGGAGAGAGAGCAAGAGTTCAATACAGCTGATCAATCGGCAACATAAAGTGTGACATATCATAGGTATATCATTAACATATAATTAACCTTAGAGGGCAACAGGGCAACTCATTAGGAGGCAAGGCATGATCTCCATAGGGAAAGAGTCAACAGCACATTTCAATACATCAATAGGTGAAGAGGAGATTGAAGATGACAACAGATCGACTGACTACAGCGCTCCTCAGCCTGAGGGTGGAGACAGCCTGACTACAGCGCTCCTCAGCCTGAGGGTGGAGACAGCCTGACTACAGTGCTCCTCAGCCTGATGGTGGAGACAGCCTGACTACAGTGCTCCTCAGCCTGAGGGTGGAGACAGCCTGGCTACAGCGCTCCTCAGCCTGAGGGTGGAGACAGCCTGACTACAGCGCTCCTCAGCCTGAGGGTGGAGACAGCCTGACTACAGTGCTCCTCAGCCTGAGGGTGGAGACAGCCTGGCTACAGCGCTCCTCAGCCTGAGGGTGGAGACAGCCTGGCTACAGCGCTCCTCAGCCTGAGGGTGGAGACAGCCTGACTACAGCGCTCCTCAGCCTGAGGGTGGAGACAGCCTGACTACAGTGCTCCTCAGCCTGAGGGTGGAGACAGCCTGACTACAGTGCTCCTCAGCCTGAGGGTGGAGACAGCCTGGCTACAGCGCTCCTCAGCCTGAGGGTGGAGACAGCCTGGCTACAGTGCTCCTCAGCCTGAGGGTGGAGACAGCCTGGCTACAGTGCTCCTCAGCCTGAGGGTGGAGACAGCCTGACTACAGCGCTCCTCAGCCTGAGGGTGGAGACAGCCTGGCTACAGTGCTCCTCAGCCTGAGGGTGGAGACAGCCTGATTACAGTGCTCCTCAGCCTGAGGGTGGAGACAGCCTGACTACAGTGCTCCTCAGCCTGAGGGTGGAGACAGCCTGACTACAGTGCTCCTCAGCCTGAGGGTGGAGACAGCCTGGCTACAGTGCTCCTCAGCCTGAGGGTGGATACAGCCTGACTACAGTGCTCCTCAGCCTGAGGGTGGAGACAGCCTGGCTACAGCGCTCCTCAGCCTGAGGGTGGAGACAGCCTGGCTACAGCGCTCCTCAGCCTGAGGGTGGAGACAGCCTGGCTACAGTGCTCCTCAGCCTGAGGGTGGAGACAGCCTGGCTACAGTGCTCCTCAGCCTGAGGGTGGAGACAGCCTGGCTACAGTGCTCCTCAGCCTGAGGGTGGAGACAGCCTGACTACAGCGCTCCTCAGCCTGAGGGTGGAGACAGCCTGACTACAGCGCTCCTCAGCCTGAGGGTGGAGACAGCCTGACTACAGCGCTCCTCAGCCTGAGGGTGGAGACAGCCTGACTACAGCGCTCCTCAGCCTGAGGGTGGAGACAGCCTGACTACAGCGCTCCTCAGCCTGAGGGTGGAGACAGCCTGACTACAGCGCTCCTCAGCCTGAGGGTGGAGACAGCCTGGGGTGACAGATACTTCTGCACAGTAGATGAGATGGCTTCCAGAATGTTAAACATGCTTATTCAATATTATTATCATTTATCGTCTTTCAGTTCTGAATCATATTCTGATGATATGAATATATATACATATACATATACATATATATATATATATATATATATATATATATATATATATATATATATATATATATATATATCTCGTGACACACATTTCTAACCCTAACCCTAGCCCTAACCCTAACCCATAACTACAAGCAAATTGTACCAAAAAAAATGTATGGGTATGAGGTATGGTAGGAATATTAGTTGAATATTTGTGTTTGTCACACCTACTCTAACATTACCATTCGGTTCAATGAGATGGACATTAACTCGATAATTGTATGTGATTTTGCATACATGAACCTCATGATATATAGATATTGAGGGGGAACATCCTTATCATTGCTGTGATATTGATTTCAACCATATCGCCCAGCCCTACTAAACATATCTATATTTTATAACGCATTCAAATCATCATGTTTGGGACTAACCCATTTTTCCTTGTGAAATACACATTTCTGTGAATAACTAGTCAAATTGAACAAAAGCCTGGAATGGAAAATAAAAACCACTTGACGTCAGGTGTTTTGAGTTATTTTATTGCTTTATCTTTAGTGACAGCAGCACGGCCAAAAAAACGTGAGAATGTCTGTTGTGAGCAGCTTACGGTGTGAAATGCAGATGTAAACAAGAGGAGTGGAGCATGTAAGTAGCTCTTCTTCTCTCTCCCACAAATCCACACAGGCACGCACTCCCCTCCATATCTCTCCCCCTCAACCTATCAACTCGTCCCGTGACAACAAGCACGCACACAACCACTCTCACCCCCCCCCCCCCACACACACCACTCACTCTCTCTCTCTTCCAATATGAGCCGGTGTGGAGAAGTGGTGTTAAAGCACTTACCGATACAAGCTGGGAGCTGTCCAGACCAGTTGTGATCCTGCTGGCAGATCCGTACTGAGGAACCAATGAGCCTGAAGCCGGGGTTGCACTGGTAGACCACTGTGTCTCTGTAGCCAAAGTTCTCTCCAATCACCTGCCCGTTCACCATCTGCTCGGGAACGCCACAGTGTCCAGCTGTGGACGGGGAGGGGATCCCATTTTCAACGTGGTTTATTATCTCATTTTGTTTAACTTTTATTTATCTAGGTTAGTCCCACAGAGCTCATGAATCTCTTTTGCAAAGGAGGCCTGGCCGAAACAGCAGCAGCAGCAGCAGCACGCTCGCTTACAGGCACAACCAACACGTTCTCACTCCGACCACGTAGCATATTGACGCTTTGTCCCGTCCCTTATGCGCCACTTGTTACTAACATGGTACCCTTGAGCGACCCATGAAACGACTTGGGCTTTCCGACTAAACTCAATGCAAACCCATAGAAGTCAACTTTGACGCTTATGGCAACTGCTCCCCCATCAGCCTAACTGCTCGCCCATTAGTCAACTGCTCACCATTAGCGTCTGGGGGGAGGTTAGGTTTAGGCGTGGGAGGTGGGAGAGGTTAGGTTTAGGGTCTGGGGGAGGTTAGGTTTAGGCATGGGGTGGGAGAGGTTAGGGTTAGGGTTAGGGTCTGGGAGAGGTTAGGTTTAGGCATGGGGTGGGAGAGGTTAGGTTTAGGGTTAGGGTCTGGGAGAGGTTAGCTCCTCCAGACCCTAATGGGCGAGCAGTTGACTAATGGTGGAGCAATTAGGCTAATAGGGGAGCAGTTGCCATAAGCGTCAAAGATGACTTCCATGGGTTTGCATTGAGTTTAGTCGGAAAGCCCAAGTCGTTTCATGTGTCGCTCAAGGGTACCATGTTAGTAACAAGCGACGCACAAGGGACAGGACAAAGCGTCAATATGCGACGCGCTCAGAGTGAGAACGGGTTGGCACAACAGCAATAGAGGCTATTTCAACACATATCTTTGGCTGTGTATCGGTAATTATAAAACGGCTCTCTCAAATCAAGCAATCTGATTGGTTCACAGCCATTGTATAATTCCAGTAACCGAGTTCAATAACCCATGGCCATGGGTTATTGGTTGCCATGGCAACTCTCTTACTAAGAGAGTAATAATAAGGCTTACCTCAAATGACAACGTAGGAAAAAAAAGATGGCGGAGACAGCTGTCAGATCCTTGTGAATCGATCTTCGCTTATAACTTTACTAATACTTCGCAGAAAATGATGTTTTGTACAAGAATAGATGCGGGCTAATGTCTTCTTTGCAAAAGAAAGGCTGTTAACCCCGCATTTAACCCCGCATTTAACCCTGTAACGTTAGTTGGTGTCGGGCTTTGCAGAAAGCATTCAGCTTCTCAGCAAGCGCTGAGAATGCTGCCTGTCGGGGTTTCCAGAAAGCTCTCAGCTACTCAGCAAGCGCCAGGATTGGCCAATGTCAACTTCAGTCTCCAGAACGATCCAATCAAATCAGCCGCATGTTCTTGCGGTCCCGCCTTACAGTAGTGTTTCAACTGACTCTATCAGAATGACATGCCAGTCGGAGTCGGACTTATAGTATTATTATTATTATTATATTATCATACTTGGAAACCGTTTTATAAAAGCAATATAGCACTCGAGCTGCGTGTGTTGTGGAATATATCCCCCTGATCAGCTGTTATCCCACGAGGCCGCAGGCACAACACACTGGCTCTCATGCTATATTGCTTAATTATAGTATAGTGCTATTCCCTGCACATTTAATGCCTATTTAACTTAGCCTGTAAATTTCATGTACATTCAATGTAAACTCTTATTTAACTCCGACTATAAATTCATGTAAATCCACTGCCTATTTAACGTATTTAACTCGGTCTGTAAATCTCATGTAGATCCAATGTAAATTCATATTTATCATCCACAGAACACTTCACCACTCATGTACATATTGTATATATTTACTCGATTTGATTGCACTTGCAACTTTGCGATTGCCGTTAGTTATCTTCCTACTTCTTATCTCTGTATATTGATGTGACCGCTATGCTGCATACAGACACTAAGACAAATTCCTCTTATGTAACTTGCATACTGTGGCAATAAAAGTGATTCTGATTCTGATGCTATTTAGTGGCGAGGAGAATAGTTTCAGCTGCACTAGATGCGCTGTTGCCCTGCAAATCCCCCCTGAGAGAAATAGTTAGGAGAAGATCAATTTCCCTCTTTTCTTTGAGACAGTACAAAGCAAAGCGCTTTATCTCTCAGTCGACCACTTGAGTTTCCTTGTTGCAAAATATCTTTTCAGTTCTACTTTATAGCATTTGAGAAAGAATCGCCTGCAGCGGCAGATAGTTGCAAGACAGAAGCAAAATGTCACACTGTGATGGCTGCTGCTGTAAAAAATAAGTTCTATCATCTACAATGTGAAGACAGTGCTGAAGTAGGCTAGTATAGCGAGGGGTCCCTGGCTGACAGTCATGTCGCTAGACGAGAGCGAAGCCTTTCATTTAACAAACTGAACCAATCTTGAGCTGAGCATGCAGCGCGTGGTGCCATGGGCTTGACAAAATGGACTAATGCTGGTGCCGGAGGAACCGGCACGTTCCGCTGCTGCTGCTGCGTGGGTTAGAAAAACCGGTTCAAGCTATTCTTTCACATCCCTCTCTCCCAGCGTGCCACCGTGCTGAGCCACCGCTAAGCTAAGCTGTAGTAGCACATTTGCTTATTTAGATATCCATCACAACAGCTGAAGTCGCGCTGGAAGAGCTCGGCAGACGTCTCGTGGTTTCAGGGCAATCGCGGCTCGTTAGCGGCTTCTCTCACCATTCGAACATTTTGGAAATCGTGCTGACTCGGTGGCCGTACTGTTACAGTAACGCTACCCTGCTCCAACCGCCCGAAGGCAGATAGCAGAAGAGCTCGCTTTTGTTTTCCCTTATGATCTCCGGCTGCAGTACTGTGATGTGTGCCAGCCCTTAGGAAGGAAATATACTGTAAGATGAACAACACAGAGCGTATTTCAAATCTCTCAAAATGTTTTAAAGGCATTGGGCCATACAGTACATGCTTGGGCAGGGGAGCCTCTGTATGCTTCCCCATCTGGCTCTAGTCTGGGCATGAAGGCTCAACTCCAAAAAACATCATATAGACCCTTTTCACCGGGGTCATTTTGTGTCGAAAAGGCAGGGTAAACACAGGTGCAAGCAAAACACTAATGAGGGTTTCCAACTTACAATCATGGACGTTGGAAACCCTCATTAGTGTTTTGCTTGCACCTGTGTTTACCCTGCCTTTTCGACACAAAATGGCCCCCGTGAAAAGGGTCTAGCGTTTCTGAAATGCTCTGCAGCAGCGCTTGACCCAGGTCACAGAATGACCCAGGTCACAGAATGACCCAGGTCACAGCATGACCCAGGTCCCACAGTATGACCCAGGTCACAGAATGACCCAGGTCACACAGCATGACCCAGGTCACACAGCATGTCATGTATGGTGTTACGGGGCAGCATTCAGAGCCTGCTTACCCAGGATGTGATTCTCTGTGCCGCTCCAGAGGCCCGACAGCAGACACTCTCGGACAGCAGAGCCGGTCAGAACGTAGCCCAGGTTGGCACTGAAAATGGCCGACGCTCCAAAGGTAGTTTGGGTCCCGATTTTCTTCCCATGAGGGGGAGTGGGCAGATCTCCACAGGAAATGACTGTGGAGAAGAAGAGGAGGTAGAGGAAGAGAGGTCGGAGAGAAGAAGGAGAGAGAGAGTGAGAGAGAGAGCATCGTGGAGAATGAGAAAGCATAAGTTGGCTGATATGTTCAGAGTGAATGGGAGTGCACCGTCATTTATACCCATCTCACCGACCTTAATGCGATAAAAGAGTGACCTGTACTATTTCACAGGGATGATGCTGTTTGCCTTTGTCCTGACATCTTTCATCACGCTGGCTGACTCCTTTCACCATTACACAGCAGCTCTTAAGCTCTTAAGTGGCGGGCGAGCAGTGTCTGCTACCTGGTGAAATGTCTAGTGTCGCTGACTACGTCATAGTATCGCGCAAGTCTGATTGATATTTATTTATATATATATATATATAAATATACATATATATATATATTTTTTTTTATCCTGTCCTGTCGTATTCCAGACAGTGAACTCGCATATAAGCAACAAAAAATGCAAAAATGCACTCACTTCTGCACCGAGGCCTCTCGCTCCTCCAGCTCCATGCCCCATTGGCCAGGCACTGGATGTGGGCGGGGCCAACGCGGTAGTAGCCAGGGTTGCAGGTGAAGATGATTTTGGTCCTGTACTCGTAGTGCGAGCCGTTGACTATCTTCCATTTGCCGTGGTCCAAAGAGAAGGAGCTGATACTGGGGCACATCGTGACTGGGCAACAAATACAAAGACAAGAGGCTTATTCCATGGAGTCACTTATATTTCCATTTCCTTATTTTTTTATCCTTCTTATACACACTACTGAGATCAAACCCAATAATGTATGTTCAACTCAATGTAAGTACTACAAATAGCCAGTGTGAAGACGAACACAATAAGTAAAATAAACAAATCCATATAGGGGTGGGACAAAATATCGATACTCACGGTATCGCGATATTTCCACTTGCGATATGTTATCGATACACTGGCACCAAGTATCGATATGTTTATTTTTTTTTTATTTTTTTTTAACAGGCTAAAATATTATGCTGTGTGTGGTAGTTGAAACATAGTTTCAAGTTGACGTTTATTTATGTTTGTAGTTGAAACAAAAACATAAATACTGTAGGCTACATGAATGGAAATGTTTGATCATTAATATCTACTTTTAGAAATTATATAGGTAGGCTGAAATCAAATCACTGTGCATAATTGTGAAAGTGTCTTTATTGACAGATGAAAAGGCTGTTATTTACCCTTTGTCACCACCTGGTGAGTAAATATATGTGTAACTAAAACCATTAAAATTGACAACAGGTCTGCAACTTTTTTCCCCCATGTATCTACTTGGCTGGTTGGGAACCCCTGTGTTACATAACTGGACAGTCATGTAATTCAGGTTACAGCTCAAAAAACACGTTTTGGTATCACTAACCAAATCAATATTGAAATTGATCGAATCGGAATCGAACTGAATGGAAATTAATCGATTCGCAACCTTGTGAATCGGAATCGAATCGATTCTTGAAATTTGAACCAATACCCAGCTCTAATCCCCACCCCCCATTAACTACTTAAGACAACTTAAAAATATATTGTGAATATATGCCATTGTTTTCTTGTTTTAACTCATTCTCTGCCAAAGACGTACCCGGACGTACTTTTAACAATGGCGCTCTGTGCCAAAGACGTACTCGGACGTACTTTCATGTTTTGGCTGTTTACATTACATCAGACACTTTCCCAGCCTGTGACATTGTTTCAAGTCAAACTGATAAAAGGAACCCGCTAGTTTAGTATTTATGGGTGGAGCCTGTGGTCGAAACAGAGTCCGATCCAGAGTTCTCGGCTGGCGACGATAGCGAGGAAGACGCCAGCGTTTTTGTTATTGCTCCACGACGGAGCGCCATGGCGACGAAGGCTCCCCTTCACAGCGTTCTGACAGATGAATCGGAGGAGGAGAAATGGGTGCCACTTGGAGAGAGCGATGACGATGGTAAAAAGTAGCCTATTTTTTGTATCGCGTTTGAGATGAAATGATCACACACACAACATTCAAGTATAATTGTCACGCATTGTTTTTAACTTATGCCGCCGGCATGACTCGCTTCACGTTTCCTCTTGCCAGCTCTCCCTCTCAAGGGAGAGCTCTGTCACTCAAGGGAGGGGGAATCACATGGATAGGTCAAACGCGTCAAACCGCGTCACACACCCGTCCCCAGCAACCAAGGCGAAACATGTGTCACATAAACATTTCAAAGTTTACAGCACTAACGTAGCTATTGTGTGATCTTCTGTGCTAACGTTAGTTATGAGAGGTAACGTGACAGCAGGTAACGTTACAGCACTCGTTATTCCTGTGTGTGTGTGTGTGTGTGTGTGTGTGTGTGTGTGTGTGTGTGTGTGTGTGTGTGTGTGTGTGTGTGAGAGAGAGAGAGAGAGAGAGTGTGTGAGTGTGACCACATAAGGGTTCGTTCCATTTGTTTATGCTTTTATCAAGCTAAGCTAAAAATCCACATGGCAACTCTAAAATACATTCTCTTGTTTTTTATTTTTTATTTATTTATTTGGGAAAACAAATACTGTATATGTCTGATGTGTCACTGAGGCAAAAAATAAAAGGCTCAAAAGAGAGTTCTGCTTGAAACGGTGTCCTTCACTAAAAACCTCTTTTTCTCCTATTTATGTCCCAAGGAGGGCATTTTTCGTGAAAACAAGCTAACTTCCACTGCTTGTAACTAAACAAGGAAACATGGGAGAGTTTCAGTTTTTTACAAGGGGTAAGAAGAGAGTCTCTGCTTTATTGTGAGATATGTTGTGTAATTTTATTCCTAGAATATTCTGTGGGTCCTGGAAGATCAGGAAATATACTCAAAATCCTGGCACTGGGAGCACACAGACCGAAATGACCCTGGCAGAGAATGAGTTAATAATAATAATAATAATAATACTTAATGTGTAACTTTTCCTCCGTGGTATCGAAAATGGTATGAGTGAGTGAGTGAACTCTGAGAGAGTTCATGTCAATTCTGCTAATAAATACATAATACCTGCTTCTTGCCTTTTAGGGGTATTTTTTTCTCTTCAGTTACACAGATATCGTGATGTATCATGGTTAAATTTCTTCCAATATATCGATTATCGCAGAATCGCTGTATCGTGATAATATCGTTATCAAGGGCCAAGTATCGTGACCGTATCGTATCGTGAGTTACTCCACAATTCCCACCCCTATGTGTGACGATGTAAATAGCAACTTTCTTAAAAAGGCTATTTATGAAATGGCCTTAAAACCAACAGGTTTTAAAGGAAACTCTGGCCTCAGGAGGAAACGATGTTGTCAACCAGTTGTTACCATGGTTACGCTGACTTTCAAACTTGTCAGACAGCTACTGAAGGAGCTTTAGATTTCCCCTCTACCATCATTCTCCCTCTCATCTATCCGTCTTTTTCATCACCCACTGCACCCCCACTCTCTTCTGCAGCATTTTGTCATGGTTGCTCTATTCTTTACTAAAAAAGAGAAACAAGAAAAAATATAAAACGACATCAGAGTGCTACCATGACCTGAAAAAGTTATCCCTTCCTGATTTCTTCATGTTGATTTTTTTGTTTTTCTTCTGAAGAGGTGAATTCTGGTTTCCACTATGCATAGTATTCTGTTACATCACCAGATGGCCATCTTGCCAGGAAATAACAGGTGATTGTAACAAGATTGACATGATTATAATCAAACGAGCCACAGCCAATGAGCTTGCTGCATGTAATAAAGCACAATATTGGTAGGAAAAGCATGGGAATACTATGAATAGCTAACTGCTGTGGGGGGAAACAAGCTGGAAAATACATTCATCTATAATAAAGTATTCCTAGTTTCCTACATAGGACCCTACTACCATGGAACACATTGTAAACACTCTGTATCATGTATCCCCGCTATAGTACGTGCTGCATAGTACCCTGAAGCAACTTGTTAATTACAGGCGGCCATATGCTTGTAGTGTGACCCCATTTGTGAAATTCCCTGATATTCCATGACTTCTTCAAAGAAGCACCTCAGAATTCCATCATACTCCAGGAATTACATGACCAGAGTAGGGATGTTCATTTTGAACAATTTCCATAATCGAAATTCGGGAAAATTAACGATCAATTATCGATTATCGATAGCATAATAATAATAATAACAATATTCTTTTTTATTTTTTTATTTTATATAATGGAGATGCCGCTGTGTAGTAAGAATATCAGACACTAGCACTGTGGCCAAGTAAACAAACATGTCAGGTGTGAATTCCCCATGTTTAAAACATTGTTGTTGGCACAAAGGCCCGTTTACAGCCAGAAAACTAGAGACTATATGAAGCTCCACCTCACGTTAGTTGGCTGTGCAATGAAGTGGGGCGAGGAGGAACGAATTCCACCCAAACCTAGTAAAAAAATCGAAAACAAAATCGAAAAAAAAATCCATGTGATCGAATTCATTCCTCAACGATCAATTATCGATTATCGATAATTGATGAACATCCCTAGACCAGAGGGAACCTTAGTCTCTCTCAAACCCTAACCCCCATGATGAGTGGATGCCTCTTTCTGACGTCGCTCTCTCCTACCCTCCCTCCCCTCCGCTCAACCACACAGTGGGTCGTTGTGGGTGGTTCCACCTCTGTCAGATCACTCTCCCTGCTCCCCTAAGCCTCCTCCTGTGCCCACCCGCCCCACCCCCCACTCACCGGTGCAGCGTGGCATCTTGTTGTGGTTGCTCCAGGTGCCGTCACGCTGGCAGACGGTGGTGGTCAGCTCCTTGGAGGAGAGGCGGTAGCCGCTGTTGCAGAAGTAGGTCACGCGTGTGCTGACAGAGTAGTCTGTAGCCAGCACACCTCCGTTCAGCGGAGCGCTGGGCACGCCACACGACACAGCTGCAGGCAGCAAGAGGACGCATGCATGGTTATGTAGGCTACAAGACACATATTTGTGGGGAAAGATGCTATATAAACATACCACACATGCAGAAATCCTCAGTTTGAGTGTATTTCTTCACAGAAAAACCCAAAACCACACACACATTGAATCAGGGTTAATGAGGCCCATTTACACCTGGCGTTAACATGCATTTTCTGTGATCAGATTGCAATCAGATTGTGTTTTATCACTTGAAAGTACAGGTCTAAACACCCCCAACACGCATTGAAGAAGGATTGCAATCTGATCGGCCAAACCACCTCCGGAGGTGGTCAGGGATGCATTGTGTACACATTGAACACAAGTGTAAATGCAATGTGTCCTCTCAATCTGGATACAGCAACTTTATGCGGAGAAAAAAGAAATCATGTATTGCGGAAAAAAGTGATGCATCGATTTAAGATGCATCGAGATGCATTGATAATCGTAATGGAATCGAATTGTAGCCCTCTGAATCATAATCAAATCGAATCGTGAGGCCAGTGAAGATTCACTGGTAACCTGCCGCCATCGGTGTGTGAATGGGTGAATGTACCTAGTACTTACTGACTGTAAAGCGCTTTGGATAAAAGCGCTATATAAATGCAGGCCATTTACCACTAACAGCACAGATCCTTTTCAGCAGGCGGCACTAAATAGGAACAGTTCTGCAAACACACAACATCAAACAGCAGCACAGAGTGAAGCATCATAGGTATGGATCTGCACACATGGCCTGAAGCCATTACATTGGAAAACAACCACACACACACACACACACACACACACACACACACACGCACACACACGCACACACACTCCTACATCACCGACGACTCAAACGCCATTCATTTGTAAGTATCGCCAAATCACAACAAGCACTTTATATTATATATTATATTTCTCAGATGAGAAGATGAAAATTGTAGTGTCATTAAATTGTGATTCAATCTATAGTCATAGAAGACGTAGAAGTTTGAAATGCTCTAACGCTCTGAGAGTGTGTGCGTTGTCCTCTCTGCGCTGCAGCAGCACAGAATGAGCCTCATTCACCAAACATGCGTACACTATTTCACCATTCATCTTTTCTTTCCTTAACCCATTGATACCTGATGCAGCATTTGTGTGTGTATCCCTTTAAGACTTAAAGGGATACACATACAAATGAGGGATATAGACGCAAATGCTGCATCAGGTATCAATGAATTAAATGAATGTATTCTTTGATATTCAAAGTGTACGTGTGGTTGGAATGTGTGAGGGCAGATATGCCCGAGAGCTTTTTTTATTCTTTATGCAAATAATCACATTAAGCAATTACAGACCTCCTGATAACCATATCAACAAAGCTAGGCCTATATGAACACATTTGTGGGGAATTCTATTCAGTTTGAGGGTTTAACTGATTGATCAGTGATTCATTCTGATATAAAGACCCATGAGCGCACAGCCCAAATCCAAACAATAGCGCATTTTGCTTTTATTGGTGCAGCCTTGAAGACCGTACTGTACGTCAAATGCCCATATTCTGCAGTAGAACAGGCTCAAATAAAGCTATTTTAATGCTATTTCTGGCCTGAAGAATATCCTAAGAGCAACAGATGAGCCACATGTGCACATCAGAGCACCATCTCCCAAAGCATTTCCCTATTGAAATGCCCTGCTTTTTAAATCCATATTTACAGGAGGGAGCCATCACTCATTGGTGCAGCAGATCGTGCGTGTGGACCAGTGTGCTGCTGGGGAAAGACAGACAGACGCACGCTGCATCGCTAAGTGATCTTTTCTAGCCGCTGAATGGAGGTTAAATTAATCAAGGCTAAGCAGGTTGTCTGTAGGGGGACAGAGGTTATGCTTTGATCACAAGGCTGACGACGAGGTGCCTGGTCCACCTTCAGACCCCTCAGTCAAATCATTAGCATGCGCGCACTGGCTCCATCACAGAGCGCACTGGCTCCATCACAGAGCGCACTGGCTCCATCACAGAGCGTACTGGCTCCATCACAGAGTGCACTGGCTCCATCACAGAGCGCACTGGCTCCATCACAGAGCGCACTGGCTCCATCACAGAGCGCACTGGCTCCATCACAGAGCGCACTGGCTCCATCACAGAGCGCACTGGCTCCATCACAGAGCGCACTGGCTCCATCACAGAGCGCACTGGCTCCATCACAGAGCGCACTGGCTCCATCACAGAGTCAGCACCATAGTGCTCGGACTGTTAAAGAGTCAAATCCTCCTCCATTTTTTTTATTTCCTCCACGGTGTGATGTCACTGATGCTAATGTGATGTCACTGATGCTAATGTGATGTCACTGATGCTTATGTTGCACCATGTTATGTTCTTTTTTTCAAAGTGAATTTTATTTACACCAGGAAAGAAAGCACAGCGCACAATTGATAGTATTCTGTTACATCGCCACACGGCCATTTTGGTAGGAAAACAACAGGTGATTGTGATCAATTAACAGGTGATTACAATCACGTGACACTTACAGCCAATGAGCTGTGTGTATTGTAGCGCCATATTGGTAGGAAAAAGGCTTGTGACATCATCGGAATACGATGAATACAACAAAGTGTGGTTTGCAGAGACCGAATTTTAATCATGAAGGCCGCCATATTCTCATATCTGATCAGCCCATGACATCAGTCAAGTATGACGTCAGTTCATCCTAGTACATACTGTATAGCGAGGGTTTTACATCACCTCCCTCCTTGGCTGGATCGTAGCATAGCAGCAGCCGGCATCACGGTTGTTCGTCTCCTCTGAAGCTGTCGTTTCGCCCCACCCACCTCCCCAGTCCACCACCAACGAGTCTGGACTCCTGAAGGGCATTCTCTATCCTAGCCTATACAGATGCCCCCCTCTCACCACGAGAGGAGCGCCATCTTACAATGGACTCATACGCCAAAGTAGTTGCCATGCTATTCGCAGAGTAAAGCCACTTGTTAAATCTTACCAACTGGTCTCTCATGATTGAAATACTAATCAACTCAAATAGACAAACAAAACAGGCGGTATTCTAAAACAGGGGTTTTTAAAGTGGGGTCCAGGGACACTCAGGGGTCCTTGAGGGGTTCCAGGGGGTCCCCAGCAACAAGGGGAATACTTTATTGTCACTATAATTCCATCCACAAGTAACACAATGGCAGAATTTAAGACTATTTTACTTTCTGTAATAAAACATCTAAAAGCAAAAATCACATCAGATCAAATGGGGGAACGTGATCTACTTTGTTTCAGTTTAGGGGTCCTGGACGTGGAAAGGTTTGAGTGGACCAATCAGCCTCATAGAGATAAAGATACATTCTAAATCTGTACAAAAGCTGCTAAGTGATTATCATTCCATCATAAAGTAATGATCTACAAACAGTTCATCTTTCAGACCATTGTGCTGTAAATTAGAAGATCAGTGGTCCTGGCATTTTGAGGCGCTTCTAGAGAGCGGGCATGTGAATAAATGCATCATTTCATTTCCAGCCATATTCTAACTTTATGCACTTTTGAAAAGTGCAATTATCAAACTACACACAGTTCACAGATGTGAAGTATCTTATACTATCTCTCTAATCAAATGCAATGTAATCTTCTGCTTGCTGCTGTGGGGTACAGTAGTCTATGTACAGTATGTGTGGGGTACAGTAGTCTATGTACAGTATGTGTGGGGTACAGTAGTCTATGTATGTGGGCAGGCACATAGAAATGCACACATCATGCGTATCAAAGAACCCAATTAGCTGAGTGAAACGGCGGCGCATGCTAATGCGGAGTTAGCCAATGTTATTTGAAGAAGTGTAAATTGACGGAAGGAAAAGGCAGAATTGATTTCTGTTTCCTTTCCACCTGACAGGGCAGCGGCTCTCAATCAGGTCGGATTTAGTTCAGCCGATAACAACATGAGAGCAGCAGGGCTGAGACGCCCGTCTGGTGCCTGCCTGGTCTGAGTGCTGACATGCAGAGAGGCAGTGACCAGAAGAGGGAAGCGGACAGACAGGAGTTGGAAGTTAAAGGGTGGCAGCGCTGATGTATTGTAGACTCAGTTCTCAGACCCGAGCTCGCTTCGCTCAACTACAGACTGAGAACTCAATCATTTCCGGTAACTTGACAACAGGGCGTAGGTTTGTTAGCGGCCGTTCTCGCCGCTGTTCAAACTACTACTTTTGACAAGGAGTTCCCAGACGACTGGTAGGCAGAGAACTCTAAGGCCATGTTCAGACTAGGAGGCCAAATCTGATTTGTGAACTTTAGTGACCTATTAATGACTTTATCCAGATTGGTTTTATGAGTCTGGACGCTCCAAGTCTGATTTGTGTCACTTGTCTCAAACCACATACAGTATGGTGGTAGTTTCCAATCTGCTTTCGACTGATGTGACTTGAGTGCGGACGCGCAGATCCACCAAATCTGATTTGAACATCACTCGCAACTCATCATCAAATGCTTCTGGGCAGGAAAACCACGTCACCAACGTACGTATTTACCGACGCCCACGTCGTTACCATAGCAACCCATGCAGATAGGCTGTGTAGGTCTGGACACACAGATCCGCCTTGAGAATCAGATTTGTGGCAGTGCGGACACACTCCCAAATCAGATTTTGGAAACCAATCAAGATAATGATGATTAATGACTTTATCAGCAAATCAGATTTGCCTGTAATGTGAACATGGCCTAATTGTCTGTGAGCCAAGACTAGTGCTGACGAGCTCACCTTGACATGCGGGAACTGGTGAGTCCCAGGTGTAGTAGCTCACCTTGACATGCGGGAACTGGTGAGTCCCAGGTGTAGTAGCTCACCTTGACATGCGGGAACTGGTGAGTCCCAGGTGTAGTAGCCGTAGGAAGTCTTCTTGCAGACAGCTGTGCCCTTCCCGATCAGCTTGTAGCCCCTGTCGCAGGCCCAGCGCACCATGCTGTTGAGATGACCCCCGGTCTGGCTCACCACAAAGCCGTGCTGTGGAGAGTCCGGGGTACTGCAGTACATCGCTATCATAGATGGAGAGGAAAAAGACAGAGAGGGAGAGAGAGAGAGAGAGAGAGGAAAGAAGAAGAATAGAATAATGGAAAAGCAGATCGAGAATAGAAAAAATAGACATTAAAGATGCAATATGTAACCTTTAGCATTATCATTATATTATTATAGCATTAAAATGTCTAAAAACGAGTAGACCTATGTTGTATATATTCTTTAGTTATGCACTTACATTATCTCAAATGTTTTCAAAAGTGCTCAAAATCCATAATTCTATTATTTTATATCAATAACACGGAGCATTTGAGCGACTCGCTTTTTGTCGATGATGTCATAACAGAGCGCCAGCTGTTACCTTGGACCTCCGGTCAATTCTAGACCATTTTCTTACTTTTTCAAGTCACATCACTGTCAGTTTTTGGTCGTTTTTAACTACCGTAAATTCCGGACTATAAGACGCACCGGTGTATAAGCCGCGGGACCAAAATTGACTATTTTTTTCTTCTATAAGCCGCACCGGACTATAAGCCGCGGGTGTTTTGATGTTTAATTACCATATGAAAGGGTTCGTGCACAGAGAGGAATGTCGGGAAAGAGATCGCTGTTTGGGGAAGCTCCCATTTATTAACATTTCAACAAAACAAAACAAAAGTCAGGTCACTAATCCCCAGACAAAATCACACAACAATAGGCTACCGTATATGTGCAGCAAACCTGTAACCAGAGAAGTCAAGTCACTAATCCTCGTCTTCCTCTTCTTCCTGCGTACTGAAACCACCAAAGTCCTCATCTTCAGTGTCGGAAACGAACAGGTTCAGGGTGGCTTCGTCAACCACTCTCCTCTCTCCTTCAGGTGCCATGGCACGAGTCCGATACCTCACGAGTCCGACACCTCACGAGTCCGAAAAAAGAGGCTAACTTCCCCCAGACCCTAACCCAAAACCTAACCTCTCCCACCCCCACGCCTAAACCTAACATCCCCCAGACCCTAACCCAAAACCTAACCTCTCCCACCCCCACGCCTAAACCTAACCTCCCCCAGACCCTAACCCAAAACCATGAGGTGTCGGACTCGTGAGGTATCGGACTCGTGAGGTATCGGACTAGGGGGCAGTCCCCGTGGCGTCATCCTCTTCATCCCGCAGCAGTCCAGCGTTTTGGAACCCGTTGGTAATTGTGGATGTTTTCACACTCCTATAATATTCCGTGATCTTCCTTTGTGTGAATTCGCCGAAGTTTGTGATTTTCTCCTGATAGTCGGGAGGGAGTTGTTCAGTAGTTCTCCCCCGGACGGACAGTCCCTTTTGCCCAGGTTACGCGCGGCTGCTCTGTTTGATCGGCGGCTGCTCTCTTTTAATGCGAGATTGACTGCTTTCAACTTGAAAGCTGCCTCGTGTGAATTTCTGCGTACCTTCCCCATGGTAAGTGAGAGTGTTGCTTCTACTGCTCGTCTTGTTGTGAATATTCCTTGATCTTCCTTTGTGTGAATTCGCCGAAGTTTGTGATTTTCTCCTGGTAGTCGGGGGAGGGAGTTGTTGCCCGAGTGGCCGTTTGCTTACCGTAATTACCATATGTAAGTGGTCACGCACAGAGGGGATTGTCGGGAAGAGATGGCTGTTTGAGGAAGCTCCCATTTACCGTATTACAACATTTCAACAAAACAACATAACACAACACCACCGTTGTTTATTTTTACAGTGCACACAGTGTCCGCGGTGTGGTGAAAAGAGGGCAAGAGAGGAAATTAAAACAGAAGTGGATTTATAGTTAGAAAGAGTGCTAAAAAAGAGAGATTTTTTTTTTTTTTTTTTTTTTTTCTGAAAAAATCCATAGATAAGACGCACCGTTATATAAGCCGCAGGGGCCAAAAAACGGGAAAAAAGCCGCGGCTTATAGTCCGGAATTTACGGTATATCTTTTGACTGGATGAATGATTTTAGTCATCGGAGGTCTGGATCTTATTAGTTAACGTTAGTTACGTTAGAGAAAGAGACCTTGCGGACATCCTGTATCCTCTGAACTCCATTGGAAAGAAATGGTGAGTTTTAACAAACTGTTCGTTTAGTGTTTTTTTGCCTGTTTTAATGACCGAGTCCGTTTGTTTTGGAGAGGAGGGAGACTAGCATAATCCGGCTTGCAGTAGAAGCCTTGTGAATGATGAAAACAGATTAATCTAAAGCTTTGAAACAAACTGAACACAATAGAAACAAGCTGAGCTAATGTTAGCAACAGCGTGGCTTGCAGCCCTCCAGCAAATTCCATTTGGGGAAACAGTGATTTTAACGTGAAGTTGCTTTATTCAGCGTTTTGACCTGTTGTAATTAGAGAGTGTGTTTTGGGAGAGGAGGAGACGTCTGCGGGTTTCAGCTCTCGCTAAAATCCTTGTGAGCAATGAACACTGAGGGAATCCTAATCATAAAATCACACTACTGCACGATGCCATGACACGCCGTCTTCTATTATTGTTTTGAGTTTGAGACCCCTAGTGGCAGAAAATGACATACTGCACGTTTAAAAGAGAAAAGAGGCAAAGAAGCAGAGAATAAAGACGCGCATGAGAGGCATTAAAGGAACACTCCGCCGATTTTCAATGCCGAATTATTTTTGACATAATCTCACACATGTTCAAAAAATGTAAACAGTTTTGCAGACATTCATTTCGTTTGACAGTTATTGAGAGTTTATTTGAGCTAAGGTGTGGACCAGTGATGTCATTCATGCACAAATGACATCACTGGTCCACACCTTTACTCAAATCAACTCTCAATAACTGTCAAACGAAATGAATGTCTGCAAAACTGTTTACAATTTTTGGATATGTGTGAGATTGTGTGCAAAATAAATCAGCGTTGTTTTTCGGTGGAGTGCCCCTTTAACAAAGGATTCCTGTGAAAAATGTTATTTACAGGAAAGCTCCATTTGAAATGCAGGGAGATAATGAGGAACAAGGCCTGAGGAGTGTCCCATCTATTTAGCACCACACAGCCCAGGCAATCCTCACAATCACATTATTACTATTCCTCTCTGGCCTATGGGCACACGCATATTCAATCTGCTTTAACACATGCACACTCCACTTATTTCTTCCACAGCCTTCCCCCTCATCTTTAGCGTAAAACACAAAAAAGGCAGATTTGATTCTCCGAAGACAAGCCCTGCATAGCCAATGGGACGGAACATGCGAGGGAGGTGCCAAACACGGTGAAACTCCTTCACATCAGCGTGACTGGGAGAGTGAATAAGGGCGTTAAGATGAGAAGACACACCACAGGTTCAGGGTCATCTCCTGTTCAGGTCAATGAAGTCACAGAGTGGTTTTCCTTACAAAATGCATCGCACCAAAACACAATAATGGGCCTAAGGCTTAACCACGATTTTAGTACAATTTACTTGTGCAATATACCACACAAGCTCAATTCACATGATAGATACCTTCTCCACATACTGCTCGCAGCCAGTAAAAAAGCCATAACGAGGAAGTGGTTGAATGTAGAACCTCCAACAAGATCAGAGTGGATAGGGCTTGTAAAGGAAATTTACAACATGGAAAGTCTGACCTTTTCTTTGAGATTATGCATGGACAAATTTGTCAACCACTGGATGAGATGGTCTCTGTATCTGGGTAGATCAAAGGACCTCTGTGAGGGGTAACCTACAGTTGATCCAATTACTCTGTACACTGTGTTTTTGTTTTGTTTTGTTTTTCCTCTCCCGTTCTCTCCATGTGATAATCCCCATGGGATGTGATTGTTGTCTCGTATGCAGCCCACAGCAATTCTGTAAACTAGATGTGAAGAAGATGGATGTGCTCCTTCAAGACCTGTTATTATTTTTAGGGGTCCAAGCACGAAGTGCGTGGATCCCTATTGTATCTGTTCCGTTTATTAGGGGTCCAAGCACGAAGTGCGTGGATCCCTATTGTATCTGTTCCGTTTATTAGGGGTCCAAGCACGAAGTGCGTGGATCCCTATTGTATCTGTTCCGATTTTTTTTTTTTTTTTCTTCTTCTCCGGTAAAACTGTATGTACAGCAGAAACTGTAAGGCTCAGCATAGCCAGACTGGGCACATAGATTGTAAATGTGCCTCACTACTCAGAAACAAAAAATTACCCATATCGGCCAGATGGTGGCGCTATAACAGACCATTTCGCGTTATGGTCCATATCTTCTGAACCGTGTGTCCTATACTCAAAATTTCACTTCTCAGGGATTCCTTGGATCAATACGCATCTATCCATATAGGCCCCGCCCATTTGCGTGTGCCTAGATTTTCCGCCATTTTGAATTTTATCAAAAACCTACTTTTGCGAACTCCTCCTAGACCGTTTGGCCAAATCACACGGGCATTTTTCTGGGACATCTATGGACTACCCCGACCTAAAGTTATTAAAGGATTTTGGATACGTGAAACCGTTTTGAAATGATAAATGTCTAAACTTTTGTGTATTTGCTTTTGTTCTTTTCCTACCCTAAAAGTGTGTGGATCTCAGAAACCATACACCCCCCATCACCCAAACTTTCCACACAGGTTCACGACATCACCCACTACTCAGAGTAAAAAAATTACACCAATCCACCAGACGGTGGCGCTATAACAGCCAATTTCACGTTTGTCGGTCCATAACTTCTGAACTGCGAGCTGTAGAATCAAAATTCCACATCTACTGGTTTCCCTGGAGCATCATGTATCTAACCCACTAGGCCACGCCCATTTCTGTGTGGTAGATTTTCCGCCATTTTGAATTTGATCAAAAACCTACTTTTGCGAGCTCCTCCTAGACCGTTTGGCCAAATCACACAAAACTTTTTCTGGGTCATCTATGGACTACCCCGACCTAAGGTTATTAAAGGGTTTTGGATATGTGAAACCGTTTTGAAATGATAAATCTCGAAACTTTTAATGAAACACATGCCAACACTAAATTGCCCACAACTCATTAACCGGTCAATTACAACTACTGCTGCTACTACTGCTACCACTCCCACTACTACCAACACTACTACTACTACTATTACTACTTCTGCTACTATTACTACTACTACTACTACTACTACTACTACTACTACTACTACTACTGGAAGTTGGAATGTAGCATTTTGGGTGGGGTTAATGTGTTTTGGGGTTCTGCATCTGCTGTAACATAATACACAGTTGGTTTAGATGTCACACAGTAATGCCCGATCCACAAAGACTTGACACCCACGTTTGAATAAAAACAAGTTTATGCCATAATAAGGTTACATCCGTGCCTCGTCATTGCTGTGGAAGGATGGTGTAGGGGTAAAGTAGCAGACCCCAAAGCTGGAGGTCCTGGGTTCAAACCACGGCCAGGTAACTGTTTTATTTTTTGAAAATGTAGAATAAAGGTTAATCTGGATATAATTATGTATAACGCTGCTGAATACACACTGTGTACATAGCAGAATAACTGAATATGCCTATTCATGGTAATGTCATATTTCGACGTCATCTTGACATTCCTGTGTAGATGTCTAAATGATCCTCAAATCGGCTGTGATTTGGCCTAGTCCTGGACGTCACTGAAAGATGATATCAGAACATCATCATGATGTAATTGTGTTTGCTGGGAGCCTTCTTTCAGATGAGAGAGGAAAAACATTCCAATACATTATTGTGTCTTCACATGTGAAAGGTCCAAAAAGAGAATTCAATCTGAATTATCCTTGTCACTCATGTGCTCATTGTAACAGCACAACCCACACCAATTAGTTCAAACACCTCCATTCAGGGCATACTTTTAATGTAAAGTGGTGCATTATGTGTGTAATACAAAAATGTCCTTAATGGTAAATGGACTGCATGACAAGCTGCCATGCAGGGTGCTGGCTATAGTCACCAAAAGCAATTTCAGGGATAAACCCCATCAACCTTCTGTAGTGGACGCCACTACGCCCTATGGTTTGATGTGTGTGTGGGAAAGACACAATGACAACTGAAAATTCTGATTTCAGAACACAAAAGCTCCATCATGAGACAAGAACTAACCTCTCCTGTTGCAAAACACGTTCTTGAACACAGCCACGCAATCTCCAGCTAACATTTCCAAGATATTGAAAAAGTTCATGAAACACCGCAAAATAAGGAGGCAGCATGTGGGGTTTTAATTAATGTCACTGACTTAACTGTCTGAAGTTGAAAGTTTTTCATCCCACATGGGGTTTGAACTTTGAGCGGCAATGGTCTTTAGTTAGCATAAGTCATGTGCTTTACCAAGTGAGCTATCCAGACTGTTGTATTTAACTTTGTAGACCATATTATATGTATCTGCAGAGCCAGAGAAGTACTTGTCGTATTGACAGTATGTTCTACCCAAATACCACTTTCTGTCCAGATACTTAAAGGGATATTGTACACAAAAACTGCTTTCTATCCAAGTACTACTTCAAGTTTCAAGACATCACCCACTACTCAGAGGAAAAAATTACACCAATCTACCAGATGGTGGCGCTATAACAGCCAACCACCACTACTACTACTGCTGCTGCTGCTACTACTACTACTACTATTGGCTACTAGTGGCAGCTGTGGCTCAGGAGGTAGAGTGGGTTGTCCACTAATTAGAAGGTTGGTGGTTCGTTCCCCGGCTCCTCCAGTCCGCACGTCGAAGTGTCCTTGGGCAAGACACTGAACCCCAAATTGCTCCCGATGGCTGTGCCAGCACCCTGCGTGGCAGCTGGCTGCCTTCGGTGTGTGAATGGGTGAATGTAGGCACATTGTAAAGCGCTTTGGATAAAAGCGCTATATAAATGCAGTCCATTTACCATTTACTATTCTTAGTACTTCTGCTGCTACTACTGCTACCACTCCCTCTACTACCAACACTATTACTACTACTGCTACTACTACTGCTTGGAAACCGTCAGGTCACCGGATCTCAACCAAACTTTGTTTACTTGTGCATATTAGTCTGAATAAATGTGCACTATCTGACATATACCCCCCAAGTCACCGGAAGCTTGGACCCCGCATCGCCGCTTGCGGCTATATTTAGGGGTCCAAGCACGAAGTGCGTGGATCCCTATTGTATCTGTTCCGATTATTTTTTTTTTTCTTCTTCTCCGGTAAAACTGTATGTACAGCAGAAACTGTAAGGCTCAGCATAGCCAGACTGGGCACATAGATTGTAAATGTGCCTCACTACTCAGAAACAAAAAATTACCCATATCGGCCAGATGGTGGCGCTATAACAGACCATTTCGTGTTATGGTCCATATCTTCTGAACCGTGAGGCGTAGAATCAAAATTCCACTTCGGCTGTATTCCCTGGATCAATACGCATCTATCCATATAGGCCACGCCCATTTGCGTGTGCCTAGATTTTCCGCCATTTTGAATTTTATCTAAAACCTACTTTTGCTATCTCCTCCCAGGCCATTTGCCTGAATGAGCCTAAACTTTTTCTGTGGCATCTCTGGACTTACCTGACTCAAAGTTATTAAAGGATTTTGGATACGTGAAACCGTCTTGAAATGATAAATGTTTAAACTTTTGTGTATTTACTTTTGTTCTTTTCCTGCCCTAAAAGTGTGTGGATCTCAGAAACCATACACCCCCCATCACCCAAACTTTCCACACAGGTTCACGACATCACCCACTACTCAGAGTAAAAAAATTACACCAATCCACCAGATGGTGGCGCTATAACAGCCAATTTCACGTTTGTCGGTCCATAACTTCTGAACTGCGAGCTGTAGAATCAAAATTCCACATCTACTGGTTTCCCTGGAGCATCATGTATCTAACCCACTAGGCCACGCCCATTTCTGCGTGGTAGATTTTCCGCCATTTTGAATTTGATCAAAAACCTACTTTTGCGAGCTCCTCCTAGACCGTTTGGCCAAATCACACAAAACTTTTTCTGGGCCATCTATGGACTACCCCGACCTAAGGTTAGTAAAGGATTTTGGATACGTGAAACCGTTTTGAAATGCTAAATCTCGAAACTTTTAATAAAACACACGCCAACACTAAATTGCCCACAACTCATTAACCGGTCAATTACAACTACTGCTGCTACTACTGCTACCACTCCCACTACTACCAACACTACTACTACTACTATTACTACTTCTGCTACTATTACTACTACTACTACTACTACTACTACTACTGGAAGTTGGAATGTAGCATTTTGGGTGGGGTTAATGTGTTTTGGGGTTCTGCATCTGCTGTAGCATAATACATAGTTGGTTTAGATGTCACACAGTAATGCCCGATCCACAAAGACTTGACACCCACGTTTGAATAAAAACAAGTTTATGCCATAATAAGGTTATATCCGTGCCTTGTCATTGCTGTGGAAGGATGGTGTAGGGGTAAAGTAGCAGACACCAAAGCTGGAGGTCCTGGGTTCAAACCACGGCCAGGTAACTGTTTTATTTTTTGAAAATGTAGAATAAAGGTTAATCTGAATATAATTATGTATAACGCTGCTGAATACACACTGTGTACATAGCAGAATAACTGAATATGCCTATTTATGGTAACGTCATATTTCGACGTCCTCTTGACATTCCTGTGTAGATGTCTAAATGATCCCCAAATCGGCTGTGATTTGGCCTAGTCCTGGACGTCACTGAAAGATGATATCAGAACATCATCATGATGTAATTGTGTTTGCTGGGAGCCTTCTTTCAGATGAGAGAGGAAAAACATTCCAATACATTATTGTGTCTTCACATGTGAAAGGTCCAAAAAGAGAATTCAATCTGAATTATCCGTGTCACTCATGTGCTCATTGTAACAGCACAACCCACACCAATTAGTTCAAACACCTCCATTCAGGGCATACTTTTAATGTAAAGTGGTGCATTATGTGTGTAATACAAAAATGTCCTTAATGGTAAATGGACTGCATGACAAGCTGCCATGCAGGGTGCTGGCTATAGTCACCAAAAGCAATTTCAGGGATAAACCCCATCAACCTTCTGTAGTGGACGCCACTACGCCCTATGGTTTGATGTGTGTGTGGGAAAGACACAATGACAACTGAACATTCTGATTTCAGAACACAAAAGCTCCATCATGAGACAAGAACTAACCTCTCCTGTTGCAAAACACGTTCTTGAACACAGCCACGCAATCTCCAGCTAACATTTCCAAGATATTGAAAAAGTTCATGAAACACCGCAAAATAAGGAGGCAGCATGTGGGGTTTTAATTACTGTTACTGACTTACCTGTCTGAAGTTGAAAGTTTTTCATCCCACGTGGGGTTTGAACTTTGAGCGGCAATGGTCTTTAGTTAGCATAAGTCAGGTACTTTACCAAGTGAGCTATCCAGACTGTTGTATTTAACTTTGTAGACCATATTATATGTATCTGCAGAGCCAGAGAAGTACTTGTCGTATTGACAGTATGTTCTACTCAAATACCACTTTCTGTCCAGATACTTAAAGGGATATTGTACACAAAAACTGCTTTCTATCCAAGTACTACTTCAAGTTTCAAGACATCACCCACTACTCAGAGGAAAAAATTACACCAATCTACCAGATGGTGGTGCTATAACAGCCAACCACCACTACTACTGCTGCTGCTGCTACTACTACTACTACTATTGGCTACTAGTGGTGGCTGTGGCTCAGGAGGTAGAGTGGGTTGTCCACTAATTAGAAGGTTGGTGGTTCGTTCCCCGGCTCCTCCAGTCCGCACATCGAAGTGTCCTTGGGCAAGACACTGAATCCCAAATTGCTCCCGATGGCTGTGCCAGCACCCTGCGTGGCAGCTGGCCGCCTTCGGTGTGTGAATGGGTGAATGTAGGCACATTGTAAAGCGCTATATAAATGCAGTCCATTTACCATTTACCATTTACTATTCTTAGTACTTCTGCTGCTACTACTGCTGCACTCCCACTACTACCAACACTATTACTACTACTGCTACTACTACTACTACTAGTACTGCTTGGAAACCGTCAGGTCACCGGATCTCAACCAAACTTTGTTTACTTGTGCATATACCAAGTCTGAATAAATGTGCACTATCTGACATATACCCCCCAAGTCACCGGAAGCTTGGACCCCGCATCGCCGCTTGCGGCTATATTTATTATTATTTTTATTCTCCGCTAAAACAGTATGCACGTCAAAAACCGTAAGGCGTACAGTAGCCAGACTTTGCACATAGGTTGGAAATGTGCCCCACTACTCAGAGACAAAAAATTAGCCATATTGACCAGATGGTGGCGCTATAACAGACGAGTGCACGTATTGGCCCATAACTGCTGAACCGTGAGGCGTAGAATCAAAATTCCACATCTGCTGGATTCCCTGGATCAATACGCATCTATCCATATAGGCCACGCCCATTTGCGTGTGCCTAGATTTTCCGCCATTTTGAATTTTATCAAAAACCTACTTTTGCGAACTCCTCCTAGACCGTTTGGCCAAATCACAAGGGGATTTTTCTGGGACTTCTATGGACTACCCCGACCTAAAGTTATTAAAGGATTTTGGATACGTGAAACCGTTTTGAAATGATAAATGTCTAAACTTTTGTGTATTTGCTTTTGTTCTTTTCCTACCCTAAAAGTGTGTGGATCTCAGAAACCATACACCCCCCATCACCCAAACTTTCCACACAGGTTCACGACATCACCCACTACTCAGAGTAAAAAAATTACACCAATCCACCAGACGGTGGCGCTATAACAGCCAATTTCACGTTTGTCGGTCCATAACTTCTGAACTGCGAGCTGTAGAATCAAAATTCCACATCTACTGGTTTCCCTGGAGCATCATGTATCTAACCCACTAGGCCACGCCCATTTCTGTGTGGTAGATTTTCCGCCATTTTGAATTTGATCAAAAACCTACTTTTGCGAGCTCCTCCTAGACCGTTTGGCCAAATCACACAAAACTTTTTCTGGGTCATCTATGGACTACCCCGACCTAAGGTTATTAAAGGGTTTTGGATACGTGAAACCGTTTTGAAATGATAAATCTCGAAACTTTTAATGAAACACACGCCAACACTAAATTGCCCACAACTCATTAACCGGTCAATTACAACTACTGCTGCTACTACTGCTACCACTCCCACTACTACCAACACTACTACTACTACTATTACTACTTCTGCTACTATTACTACTACTACTACGACTGGAAGTTGGAATGTAGCATTTTGGGTGGGGTTAATGTGTTTTGGGGTTCTGCATCTGCTGTAACATAATACACAGTTGGTTTAGATGTCACACAGTAATGCCCGATCCACAAAGACTTGACACCCACGTTTGAATAAAAACAAGTTTATGCCATAATAAGGTTACATCCGTGCCTCATCATTGCTGTGGAAGGATGGTGTAGGGGTAAAGTAGCAGACCCCAAAGCTGGAGGTCCTGGGTTCAAACCACGGCCAGGTAACTGTTTTATTTTTTGAAAATGTAGAATAAAGGTTAATCCGGATATAATTATGTATAACGCTGCTGAATACACACTGTGTACATAGCAGAATAACTGAATATGCCTATTCATGGTAATGTCATATTTCGACGTCATCTTGACATTCCTGTGTAGATGTCTAAATGATCCTCAAATCGGCTGTGATTTGGCCTAGTCCTGGACGTCATTGAAAGATGATATCAGAACATCATCATGATGTAATTGTGTTTGCTGGGAGCCTTCTTTCAGATGAGAGAGGAAAAACATTCCAATACATTATTGTGTCTTCACATGTGAAAGGTCCAAAAAGAGAATTCAATCTGAATTATCCTTGTCACTCATGTGCTCATTGTAACAGCACAACCCACACCAATTAGTTCAAACACCTCCATTCAGGGCATACTTTTAATGTAAAGTGGTGCATTATGTGTGTAATAGGGACGGCATTAGCTCGGGAGGTAGAGCAGGTCGGCCAATGACTCAAGGGTTGGCGGTTCGAATCCCGCTCTCTCCCAGCTGTTGTGTCCTTGGGCAAGACACTTAACCCTCATTGCCTCGTATGAATGGGTATGAATGGGTATGAATGTCTATGAATGTTGGTGGTGGTCGGAGGGGCCGTAGGCGCGAAATGGCTGCCACGCTTTCGTTAGTCTTCCCCAGGGCAGCTGTGGCTACATCACCCGTAGCTTACCACCACTGGTACGAATGGTGTGAATGAATAATGATTTCTGTGAAGCGCTTTGGGTGTCTAGAAAAGCGCTATATAAATCCAATCATTATTATTATTATTATAATACAAAAATGTCCTTAATGGTAAATGGACTGCATGACAAGCTGCCATGCAGGGTGCTGGCTATAGTCACCAAAAGCAATTTCAGGGATAAACCCCATCAACCTTCTGTAGTGGACGCCACTACGCCCTATGGTTTGATGTGTGTGTGGGAAAGACACAATGACAACTGAAAATTCTGATTTTAGAACACAAAAGCTCCATCATGAGACAAGAACTAACCTCTCCTGTTGCAAAACACGTTCTTGAACACAGCCACGCAATCTCCAGCTAACATTTCCAAGATATTGAAAAAGTTCATGAAACACCGCAAAATAAGGAGGCAGCATGTGGGGTTTTAATTACTGTTACTGACTTACCTGTCTGAAGTTGAAAGTTTTTCATCCCACGTGGGGTTTGAACTTTGAGCGGCAATGGTCTTTAGTTAGCATAAGTCACGTGCTTTACCAAGTGAGCTATCCAGACTGTTGTATTTAACTTTGTAGACCATATTATATGTATCTGCAGAGCCAGAGAAGTACTTGTCGTATTGACAGTATGTTCTACCCAAATACCACTTTCTGTCCAGATACTTAAAGGGATATTGTACACAAAAACTGCTTTCTATCCAAGTATTACTTCAAGTTTCAAGACATCACCCACTACTCAGAGGAAAAAATTACACCAATCTACCAGATGGTGGCGCTATAACAGCCAACCACCACTACTACTGCTGCTGCTGCTACTACTACTACTACTATTGGCTACTAGTGGCGGCTGTGGCTCAGGAGGTAGAGTGGGTTGTCCACTAATTAGAAGGTTGGTGGTTCGTTCCCCGGCTCCTCCAGTCCGCACGTCGAAGTGTCCTTGGGCAAGACACTGAACCCCAAATTGCTCCCGATGGCTGTGCCAGCACCCTGCGTGGCAGCTGGCCGCCTTCGGTGTGTGAATGGGTGAATGTAGGCACATTGTAAAGCGCTTTGGATAAAAGCGCTATATAAATGCAGTCCATTTACCATTTACCATTTACTATTCTTAGTACTTCTGCTGCTACTACTGCTACCACTCCCACTACTACCAACACTATTACTACTACTGCTACTACTACTACTACTAGTACTGCTTGGAAACCGTCAGGTCACCGGATCTCAACCAAACTTTGTTTACTTGTGCATATACCAAGTCTGAATAAATGTGCACTATCTGACATATACCCCCCAAGTCACCGGAAGCTTGGACCCCGCATCGCCGCTTGCGGCTATATTTATTATTCTTTTTATTCTCCGCTAAAACAGTATGCACGGCAAAAACCGTAAGGGGTACAGTAGCCAGACTTTGCACATAGGTTGGAAATGTGCCCCACTACTCAGAGACAAAAAAGTTAGCCATATTGGCCAGATGGTGGCGCTATAACAGACCCTTTTGCGTATTGACCCATAACTGCTGAACCGTGAGGCGTAGAATCAAAATTCCACATCTGCTGGATTCCCTGGATCAATACGCATCTATCCATATAGGCCACGCCCATTTGCGTGTGCCTAGATTTTCCGCCATTTTGAATTTTATCAAAAACCTACTTTTGCGAACTCCTCCTAGACCGTTTGGCCAAATCACATAGGAATTATTCTGGGTCATCTATGGACTACCCCGACCCAAAGTTATTAAAGGATTTTGGATACGTGAAACCGTTTTGAAATTATAAATGTTTAAACTTTTGTGTATTTACTTTTGTTCTTTTCCTGCCCTAAAAGTGTGTGGATCTCAGAAACCATACACCCCCCATCACCCAAACTTTCCACACAGGTTCACGACATCACCCACTACTCAGAGTAAAAAAATTACACCAATCCACGAGATGGTGGCGCTATAACAGCCAATTTCACATTTGTCGGTCCATAACTTCTGAACTGCGAGCTGTAGAATCAAAATTCCACATCTACTGGTTTCCCTGGAGCATCATGTATCTAACCCACTAGGCCACGCCCATTTCTGTGTGGTAGATTTTCCGCCATTTTGAATTTGATCAAAAACCTACTTTTGCGAGCTCCTCCTAGACTGTTTGGCCAAATCACACAAAACTTTTTCTGGGTCATCTATGGACTACCCCGACCTAAGGTTAGTAAAGGATTTTGGATACGTGAAACCGTTTTGAAATGATAAATCTCGAAACTTTTAATGAAACACACGCCAACACTAAATTGCCCACAACTCATTAACCGGTCAATTACAACTACTGCTGCTACTACTGCTACCACTCCCACTACTACCAACACTACTACTACTACTATTACTACTTCTGCTACTATTACTACTACTACTACTACTACTACTACTGGAAGTTGGAATGTAGCATTTTGGGTGGGGTTAATGTGTTTTGGGGTTCTGCATCTGCTGTAGCATAATACATAGTTGGTTTAGATGTCACACAGTAATGCCCGATCCACAAAGACTTGACACCCACGTTTGAATAAAAACAAGTTCATGCCATAATAAGGTTATATCCGTGCCTTGTCATTGCTGTGGAAGGATGGTGTAGGGGTAAAGTAGCAGACACCAAAGCTGGAGGTCCTGGGTTCAAACCACGGCCAGGTAACTGTTTTATTTTTTGAAAATGTAGAATAAAGGTTAATCTGGATATAATTATGTATAACGCTGCTGAATACACACTGTGTACATAGCAGAATAACTGAATATGCCTATTTATGGTAACGTCATATTTCGACGTCCTCTTGACATTCCTGTGTAGATGTCTAAATGATCCCCAAATCGGCTGTGATTTGGCCTAGTCCTGGACGTCACTGAAAGATGATATCAGAACATCATCATGATGTAATTGTGTTTGCTGGGAGCCTTCTTTCAGATATATGAAAGGAAAAACATTCCAATACATTATTGTGTCTTCAGATGTGAAAGGTCCAAAAAGAGAATTAAATCTGAATTATCCTTGTCACTCATGTGTCCAGCTCAGTGGCCTTGTGGTCTGAATGTCCGCCCTGAGACTGGGAGGTTGTGAGTTTGATCCCCGGCCGAGTCATAGCAAAGACTATAAAAATGAGACCCATTTGCCTCCCTGCTTAGCACTCAGCATCAAAGGGTTGGAATTGGGGGGTTAGATCACCATATGATTCCCGAGCGTGGCGCACGCTACTGCTCCCCCAGGGGATGGGTCAAATGCGGAGAACAAATTTCACACATTGTGTGACAATCAGTGGGACTTTACCTTTACTTTACTTCCATTGTAACAGCACAACCCACACCAATTAGTTCAAACACCTCCATTCAGGGCAGACTTTTAATGTAAAGTGGTGGATTATGTGTGTAATACAGACATGTCCTTAATGGTAAATGGACTGCATGACAAGCTGCAATGCAGGGTGCTGGCTATAGTCATCAAAAGCAATTTCAGGGATAAACCCCATCAACCTTCTGTAGTGGACGCCACTACGCCCTATGGTTTGATGTGTGTGTGGGAAAGACACAATGACAACTGAAAATTCTGATTTTAGAACACAAAAGCTCCATCATGAGACAAGAACTAACCTCTCCTGTTGCAAAACACGTTCTTGAACACAGCCACGCAATCTCCAGCTAACATTTCCAAGATATTGAAAAAGTTCATGAAACACCGCAAAATAAGGAGGCAGCATGTGGGGTTTTAATTACTGTTACTGACTTACCTGTCTGAAGTTGAAAGTTTTTCATCCCACGTGGGGTTTGAACTTTGAGCGGCAATGGTCTTTAGTTAGCATAAGTCACGTGCTTTACCAAGTGAGCTATCCAGACTGTTGTATTTAACTTTGTAGACCATATTATATGTATCTGCAGAGCCAGAGAAGTACTTGTCGTATTGACAGTATGTTCTACCCAAATACCACTTTCTGTCCAGATACTTAAAGGGATATTGTACACAAAAACTGCTTTCTATCCAAGTATTACTTCAAGTTTCAAGACATCACCCACTACTCAGAGGAAAAAATTACACCAATCTACCAGATGGTGGCGCTATAACAGCCAACCACCACTACTACTGCTGCTGCTGCTACTACTACTACTACTATTGGCTACTAGTGGCGGCTGTGGCTCAGGAGGTAGAGTGGGTTGTCCACTAATTAGAAGGTTGGTGGTTCGTTCCCCGGCTCCTCCAGTCCGCACGTCGAAGTGTCCTTGGGCAAGACACTGAACCCCAAATTGCTCCCGATGGCTGTGCCAGCACCCTGCGTGGCAGCTGGCCGCCTTCGGTGTGTGAATGGGTGAATGTAGGCACATTGTAAAGCGCTTTGGATAAAAGCGCTATATAAATGCAGTCCATTTACCATTTACCATTTACTATTCTTAGTACTTCTGCTGCTACTACTGCTACCACTCCCACTACTACCAACACTATTACTACTACTGCTACTACTACTACTACTAGTACTGCTTGGAAACCGTCAGGTCACCGGATCTCAACCAAACTTTGTTTACTTGTGCATATACCAAGTCTGAATAAATGTGCACTATCTGACATATACCCCCCAAGTCACCGGAAGCTTGGACCCCGCATCGCCGCTTGCGGCTATATTATTGTATTTGAATTTGTAATTGTTCCTTCCACTAATGTCTGTCTCTGTTATGTGTACTGTACTTGTATGTCTGTTCTTTTGCATTTACAAATGGAAAAACTGAATAAAAACAAAGTATAAAAAAAAAAATGCATCGCACCAAATAGCTTCCGCTGTACCGCTCTCATGTATTAAACATAACGGAGAGTCAACACACGTAAGAAATAAAGATGACGTTTCTTCCTTTTTCCATGATTATTGATGCATTATTTAAATGCTGCTCTTGCTTTAGCACCACTTGCTTTATTAAAGAGCCAATTAAGAATTGAAAGGTTTCTGAAATGAAGGAGTGCGACGCGCTGAGCCTCCCAGTGACTTCCGTCCTGCCCCATGCTTTTCCTCTACGCTTTCATGCTCCTCATCATGAATTAATTGACAGTGAAACAGAAGCGACTGAAAAAACAAGAAAATAGTCCATGTTGTCCCCCACCAACGCTGTAGCTCCACCCTGGGGTCAGTCAGCTGTAGCTCCACCCTGGGGTCAGTCAGTGATTGCTGAGTGTACTTGAAATTATTATTATGAGTGAGTATTTTCTTATGGATGAACAGTATGGAAGCATTTGATGCTTTCCCCCTGTTTTTGCTCATGTTAACAGGGGTAGGCTAGTGAGTACCATTGGCTACCATTCATTGTGCTAAGCTAACTAGTGCTTGCTATTTTTCTACTACACAGACTGTCAGGATCGGGGTTAGACGTGTGGATCTAATCGCGGATAGTTGAGGGCCATTGGTACGTCTTGAGAAGCTGGGGGGTTGTGGAACTTGATAGCTTTAGGTTGATGTGATCCTAGCTTAGATTATGAATCACTGGCCAGAGCCTGCCGGAACAGGCCTTTATAGATCCGAGCATGACACCACCTGTGCTATGACATCATACCGTTTGTGACATCATCAGAGACATGACATCACCTGTGCTATGACATCACTAGCGAAAGGCATGAAAGACACTTATGAACCATGACATCATCAGTGATCGATGACATCATAGTCGGAATGATGACGTCAAAGTAGGAATGATGACGTCATCCTAACAGTACCCTCCCCTCAACGGATGCCACCTGGCGTCCAATGATGGCCTCTGGAGAACAGAAAATCTGCAGGCGCCTGGAGACCATCAAAAGGGTCGATGTGTTGGCCACTTCAGCTGACCGCATGGTGGGTCTGCTGAAGCGGCCGGCGGAGAAACTGGCGCCTCAGGGTCTTCTGTGTTGGCCACTTCAGCTGACCGCGTGGTGGGTCAGCTGAAGCGGCCGGCGGGGAAACTGGCACCTCAGGGTCTTCTGTGTCGGCCACTTCAGCTGACCGCATGGTGGGTCTGCTGAAGCGGCCGGCGGAGAAACTGGCACCTCAGGGTCTTCTGTGTTGGCCACTTCAGCTGACCGCGTGGTGGGTCTGCTGAAGCGGCCGGCGGAGAAACTGGCACCTCAGGGTCTTCTGTGTTGGCCACTTCAGCTGACCGCGTGGTGGGTCTGCTGAAGCGGCCGGCGGAGAAACTGGCGCCTCAGGGTCTTCTGTGTTGGCCACTTCAGCTGACCGCGTGGTGGGTCTGCTGAAGCGGCCGGCGGAGAAACTGGCGCCTCAGGGTCTTCTGTGTTGGCCACTTCAGCTGACCGCGTGGTGGGTCAGCTGAAGCGGCCGGCGGGGAAACTGGCACCTCAGGGTCTTCTGTGTCGGCCACTTCAGCTGACCGCATGGTGGGTCTGCTGAAGCGGCCGGCGGAGAAACTGGCACCTCGGGAGCCTCCTCCTTGATTGGCGGAAATGTACCCGCTAAATCCATTTCTGAGTGATTCATACTGTCAGGATCGGGGTTAGACGTGTGGATCTAATCGCGGATAGTTGAGGGCCATTGGTACGTCTTGAGAAGCTGGGGGGTTGTGGAACTTGATAGCTTTAGGTTGATGTGATCCTAGCTTAGATTATGAATCACTGGCCAGAGCCTGCCGGAACAGGCCTTTATAGATCCGAGCATGACACCACCTGTGCTATGACATCATACCGTTTGTGACATCATCAGAGACATGACATCACCTGTGCTATGACATCACTAGCGAAAGGCATGAAAGACACTTATGAACCATGACATCATCAGTGATCGATGACATCATAGTCGGAATGATGACGTCAAAGTAGGAATGATGACGTCATCCTAACACAGACTGCACAGAGAACAGGCCGTCATCTATCTTCCCCTCTTACTATCTGGAAGATGGAAAATAGGCCAATGTCCCAAAATGCTGCTGTCCCAAAATGCCCCCCCCCCTGTGGCAAGACATCTTGCAATAGGTGGGGCACGGCCAAAGGCTAATGCTATTTGGGGGCCTTGGCATGGACAAGTTTGGGAACACCTGCTCTACACGCCTCACCGTGGTTGGTAGATGCTACAATTTACCGAGGTTCCCTAAACGCCTCATGCAGGCTACTGCTGCTACTGGTAGCGTTTTTCTAGCCTAGGTAAACCCAGCCCCCACGTGACCTGCTCTCTCAGTTCCCAGTCACTAGTGACTGAGAGCAGGTCTGAGAGCAGGTCACATGGGGGATGGGTTTACCCAGGCTAGCGTTTTTCTGCTCCAAACCCGGTTATTTTTGGCTATATTCTTCATTACAGCAGCTAATTACCCCCTGTACATTCAAAGATACAGTGCACAACACTCAGCTCTCTCCTTCTTTTAGCAACTTTCTGGCTAATCCCACAGTTGTTAGCTGTGGTTAGCTAGGCTAGTGGTTAGCACCCGCTAACTTCGGTTAGCGCCTGTTACAGTAGCTGCTATTAGCTTTTCCTCTATCAGGCAGCAATATATTTGCAGGAGTGGGGAAAATGTTGGCGGTAGTGTTCATGTCCAATGTGATGATGGAGAGACTGTTTGTTTGCTGCATCGCATGTAGTAGTGATGCGCGGGTCAGGGTTTCTTAACGCCCAACCGCCAACCCAGCCCGTCATCGGAGCCAGTCCGCCCCGCCCGACCCGTTAACATATCTGAACCAACCCAACCCAGCAGCCCGCAAACGGCCAATTTAATGTACCGTAATATGTCTCTGGACTCACGATGAGCGCAGCAGAGCTCTCCAATGTGTCCAAACTCATCTCTCTCCTTCTGTCTCACAGACAGACACACACATGCGTGCCGGTGCGCGACTGGACAGCAGTTTTACTGCTCTGGATGCGTTGCGCGGCTGCCTTCATGTCGTTCTTTCTACTTGTCGCCGTTACAAACTCAGCTATTATCGATCTTTCCTCAATTAATCCAAGATCTTCAAATGGAGGTAGCAGGTAGAGGAGGTAGGCTACAGAAACAGTTCTTATTCTTTCCTATTTCTTTTAATTACCTCATGACAAATAGATCACAGTCGAGTCCACAACAGAAAATCTGCTGTGGCATTAGTTTTATGGACACTTCAAATAATAATTACAGCGAATAATCCTTCCAAAATGTTTGTTTTGAGAGCACATAGGCTACCTCATGTGAAGTGTTTCTTTACTAGTGCAGCAGGTGCAGACGGCTTCAGACTCGCTGATTGTGTGTACGTGTGTGAGAGAGTTCACGTCTTAATAAAGGGTTACTGTGTGTGTTTTACTGCTCTAACTCAATTATATTATAATGTTGCTTTGTCACGTTCTGAGCCTGCCCCGTCCGCACCCGCCATATTTTCATAATTTGACAACCCAGACCGCCTGCGGGGCGGGCCAGCCCGCGGGACCCGGCGGGTTCTGGGTGACCCGCGCATCACTAGCATGTAGGGTCTCTGACCTTGGTGGGGGACAATCACAGAGGGTTCACATATCCCAAAGTAAATGGAATCTGCACACTACAGTACCCAGTTCAGTGGGGTCACTTGCTTCATTAGGATTATCTATGCAAGAGCATCAGCCTATAGCGTCTAAAAAATAATCCTTTGGAACCCGTGCCCCCCCCCCCACACTCTCTGCAGTTTAGAAAAACACACATGAAAGAATCTTCCAATAGCATTCTAATAGCACTGATAAAGAGAGAGTGATTATGAGCAGGATACATACTTTGATACTCACCCACGTATCTGATGTGGAAGCCGTGGCGGTTGGTGCCGTGGTCGGAGGACCAGCGCAACAGCAGCTGGTGGCCCGTGGTGGTCAGGTTGAAGGGCGTGTCAATGTCACCGCTCAGAGACGCCAGGCTCTGGCTGTAGATGTTGGGGCCTGCGCACGCGTGCACACACAGACACACACACACAGACACACACACAGACACACACACACAGACACACACACACACACACACACACACACACACACACACACAATATACAACATGTGAGCAGTGGCGCTGGAAGTACTTTTAGGTAGGGGGTGCTGTAAGGAAGAAAATTTGACGTTTTTTGGACTTTTATGCATATTTAGAAGAATATTTAATTTTAAATTAACATTAGGATTATACTGTTGTGATGTCATTATTCAGTATCTTCTCATTTTCTCACTCACTTTCATGTAAGGACCTGCTCTCCCTTTAGTCGTTTTACACTACAACAGACAGCAACACAGGCATAAACACTGAACTTATTATTATTATTATGCAAAACCAGATTATGATGAAAATCAAACACTTTTGAAGAGAGAGCGTATGAAATAAGATTAGAGCTGGGAAGCACACACTGTTTTTTAATGCATTTTGTTGGTGGTATAAACACAAGACAGCCAAATCCAACAATTTCAAAAATTGCATCTCTTGCCACCAGGGGGTGCTGCAGCACCCTCAGCACCCACCTTCCAGCTCCCTTGCATGTGAGTATGACATTCACCAATGCACCATCACTTGCCTTCCTGCCTTCCTGCCTGGTCTCCAGATCAAAATGTCAGCTCTAAAATAACAGTGCACCCCATGCCGACATGTAGGTTTGGGTATCGTTTCGTATTTTTCTGAAAATTATTTTTCTAAAATTATTTTAATACGGTACCGGTGCGGTGCTGAAACGATACTTTTTGAAATCCAAAGTGGTTTTAAAGTGCATTTTCTAATTTAAAGAGGAGTTCAAGCGTTGCGCTCCAAACGATAATGTGAAGGTGCGTGCGGCACCGGTTTAAGAGCATATTTCACTCAGCAGGTTTGGCACTAGCCTGGGTAAACCCAGCCCCCAGTGACCTGCTCTCAGTCTCACCCTGCTTACAGTCACAAGGGTCTGGTCCCCCACCTATGGTAATCGATTTCTAGTGGTTGTTGCATTTAGCTTGTGGTAGGCTACAGTAATATTGTGTAGCTGGCTAGACAGACGAGTTTATCTGGAATCAGTGTGACAAGATCCCTGCTGCTAGCTTGTCTGCCTTTCTGTGTCAGAGTATCCAGCTACAGTATATGCATTACATGCTACACCATGCAAATATATTTCGATATAATTCAAACAATTAGCCCACCGTACCACTGGACTGTACAGTATTGCTGTGAAAAAGTTACATTTGATTGTGTCAAGTGTTACATGTTATATTTTTAACTGAGCTTTGCGGAATTACCTCAACACAATTGTGTTGTGTATCAGCTTTAAATATCCAATATATACAGCATTAAACAAACGACCAGCAGCATTCAAATGTGCAAAAACGTTATATTTATTGAAATGTGGTGATCTCATGTCACATTACATAATGTTATGCCCAAATGGTCTACTGCCCAGAAGCGTCACTTTACATGTTTGGTAGGGAATTATTTTAATTATGTTAAACCAGCGTTTATCTTCCATAATGCATTAACGTTAACGTTACAGCATTTAATAACGTTAATTTTCGTGTACCCGATGCCAGGATATTTAGCCACTTTGTTTTCATCAAGTTCTCTGGATTTGCATACACAAGCTCACAGCGTCCATGTAAATCCTCATCTTTATCATTCTCCCCACCGATCTGCAACACGATTCCCACATTAACATTAACAGCTGTTTTCACTTGAATTTCCTCAAAGTAGTTGCATAGCCATATAGCTAGCCAGCTAGTAGCTAGCTCGGGAGCTATGCTTTGGAAAGACAAAAAGCTAATGGCTAGGTAGTGCTAAGCCGCTGCAGCTGTTACACGTCATTGACAAAGACGCACTCTCTGATTGGCCGATCACAGCAGGACTGATGTTGGCAGTCACGCCGTCACTCATTGGCTGCGGGTCTGCGTGGGTCTTTCAATCGCCCCAGAAATCGATTTGAATGGCTCGGGGTCTAGACGCTAGTGACTGGGAACTGAGAGAGCAGGTCACGTGGGGGCTGGGTTTACCTAGGCTAGTTTGGCACGGGACCGAAACGAGGCACCTAAATCTGCATTGTAATTGGGTCTGCTGAGTACCGATTGTAAAGTGGTACCATATTACCCGGTCAGTACCAAGTACCAGTTATATTTTATAGTGCTACCAGGTTTCGGTACCCAACACTACCGACATGGTGCAAAACATCAAAACATGTATTATGCCAAGCATGTTTTACCATCAAATAGATACACACATAAACAGGCATTTCAATGAAACCTAAATATTTTTCTGGCTTACTCGATTCACCATTGAACTCACCGTCAAATATCTCCAATATATCAAACTCCTTCTCTGTCTGGAAGAGTTCAAAGTGCAGTGTGATGTTGTAGCCCTTCTCTACATTGATCAGCCACGAGCACATCTGGAGGTTGGGGTAGTTGTCGGGGTAGCCCGGACTCAGGATCACCCCCGTGGAGTCGAAGCGCACCTCATGGGCCGGGCATTGGACTGGGATAAAAAAAAAGATTAAGGTTAGAAGACGAGAGGGATAGATGTGATGAGACGAGAGAGTGGAGACAGGGAGGGAGAGAGGGGGACAGTAGAGAGTGAGGGGAGAGGACGGGAGGGGAGAGGAGAGGAGAAGAGGGGAGAGGAGAAGAGAGGAGGGGAGAGAGGAGGGGAGGGGAGAGAGGAGAGGAGATGAGAGGAGAAGAGAGGAGGGGAGAGGAGAGGAGAAGAGAGGAGAGAGGAGAGGAGAGGAGAGGAGAGAGGAGAGGAGAGAGGAGAGGAGAGGAGAGGAGAGGAGAGAGGAAAGGAGAGGAGAGAGAAGAGGAGAAGAGAAGAGAGGAGAGGAGGGGAGAGGAGGGGAGAGGAGAGGAGAGGAGAGGAGAGGAGAGGAGAGGAGAAGAGGGGAGAGGAGGGGAGAGGAGAGAAGAGAGGAGGGGAGAGGAGAGGAGAAGAGGGGAGAGGAGAGAAGAGAGGAGGGGAGAGAGGAGAGGAGATGAGAGGAGAAGAGAGGAGGGGAGAGGAGAGGAGAAGAGAGGAGAGAGGAGAGGAGAGGAGAGGAGAGGAGAGAGGAGAGGAGAGGAGAGGAGAGGAGAGAGGAAAGGAGAGGAGAGAGGAGAGGAGAAGAGAAGAGAGGAGAGGAGAGGAGAGGAGAGGAGAGGAGAGGAGAGGAGAGGAGAGGAGAGGAGAAGAGAAGAGGAAAGACAAGAATGGATCTGCTGTGGCTGTGGAAATGACATTGAAATAATAACTAGTCCTGAAACAATTCCATTTCAGCCAGACTGATATTGCACCTCAGAGCTGAGCGGGTAAGTCTGCTGTTGTCACCAAGCTCCCCTGATATCAATCTGTCCAATAATACATCTGAGCAGGTGGGCAGCTGACTTTGTATGGAGAAATGGTGTGTGTGTGTGTGTGTGTGTGTGTGTGTGTGTGTGTGTGTGTGTGTGTGTGTGTGCGTGCGTGCGTGCATGCGTGTGTGTTAGGGCTGTCGCGGTGAAGGAATTTCCCCTGCGGTTTGATTTCGGGTGGCTAAACAGCATGGTATACGTTGTCTGCAATGCATGTCAAAAAGTCACTCGAAGTTGCCGGATGATTTCATGCTCATTTGCATATCAATAGCCTATACAACCTGCAGTCTCTGCTCGCAGCGGAGGGAGGGGGGCTACGCTGTGTGTGGGAAGCACTGATCATTAGACCGGTCTGGATGTCAAGCAAGTAGAGCAACCAACATGGTGGGCGAGGCAGAAACACTGTGTGTGTGTGTGTGTGTGTGTGTGTGTGTGTGTGTGTGTGTGTGTGTGTGTGTGTGTGTGTGTGTGTGTGTGTGTGTGTGTGTGTGTGTGCTCAGAGCATTTGCTTCATTTCCTGTAAGGTGACATATTTGAAATGATGACAGTTTTTTTTTTGGTGCCAACAGAAGTTTGTCTTCAGGGCCACTAGTGAAGAAACATGACACATATAAAAGGTTAATGCGAACAAATGTCCCAGATAAAAAGGTCAGTGGAAACAATGGGATATATAACAGGGAGGGGGGGGGGGGCAGGGGGGAAACAGTAGGAAAGAACTGTAACACAGAGGACTATGAATAATCCTGCTGGTGAGACACTGAAACACGTGTGACTGATTGAAGTGGGATAGTTCCTGCCTCAAAGGCATCACCTGCACAAGTGTGTCTCCAAAAAACATACACTTTTCTCATTCTCAACAGTACATTTGTGGTAAATGACACAATGCACTGAAAGCTCTTTATAATGGTCCCAGGGTCAGAATGTCAATGAAAATGAAAATAAACTGTCTCACTATCTAGATGGCAAAAAGCATTATGAGGTCTTCACATGGCAGCATCAGAGAGGCCGTTTACACCTGGCGTTAACATGTGTTTTCTGTGATCAGATTGCAATCTGATTGTGTTTTATCACTTGAAATGCCAGGTGTAAACACCCCCAAAACACATTGAAGAAGGATTGCAATCTGATCGGCCAAACCGAGGTGGTCAGGGATGCATTGTGTACACATTGAACACAAGTATAAATGCAATGTGTCCTCTCAATCTGGATACAGCAACTTTATGTGGATTGAGAGGACAACCATTTCTGCAATATGATTGCAATCAGATTGCAGAAAATGCATGTTAATGCCAGGTGTAAATGGAATCAATATAAATATAGGTGCTGTACCAGTAGATGTGGGGGGACACCAACTTTGGTCCATTCAGAAATCCATGGTCCATTCAGAAATCTGTTCATTTGGTCCATTCAGAAAATAAATTCACAGCAATTCAATACTGAACAGCAGTACATTTCCCTGACTGCTCGACAGTTTGTGAGAAACGTTAAATGTCAATAGTTTCCTGTATGGGCTATTTTTGTCACCAGCTGCTTTGGTTTTTCCAAACACAATCATACATTTCTGCAGTAATAAAAATCCACTTGCTGAAGGGATTCAACTGAGAGGGATATTGACTCCAACCTTTTCATGGAGGCATTTCAACGGCCTCTTTCTTCTCCCTGTAGAAACACTCTTCCTGTAAAGCTCTGCCACATTCTTTATGATTTATAATATCCCAACACTCAACATATTCAAGTCAAAGACGTTCAATCTCATTCTATTGAATTGCTTGGATTTCAGTGGCCTTTATGTTCTGTCTGTAATGCTCAGTGTACTGAATTGCTGTTGACCATTTCCATTCACTGTGCTCTCACTTCATTCTTTCATTATGCGTATTGTATTGTATTGTATTGTAATGTATTGTATTGTCTGCATTGTATTGTATTGTATTGTATTGTATTGTATTGTCTGCATTGTACTGTATTGTATTGTATTGTATTGTATTGTATTGTATTGTATTGTATTGTCTGCATTGTATTGTATTGTATTGTATTGTATTGTATTGTCTGTATTGTAGCTTAGAGGTATATAATTGGCTAGATATGACAAGATGATGCACACACTGTACTGGGAATTCACCACTAGTGGTGCAGTAGTCACCGACTAGTACTCCCAAAAAGTAGTCGACTAGTCGACTCGTGACAGGAGATATCATTATTTTCCCCACCCAATAAAAATGGTGGATTCTCGTCAAAAAGGTCTCAAAAACAGCCAATAAAGGGTTAACTAATGGAGGGGGGACCAACCTGGGGGTATGTGAATCAGCAGAGTCCTGATTGGCTCTGAGAGGCTGTTTACAAATGAGAATGCTAAACCCCAGCAAGTTAGTCTGAGCTGGAGATAGCGACTGTTTGAACGACTAGTCGACGCTGAGCACTTTTTCCACATGGCGGAGCTGATGCTCAAAATTGTAAACTGCAGTACACCCTCCCAACCACTGAGCACCGAAACCGATACATCCGGCGCTGTGGAGCACCTAAAATCCTCGGCACTGGCATGTGAAAAAGGGCTCAGTATTGGAAAGTACGCACTATTTGGGAGTGCCAGGGCACCCGCATCATGGATAACAACATTGTCTCGGAGGTGTGTAAGTTTTATTGTGATTGATAGCGTGTATATCGCGTGCAGCCACTTAGTTGGCGTTGCAGTGGCTATACGGAACGCGCATCCGAGACTCTGAAGGAAGAATGACTGATGAGTCTGGCGTTGAGGCTCGTCTTGATGATGCCATGTACGAATCAGCAATTGTTCAATCATACCCTTGACACGCTGTGCACATGTCCAAATAATGACATGACAACACTAGAGTTGGCTACAGGAACATCATATTGTAAAGCTGCTATACGAGCAGTAAAGCTGACAGAAGAGCAATTACATTCCTTCTTTTATTAGATTTCCTGACAGAAAGGAAGGTGACAAGAGAGAGAGAGAGAGAGAGAGAGAGAGAGAGAGAGAGAGAGAGAGAGAGAGAGAGAGAGAGAGAGAGAGCACAGAAAGGAAGGTGACAAGAGAGAGAGAGAGAGAGAGACGTGCCAACATTTCTTGGGCCAGACTCAACATCGATGCAGTGGCTGGTTTACCACTCAAACACAGCCATCAGCTCAAATACAGCTCCACAGTATTCTTGATCAAAGCCAAGGCGTAACCTTGCTCATAGGCTTACGCAGAGAGAAAGCCTGGGGAAATATCTTAAAAATGAAGGGGGTACTTTTGGGGGAAAACGCATATTAGCCACTCAAGGACATTTCAGCGTTATCACATAAGCATTAAACGAAACAATTAACGGCAAACAAAAGCGGGAATTGGAGAGCACAGGAGAATTCTTCCTTCCTGCCCCGTCGGGCAATCAGCCCACAGGAAAAAGGCTCCTCTATGAGCTTTAGCTTATACTGTAGCAGTCTCTTGGATGTGAGTAGCGTAGCCGTAACGGGTCAAGTCAAATCAAGTTCAACTTTACATGTCCCAACGAGAGCAATTAGTTTGATGCCAGAGAAGGTGGCGCAAGGACATAACATATCCAGCACAAGGACATCACATATCCAGCACAAGGGCATCACATATCCAGCACAAGGACATAACATATCCAGCACAAGGACATAACATATCCAGCACAAGGACATCACATATCATATCCAGCACAAGGACATCACATATCCAGCACAAGGACATAACATATCCAGCACAAGGACATCACATATCCAGCACAAGGACATCACATATCCAGCACAAGGACATCACATATCCAGCACAAGGACATAACATATCCAGCACAAGGGCATCACATATCCAGCACAAGGACATAACATATCCAGCACAAGGACATCACATATCCAGCACAAGGACATCACATATCCAGCACAAGGACATCACATATCCAGCACAAGGACATAACATATCCAGCACAAGGGCATCACATTCCAGCACAAGGGCATCACATATCCAGCACAAGGACATACCATATCCAGCACAAGGACATCACATATCCAGCACAAGGACATAACATATCCAGCACAAGGACATCACATATCCAGCACAAGGACATCACATATCCAGCACAAGGACATAACATATCCAGCACAAGGACATAACATATCATATCCAGCACAAGGACATAACATATCCAGCACAAGGACATAACATATCATATCCAGCACAAGGACATAACATATCCAGCACAAGGACATAACATAACATATCCAGCACAAGGACATCACATATCCAGCACAAGGACATAACATATCCAGCACAAGGACATCACATATCCAGCACAAGGACATAACATATCCAGCACAAGGACATCACATATCCAGCACAAGGACATAACATATCATATCCAGCACAAGGACATAACATATCCAGCACAAGGGCATCACATATCCAGCACAAGGGCATCACATATCCAGCACAAGGACATAACATATCCAGCACAAGGACATCACATATCCAGCACAAGGACATAACATATCCAGCACAAGGACATAACATATCATATCCAGCACAAGGACATCACATATCCAGCACAAGGACATCACATATCCAGCACAAGGACATAACATATCATATCCAGCACAAGGACATAACATATCCAGCACAATGACATAACATATCATATCCAGCACAAGGACATAACATATCCAGCACAAGGACATAACATATCCAGCACAAGACATAACATATCATATCCAGCACAAGGACATAACATATCCAGCACAAGGACATAACATATCATATCCAGCACAAGGACATAACATATCCAGCACAATGACATAACATATCATATCCAGCACAAGGACATCACATATCATATCCAGCACAAGGACATAACATATCCAGGACAAGGACATAACATATCATATCCAGCACACGGACATCACATATCCAGCACAAGGACATCACATATCAGGCACAAGGACATAACATATCCAGGACAAGGACATAACATATCATATCCAGCACACGGACATCACATATCCAGCACAATGACATCACATATCAGGCACAAGGACATAACATATCCAGCACAAGGACATCACATATCCAGCACAGGGACATCACATATCCAGCACAAGGACATCACATATCCAGCACAAGGACATCACATATCCAGCACAAGGACATAACATATCCAGCACAAGGGCATCACATATCCAGCACAAGGGCATAACATATCCAGCACAAGGACATCACATATCCAGCACAAGGACATAACATATCCAGCACAAGGACATAACATATCATATCCAGCACAAGGACATCACATATCCAGCACAAGGACATCACATATCCAGCACAAGGACATCACATATCCAGCACAAGGACATAACATATCATATCCAGCACAAGGACATCACATATCCAGCACAAGGACATCACATATCCAGCACAAGGACATCACATATCCAGCACAAAGACATAACATATCATATCCAGCACAAGGACATCACATAACATATCCAGCACAAGGACATCACATATCCAGCACAAGGACATAACATATCATATCCAGCACAAGGACATAACATAACATATCCAGCACAAGGACATCACATATCCAGCACAAGGACATCACATATCCAGCACAAGGACATAACATATCATATCCAGCACAAGGACATAACGGTAACACTTTACAATAAGGGTACATTAATTAAGGGTTAATTAATGCTTAGTTAATGCTTAATAAGCATGAATTAACATGAATTAACAGGGTTAGTAAAGCTTAGTAAGCCTTAATTAACCCTTAATTAACGTTAACTAATGTGTATTAAGTAAGGGTTGTTAATGCTTAATAAGCATTAATTAACCCCTTAATTAACAGAACTAGTAGTGCTTGATAAGCATCCATTAACCCTTAATTAACGTTAATTTTAGGTTTGCTGGTTCCTTTTCTTCATGTGGCCCTAACATAAATGCATGTTCTATAAACATAACTTAACTGTAATTAACCATTTATTAATGCTGTTTGTGACCCTTATTGTAAAGTTGAAAACATATATCCCTTAAGTACCACTTTATAAAAGCATAAGTGTGTTGAATAAGCATTACTTAACTGTAAGTAACCATTTATTAATGCTCTTTGCGACCCTTATTGTAAAGTTGAAAACATATATCCCTTAAGTACCACTTTATAAAAGCATAAGTGTGTTGAATAAGCATTACTTAACACATTCACTGCCAACAACGTGTAAACACATTTTCAGAATCCAGCTGTTGACTGCCAACAACGTGTTTACACGTTTTTGGCATCGATTTTTTTTTTTTGACGGTGGGTTGTGCATCTAACCCTTTTACATCTCTTATATAATTATTGGAGCCACCGAACGTTTACAACCCATTCCACCGACCCACTAAGTGGCAACAGTGCTCTCCTGGCTAGAGGAAGGAAAGCATTTTTTTTAACTTGTCACGCCATTCTCACCCCAGCCATTCTCATGAAAATTGATGGGGGAAAACGCTTTCTTTTTCGCGCTGATTGCTGGCGATGCGGGATTGCAAATTTACATAATAGATTACAGTTGGAACACACTTTGAAACACGCAGCATAAATATGACCAGAATCGCAAAAGCTTCTCTCAACCAAAACTCCAAGAAGCGAGCAAGTCCATGCCGACTTCCTCAAACAGCGGCCGTGCAGACAGGCACAGGCAGCAGCAAAGCACTTAGACTGTGACGGCCGCTGCAGCCAAGAAGAGGGAGGAGTTGAAGCAACTCTCCATCTCTCTCTCTCTCTCTCTCTCGCTCTCTCTCTCTCCCTCCCTCCCTCTCTCTCTCTCTCTCTCTCTCTCCCTCTCCCCCTCTCACTAGGATTAAACCTAGTGCGTCTCCCTCCCGAGAGGGAGGGAGAGAGAGAGAGAGGGAGGGAGAGCGAGAGGGAGGGAGAGAGAGAGAGAGAGAGAGAGGGAGGGAGAGCGAGGGGAAGGGAGAGAGAGAGAGAGAGAGAGAGAGCGAGAGGGGGAGGGAGAGAGAGAGAGAGAGAGAGCCAAAAATGAATGGTTAAAGTGACAGTTCTATCGAATTTCACAAAAAGCCGTTTATCTCTGAATATTTTTTCTGATGCTAAAACCATGCTGTATTCAACTGCTAATGCTTACATAACTACTAACTCTACAAACTAACTCTTTTAGACAGAGAAAGTACACATTCTATTAGTACTTTTGAGATATTGTATGTTCACAAACTCCAAGCAGAAAATAATCCTTGGCTCTTGTAAAATGAGCCACAATCCTCAAAAAACGGCTTGGCAGAAGCTACCTACAGCAAGAAAAAAACGGCTGGCAGTCAATGTGTTAACTGTAAGTAACCATTTATTAATGCTCTTTGCGACCCTTATTGTAAAGTTGAAAACATATATCCCTTAAGTAACACTTTATAAAAGCATAAGTGTGCTGAATAAGCATTACTTAACTGTAAGTAACCATTTATTAATGCTCTTTGCGACCCTTATTGTAAAGTTGAAAACATATATCCCTTAAGTACCACTTTATAAAAGCATAAGTGTGTTGAATAAGCATTACTTAACTGTAAGTAACCATTTATTAATGCTCTTTGCGACCCTTATTGTAAAGTTGAAAACATATATCCCTTAAGTAACACTTTATAAAAGCATAAGTGTGCTGAATAAGCATTACTTAACTGTAAGTAACCATTTATTAATGCTCTTTGCGACCCTTATTGTAAAGTTGAAAACATATATCCCTTAAGTACCACTTTATAAAAGCATAAGTGTGTTGAATAAGCATTACTTAACTGTAAGTAACCATTTATTAATGCTCTTTGCGACCCTTATTGTAAAGTTGAAAACATATATCCCTTAAGTAACACTTTATAAAAGCATAAGTGTGCTGAATAAGCATTACTTAACTGTAAGTAACCATTTATTAATGCTCTTTGCGACCCTTATTGTAAAGTTGAAAACATATATCCCTCAAGTAACACTTTATAAAAGCATAAGTGTGTTGAATAAGCATTACTTAACTGTAAGTAACCATTTATTAATGCTCTTTGCGACCCTTATTGTAAAGTTGAAAACATATATGCCTTAACTAGCAACTCATAAAAGCATAAGAGTGCTGGATAAGCATTCCTTAACTGTAACAAACCATTTATTAATGCTCTTTTTGACCCTTATTGTAAAGTTGAAAACATGTATCCCTGAAGTAACACTTTATAAAAGCATAACAGTGCTGAATAAGCATTACATAACCGTAATTAACCATTCATCAATGCTCTTTGTGACCATGAGTGTAAAGTTGAAAACATGTATCCCTGAAGTAACACTTCATAAATGCATTATAAGCATTACTTAACCATAATTAACCATTTAGTGAACGCTATTTGTGACCCTGATGGTAAAATTGAAAACATGTCTGCCTTGAGTAACACTTCTGAGTGCTGAAAAAACAATTAAACTAAGTAACCATGTATTAATGCTCTTTGTGACATTTGAACATTAGTGAAACACAACTGGAACATGACAATCATCTGTTATAAACATGATTAATTGCCAATTCAAAAAGAAAAAAATACACAAAATGCAATTTTATTTTGAAAATGTTACATTTTTTAACAATAATTTTATAACGGTATAACAGTATAACAGTCTTTGAACGTGACCTCCTCTGGTCGGCCTGTTTGGGGAGGAGGGGAACTGGGGGGAATAGCATGATCCTCTCACGCACTATGTCCTGCAAATGACACTGCACATTTATCAGAGGAGGGTATGTGCTAGTCTACAACTCTGCCCAGAACGGCAGAGGAGGTGGAGCAATGACCAGCAGGGAGACATTGGCAAAGTAGGGTAAGTGTTTGAACATCATAATTGAAGAGCGAAAGTTGGAAAAAAGCAAAAGAGAAAAAAAAAGTCCTTAAAAATGAGGACTGATTAACTTAACTTAAAACGTACGTGTATACATACATACAGACTTCCAACATGTACAGTGGAAAGGTTTTGGAAAAAACTACATTGTCAAAATAAAATCAAAGAGCCTCAACTCTTAAAGGGGACAGCTCACCCTAAAATCCAAAATACATATTTTCCCTCACCTGCAGTGCTATTTATCCATCTATATCGTTTTGTTTTAATTGCCTGAGTTTTGGAGATATTGGCTGCAGAGTTTCTGGCTTCTCTCCAATCCAATGGAACTGGATGGCACTCAGCTTGTGGTGCTCAAACTGCCAAAGAAATACATTTGATAAACTAAACAGCAATGTCTCTTTCCAATCATGACCCGGTTACTCAAGATAATCCACAGACCTTATTATGAGCAGTTTCATGTCGGAAATATTTTCTTTTGACTGAACTACACCCGCTAGCTGCTAGCTAGTTCCTACAAAAGAAAATAGTTCCTACATGAAACTGCTCACAACAAAGTCTGTGTCATGATTTATGGAAAGAGACAATGCTGTTTCAAAAGTATTTTTTGGTGCTTCGAGCACCACAATCCGAGTCATCCAGTTCCATTGTATTGGAGAAGGCAGCCATCTCTACTGCAGATATCTTCAAAACTCAGGCAACTAACACAAAATGATAAATGTATTTAGGATTTTAGGGTTAACTGTCCCTTTAACCATAAAAAACATGATCGATAAAAATGGAGACTAATTAACTTGGTCCAACATGAACGTCATAACAAATGCCTGAACGAGTTTAATTCTTTTTTATGGGCAGAAGGTCTCTATTCTCCTTCATCTGCTTTACAGTCTGAGAGGTTGCTTCGTCTGCATCAATGGCTTTCCTGCACCGTTTTGCAATGTCCACAAGCCTCCCCCCCTTCTCAAGCTCTGCATACTTCTCCGGAGCAGCGATTGCCAGCTCGGCAATTGCTGCAGTTTGGGAAATTGTGTTGCGGTCGACTCCGAACTGCTTGAACGCCTCCGCCATGTTTGTCCCCTTTTGGAAGATGCTCAGCACTCTCTTATATCGGTGCACCGCCTGAGATGGTTCGCCAACTAACAAAAACACACAATAAGAATGAGAATAAGCTCACTTGAATAATGAATGACAGACATGTATCAACTTAAAGGTAGACCCTGGAATGTGACAAGACTACAGTAGGTTTGGGAACTCGGATCCGGTTGCAAAACATCTGGAACTGATGGGATCAAAATCAATGGGGGCTTGTAATTTGACTTCCAAAACAACACCATTGTCATGACCTTAATTCATGCATTCATGCAAATTCAACCAATCTCTGCAATATTTGCGGGGGCTTGCAATTGTTCAAAATTCCAGTGATTTCTCAGCCAAAATGGCAAAACAGATTACTCAACTTGCAATTTCTGCCAGATCCCACAACTTTCCTGCAAAAAACACTTAAAAAACATTTTTTGAGAAAAGTTACCACTGGATAGTGGGGGTGCTTTTTTAACTGGGGGGTGGGGGGGTCATATAAAACTTCACAAATTGCATTGCAATTTATGAGAAAACCCACTGCAAAGTCAGCTTTTTTGATTGCAGCAATCACACAAATCCTGGAGGGATTGATATACACATACACACAGTATTAGGGCTGCAACAACTAATCGATAAATTGATTATTAAATTAGTTGGCAACGAATTGCATTTTCGATTCGTTGGCTAGTGGGCTATATAATTATATATGTTTATATATCTACTACGTCGGACTTGCTCCGTCTGTCGTGCAGCTGGCCACTTCCTGTGTCGCAGACTGACTACTAGTGATGCGCGGGTCACCCAGAACCCACCGTGTCCCGCGGGCTGGCCTGCCCCGCAGGCAGTCTGGGTCAGAATGTTTCAAATAGAGCCCGACCGATATTATCGGCCTGCCGATATTATCGGCCGATATTGGCGATTACCGATATATCGGTATCGGTAATATTTGGCGCCGATTTTTTTTTCTTTTTCTTTTTAATATATATATATAAGTTATAGACAGCATGGACAGCATCTTGTGTATATTTGATATTTTTTCTTAACTATTTGTTCTATTGTGTTTTTGTATTTCTAGTTATTTATAATTATTAAATTCCCAGTTAAGTTTACTGTTTCATTGCATTGCGTTTATTAATAAGCTGTAAAATATCCTGCCTACATCACATATTTCAATTCATGTCAACTCAATCATATCTTTGTCAAGTGTTTGATATTTGAGGGTTGCTGATGTGGTGCCTCCTCTGGTCGTTAAGGGCGCCTGTTCGGAAGGAGGGGAACTCGTTGGAATAGCGTGATCCTCCCACGTGCTATGTCCTACCGGTGAAGCTTCCCCTGTCAGGTGAAAAGAAGCGGCTGGCTAACTGCCCATGTGGAAGCAAGGAGCCAGTTTTCGGCTCTCCCCAGATCGGCAGAGGGTGGAGCAGCAACCAGGATAAATAAATAAAAAATTAGCACTAATGGGGGATTAGCACTAATGGGGGATAAACATTTGATAAAAAAAAATATATATATATCGGCCGATATTATCGGTATCGGTAATTTTTTATTCCCTAAAATCGGTATCGGTATCGGTTTCAAAAATCCCATATCGGTCGGGCTCTAGTTTCAAAGCAACATTATTAAATAATTTAGAGCAGTGAAACATGCAGACTAAGGGAACATTCACACCAAAACGTTTTTGGAGCTGCCAGCACCTTTCTGCAATTCATTCTCTATGTAAAGACGCGCTAAACGTGCTCCTCTTTCAAGGAATGCACCTGACGTTTTGCGCTGGTGGCGTCTTTTGTTTTTGGAGGAGCACTATGGGCGTTTTTAAGCTGAAAAAAGTTGAACATTTGGAGGAAAAGCACGCTGCTCGTCTTTCCACTCCTCCTGCATTTTCTCCTCTCAGAAGGATCCTCAATCTCCGCTGCTGCCAGAATTGTCAATAATCTGGCTTTCATGTTGACAGTGAACAACATCAATTTTAATTGTTTTTTGGACTGGTTAACTGATTGTAGGCATATTGTGGGGCATATCGTCTAATATTGATCACAGCCGCCTGAATCAAATTGAATCACATCGTATCGCACACATCGTATCGCATCTTTGTCAAATTAATCTAGATCGGATCGCATCGTGATCGAACTTGTGATTCCCACCCCTACCACGCATTTGCTTTTATCCGATTATTTGAAGAAATAATCAACAGATTATTCGATTATCAAAATAATAGTTAGTTGCAGCCCTACACAGTATATATGGTAGGTCCCCTCAATTATTAAAGCTTCAGATTACTGGGTCGGAGGCAAATGACTAATCAACAGCTGCTGGTAGCAAAAGTAAATGGTGATGGGCGATTGCAGCAGTGAACAGCCTCTGTAGGCCAGTAGCACCCACTACTGTCAAGTTACATCCTAGGTTATACCTTTAAAAATTCCAGTTTTCATTTCTAACAAGACTTGATTCAGACATACAGTACAACAAAATTTGGTTCACATACCCCGCTGCCGGTAGTGATGTTCTTTTGTGCCTTTTTTCTCTTTCTTCGCCTTTTTCGCCTTTTTCCCCTTCTTCTTCTTCCTCCTTTTCTTCTCCACTGAAGAATCAGAGCTATCTGACTCAGAGTCAGACTCAGAGTCAGATAATCTCTGTCTCTTCCTCTTCCTCTTCCTCCTCTTTCTCTCCACTGAAGAATCAGAACGCTCTGAGTCTGACTCAGAGTGAGATTCTGGATCCTGTATGGAGATCACACTCCGAGACGTCTCCCCCTTCTCCTTGTTTCTTTTCTTGGGACCTAACAAATCAAGTGGGATATATCAATTACTACAAAATTCATGCCAAAAAAAATTGATGCAGGGATTGACAGTCCACTAGATTTACTTGATAGTTTTACATATTTCATATAGTACACTCAAATGACAACAAAAAACAAAACATGATAGGGCCCAACAGTTGTGCTAAGATCATGAACAGCGATGCTATGTGCTGCCTCCTGCGGGCGAGGCGATGCTGAGCCGTGCGTGATGATGGAAGGCAGAAATGAGCGAGGAGGAGGAGATGGATGCAGAGAGTTGTGTGCCTGCCCTGGCTCGCATTGGTTTGTTTCTGTTTGTTAGCGTGTTGAACACATTATCGTGCTGGAGTTTAATTTCAGCATGGAGATCACAGAAACAGAGAAACACAACACGAACGGGACTCTCTAAAACTCATCAACAGTAAACAGGGTTCATACACATTTCGACCAATGGATTTCCATGACTACACCCAGTTTAGCCCTGCCGGTCTCTTGGTGCTGCAGCTTGGTTGGCTGTCTTGCTGTCTTTCGGTTTTGCAGTGGCGTGCCGTCCATTAGGCGAACTAGGCAAATGCTAAGGGCGCTTGAGCCGTTAGGGGCGCCAGAGAGGGTAAAAAAAAAAAAAAAATGTTTTTTTTTTTTTTTTTTTTTTTTTTTTACAAATACTTTTTCATGATAATAGGCCTACTATTATTTTGCAATAGTAGACAAAAAATAAGCACAACAAGGTCTTAAGTCTTTAAATAATAGTGAAATAATTTTTCAAATTCTGGCTTTCTGGCTGCCTGCATGGGCTGCAGCCAGGCCCGTAGCTACCATTGAGGACACCGAGGTCATGGCCTCAGTATCCCCCCCCCCCCCAAAAAAAAGGAAAAATAGCCCCGGCCCCCAGATCAATTCATCTGTCATTGATGTTTTAATGTGACAGTTTTGATCAGAAATGCAACAGTTTGCTTCCTCTCTGTGTGCTATAGAAGGAAGAAAGATAACTCACAACATTCAGATTTTGCATTGGGGCTAGTTTGGGGCTAGACTTTGGGGACAGTTCTATTGAAGTGAATGGGTAAGTAACTACCCTGTAAGTGATGTTTGTGTAGATGGGCCATTCTATTTAATTGAGCAGTATTCTGCCATGTGACCTGTATGCAGAATATAAATTATATTATATGGGGAGACATTTATTTTTTGTATCATTTTAAAGCAACAGCACAGTTAAAGAGGATATTAATCTAACATGATGTCTGTAGTTCTTTATAGATCTAGCCTCTTAATTTTGCTCTCAAAGTGCACCCCCTGCGCGGCCGCGCCCCCTTCTACCTGCTCGGAGCTTTTTCCCAGAGTGGGGGAAGGGCGATTCTGAGCCTGCACTGCAGGCAGCAGTTTTAGCAGTGACATGACGTCAGTTTGTGTAGTTTTAGCAGTGACATGACGTCAGTTTGTGTAGTTTTAGCAGTGACATGACGTCAGTTTGTGTAGTTTTAGCAGTGACATGACGTCAGTTTGTGTAGTTTTAGCAGTGACATGACGTCAGTTTGTGTAGTTTTAGCAGTGACATGACGTCAGTTTGTGTAGTTTTAGCAGTGACATGACATCCGTTTGTGTGACTGTTTAAGTATTTGTGGTGGAATTAGCTGCGATATAATTTTTATTATATTTTCTTTGGGGGGGGGGGCACCAGCAAAAATCTTGCCTAGGGCACCAGCTTGGTCAGGCACGCCACTGCGGTTTTGCATTGGTCAATTTGGAATTCCCCCCCCCTCTTGTCTGCTGCGAACAACAAGACAATACGAAAAAGCCTCATTCCCATTCACTTTGTATTGGATGCGAACAAATAGCTGAAAAAGCATGCTGGGATACCTGCCAACATGAACATCGTGAACGACAAGAAGATAAGAGGGGCCAAATCCAAAATGCAATGCAAAATGATGGAAAGCCAGCATGACAGTCAACCTACTGCAGCACAAAAGACACCAGCGGGGCTAAACAGGGCGAAGGCCACTCCATGCGAAATGTTAGCTTGTAATCTGCATGCACCGCCAGCCAGGCATACAGAGAGAGCTGTGTGCTGCCTTCAGATGCTGTGGCCAGGGTCGGAAAGCTGCCTGCTTTGTGGAAATCTCAACAAAAGGGAGCCCGTTACACACGTTATTTTGGTAGCTGTTTATTTTAAGAAGTGATCAGCACAGATCTTGTGCAGAACACACATGATAACATGCACATTAGGCATGTCTTAGCTCATGTATTAACAACAAATAATGATGGTCTCGACCTAGTTTCAAGATGAAGACCAGACACGCTGCCTCACGCCACACGTAATCTAGAAACATAGCGACCTCAGCATCACATGTAATCCTAGCGCGACAACAAGTGCAGTAATCCCAGAGTGACGCCGTTAACGTCGTCAGTGCAGTAGTGACGCACTTGCCTAGGTGATGGCGTTAATGTCGTCAGTACCGAGGCTATGACGTGGCAGTATTTATAGCCACGCCGAGCGCACCACAGTCCTTGTTCCCTGCCCTCTAGCCGCTGCACTAAGCTGATCCAACTCCTTCTCTGGAAGCCGCGTTTCACTGATCTGTTCCCCACCTTGCCGATCGTTGCGGCTGCTGACAAACGCTTTGCTAATCTCACGCGTTACTTTCATTGCTGCCGTGCTGAGTTTGGATGCCAAATCTAGCCAGGTACGAAGTTCAGTAGGATTCTTATGCTCGTTCATTGCACTTACTGTCTCCGGAGGAAGGATCTCTCATCGCAGCTCCCGCTTGGCTAGTAGCTCCTCCATTGATAAAACCGGGCAGGCATCCTCAAAGCGTTTAGCCAATATCTCCGCATCCTGACTGGGGGCAGCCACGAAGAGCTGTTAAGTTGTGCAAAACTTTCCATCTCCAAGCACAAGTTTGGCTCCCCTGCTGAAGAGCAGGACTCCCAGCGTGGACGTTGCGCCGGACGAGGACCGGTCTGTTCTTGCCGCGCCGATCGTCCAGTGGGAGGCACGTCCGCCTCCGGGTTTTGGAGGCTCCGTCTCCCACAGGGAACGGCTTCAGGCCATGGCTGCTGGCTATGCTACTGCTAGCAAGCTATCGCTAATCACTACGGCAGCTGGAGTGTGCCCCTGAGTGATGTCACTTCACCGATAAGGACGCTGGGAAATGTAGTCCCATCGCTGAGTTTCTTCATTAAAGCCAAGCCAGGGCTGTCGGCTACTGCTGCTAGCAGCTAACGTTAGCTAGCATCAACATCAGGCGTGCGGGGGCCCTCCTGAGTGACGTCACCTCACCGACAAGGACGCTGGGAAATGGAGTTGCCTGCGTTGTCCTAAAGTTGAGTATTCAATCAAGCATATATCATCATTTCATGTAGCCTGGTGAATAAGCTACTATGTTGGCATGTCGATCTGTTTGCTAACAGATTGATTTTGACAATATCACCGACGTTTACTGGCAGGTATTCTTCACCACGACGCTGGCATCATGTAGCCTAACTCTCATTCTGCTATATTATCTCGTGCCTCTAGCTGAGCCCCGGTGCACTCTGGTGGCGTTCTATTGTAACTACATCAATGCAAATCACTCAGTGGGTGGTGCACAGCTCAATTTCAGTGATTAAGTTGGAAATGCTTGATCTTAACCATCACGTTCAGGAATATGCTTTATCAATATACTTATCGGAAGTGCTTGATTTTCATAAATTGTTTTTCAAATGAAACTTTGAAAATAACTTCTGCCTATAAAAGGATAGATAGATGGATAAAGTGCCTCGTTATGTATTCGGGAAATTAGTAAGCATTAAATAATTCTGATCAAACCATTTAATCAAAGTAATATGAAGCAGCTGGTAAAATATAAAGTAAGGACTTGCATCATTGCTGCGGGTATAAGGGATAAGCTTTATTTTCACATTGAATTTACAGTAACAATTAAGATGTGTCGATATAGTCTTGAGTCCGTAAAATTTGGTTGGTACTTTATATTATTATAAAAAAAAAAAAAAAAAAAAAAAAAAAGCTGCATGAACCTTTGGTGAGAAATATTTGAGGATTATCGAGTTCACTAATCTCTCAGCTTCAGCCAAGTTCTCGTAAGGACGATTGCCTAAGCATATGTTTGGGGGGTTGATTTTATTTGACATAATTAAATATTCCATTGCTGTCCCAACCAGTGACAAAATACTAATTTCTTATTCACTTCATTTTAAACAGACAGGGACGCTAAAGGCTCAACTGTTATCTCTCAAACTAATACTTGATCTGTCTATCCTCTAAGATCCATACCGCATGAGATCCTGACGTGGGGCAGGACTAACTCTGTTCCTGACTTGAGTTCGAAGGGAAGGCGACCTCCCGCCGCCGTCTCCGCTGCAAATGATGAGGACTCCCTCGTCAGCTGCTCTCTCCACTCCTGCACTGGCACGTCTACCCCTGCAGCTGAGACGTCTCAGCATCTATTCTCAAAGCAATGGGACATTGGTCTTCTGCACCATTCAAATGTCATATTCGGTCAATGACATCTCGGCTCAACAGGCCATGAGCACTAAACCTAAGGAGACAGCCATTATGTTAATTGCTTGCATTGGACAGTGGTTGGCTGTGTTCATCGTACTGACGCATTCCGAAACCTCCATCTGGCAGCCGACCCGTCTCCAATGCCGCTTCCCCCGTTCTCGGCCCTCACCCTCTCATGAGTCCGGACCCACGTCCTAGGCCCCCGGCACTCCCTCACGATCCCCGCCTCACCCAGCTACTCCACGCCGCTCAGTCCTACATCAGGGGGGGGGGGGGCTGGCCAGCTCCACAGCCAGAGCCTACGACGGCGCCTTCATCTCACCCCACCATCTCATGACAAGAACCTGGTTCACTCTTCACCTCAAGCGGACCCTCCAGATGTGCGACCTCCAAGCGGAGCACTATTCCGGCCACTCCTTCAGGATCGGCGCGGCCACATCAGCCGCCGCGCAAGGGGTGTCCTCCGCCTCAAAAGTTCTGATCCTCGCAACACAACACGGCTGAGGGGGCTAGAAATTAAATTCATTGTCTCCGACTACAAGCTGAATGCTTAGTCTCGCTGTCGACGAAACCGGAAATCAAACCTAGTGCCACTGTCTAGGCCGAAATCAAGTCACGTCTCTGATTAAGCTGAATGCGGAGTCATGGCCGGTGACGAAGCCGGAACCAAATCCATCGTCTCCAAACGGACGTTCCAAAAACGCAACCGCCTTAAGCAGCATGGCAAAGGCAAACCTGCGCAGTAGCACCCTTTCATCGCATTTCATTGGTGCTGGTCTCCCCGAAATTATAGCGCCAGCAGTAAGCCGCCGTAAGTCGCTCGTTGCGCAGGGGCGAGTCTAAAGTCATAGCGCAGCAGTAGCAATGCTCCGAAGTAAGTCGGTGGAACAAGTGTGGTCTCCCCGAAATTATAGTGCCAGCAGTAAAGCCGCCGCAAGTCGCTCGTTGCGCAGGGGCGAGTCTAAAGTCACCGTCCAGCAGTAGCTATGCCCCGGAGTAAGTCGGCAGGGGCGCGGAACAAGTGTTCCCTTCCAGCGCTCTCCCCGAAGTTATAACGCAAGGGGGCGCTAAAGTCATATACATAAACTTTATTCCAGACTCGGGTCCACATAAAATACGTACACAAACACAGACAGCACAATAAGAAAGAATTAAAATAAAATAAAACCACACAACAAATAGATCTAAAACACATACAAGCAGCTATGCAGTGCTTCCAGAAGTGCATCATAAATTTGCTCACTTCGCGCAGGCACCCGCTAGTGCCATAATAACTCCATTCTCCGACTGGCTAGTCGAAGCATAAAACTAAATAAACCGTCCTAGAACAGCACGGAAAGCGAGCACATTACTGCTCACAAACACATGGCTAGCACTTGTCAATCTCGGGGGGTTTTGCTAAGTCACCGCGCCGGATTGGTCGATCACCCAGCGCCTGCGTAGCGCTGCGGCCATGCCCGGGGGGCGTCGTAAGTCGCCGTGGCGGTGCCGCTGGTCCTCGTCAGCCCACGCGGCCTACGTCCGACCAGAGCAGGCCGCCATATTGTCTGCCCAAAGATCTCTCCTCCCCTAGGCGTCACATGGTAAGCACATGGCATCCATTCCTGCATTCCTCGCAATAGCCGTTACTTCGCATTTCATTGGTGGTGGACTCCCCGAATCGGTGTCGATCGAATTGATTAAGCGTTTCAGGTGCCGAGCAGCCCGCAAGTGTTCCGGGTGTCGAGCAGCCCGTAGTCTCCCCACTAATTCAGACCCCAGTGGACTACTCGAAGTGTTCTAGGTGCTGAGCAGCCTGCAAGTGTTCCCGGTGCCGAGCAGCCTGTAGTCAGGGGGGGGGCTCAATCCAAATCTCAAAACCGAGGGGGCTCAATCCAAATCTCATCACTGAGGCAGCGTCACTAATTCGTCGATCTAATTGATTAAGCGTTCCAGGCCTCGAGCAGCCTGCAAGTGCTCGGCGTTGAACAGCCCGCAACAAATCACTAATTCCGACCACGGTAGACTACTCGAAGTGTTCTAGGTGCCGAGCAGCCTGCAAGTGTTCTAGGTGCCGAGCAGCCTGTAGTCACACCACTAATTCAGACCCCAGCAGACTACTCAAAGTGTTCTAGGTGCCGAGCAGCCTGCAAGTGTTCCGGGTGCCGAGCAGCCCGTAGTCTCCCCACTAATCCAGACCCCTGGACTACTCAAAGTGTTCTAGGTGCCGAGCAGCCTGCAAGTGTTCCAGGTGCCGAGCAGCCTGTAGTCAGGGGGGGGGGCTCAATCCAAATCTCAAAACCGAGGGGGCTCAACCCAAATCTCAACACTGAGGCAGCTTCACTAATTCAGACCTCAATAGACGACTCAAAGTGTTCTAGGTGCCGAGCAGCCTGCAAGTGTTCCAGGTGCCGAGCAGCCTGTAGTCACATAACTAATCCAGCAAGACCTCAGCAGACGACTCGAAGTGTTCTGGGTGCCGAGCAGCCCGCAAGTGTTCTAGGTGCCGAGCAGCCTGTAGTCAGTCAGTTTTGGGGGGGGTTCAACGCCGAACGATGCCAACGCCGAATTATGCCGTAAGTCGCCGTGCTGCCGAGCCAACCGGCCGGCAACAAGCGTCGCCTTCCGCCCAGCGCCCGCTGCATCGCGAGGCGAGCAGACCGGTTGGCCTTTCAGGTTTCTCTCTTTGGGGGGTTCTCCGAGCAGATGCCCTCCCGCCTCAAGAAGAGAGGCATCTTGCCACGGAGTCACTACGCCAAAGAGGGGGGCGCTGTTGAGCTAGAGATGGAGTAGGACGCATGTGGTTTGAGCTCCTGCCGAACTTCTACTTTATTTAAAATTAAGAAGCGCCCTGTATTACAAAACACTGAGAACTCGGCTCCGAACGCGTTCCTAACGTTAAACTACAGTCTATATGTAGCCGGATGGCCTCAAATGCATATGACCTGCGTAAATATTCATATAAATCAAGCAATAAGTCTACTAGGCCCGACGAAGCCCCGACCTCGAGTTTCGCCAACACGCCAGCCAAGCCAGCCAAGACGACCCCGCCTCCGCCAGAGGAAAGGCCAAAGATGGACGCTGAAGCCATGAAAAGAGACATTCTCCTCTCGCTAAAAGCGGACATCTCAGAGGTGATAAAGTCAGAACTGAAGAATGCACTTGCAGAAGACTTCAACTCCCTCAAAAGCGAGATGCAAGCGGTTCAAGTAGAAATAAAAAATAACACGATGGCGATTCACTCCGAGATCGATACAATGAAGACTACAATCAAAGACGTGGAAGGCGGATTAACTACGTGCTCAAACGAGGTGACAGCTTTGCAGACTACGGTATCCGACTTGAAAGCAGAGATGACGGGGCTTCGGGAGAAATGTGAGGATATGGAAGGGAGAATGAGAAGATGCAACATCAGGATCCTGGGGGTGGCCGAGACGAACGGATCAAGCGACACCGCGGCGGTCTCAAAGCTGCTGAAAGAAGCGCTACACCTGGATAAAGACGTGCTTGTGGACCGCTCACACAGGAGCTCGGGACCGAAGAGATCAGATGGGAAACCACGCGTCATCATTGCTAAGCTCCACTACTATCAGGACTGTGTCGAGGTACTGAGCCGTGCGCGCACTCGTGCCCCACTCCGAGTCAGCGGGGACACAATTGCCATCTTCCCGGATTACACTACAAATGTCGCCAAAGCCAGAGCTGCGTTCACGGAGGTGAGGAAGCTGCTGAGTAACCGCCAGGGTGTCCGGTATGGCATACTGTTCCCAGCCAGACTGCGCATTACGCACAATGGAGAGGAGAAGGAATTCACAGATGCAGTCAAAGCGATGGCATACGTTAAGAAGAAGATTGTCCCTTAAAGGAGAGGTCTGAGCGTGAGTATGAATGAGGGACTACGTTAAGAAGAAGATTGTCACTTAAAGCAGAGGTCTGAGTGTGAGTATGAATGAGGGACTACGTTAAGAAGAAGACTGTCACTTAAAGCAGAGGTCTGAGTGTGAGTATGAATGAGGGACTACGTTAAGAAGAAGATTGTCACTTAAAGCAGAGTGTGAGTATGAATGAGGGACTACGTTAAGAGGAAGATTGTCACTTAAAGCAGAGGTCTGAGTGTGAGTATGAATGAGGGACTGATTTTTAGTTTGACTACAGTATTCAAAGTCAAAGCCTGCCCCATTGAAAAAAAAAAATAATAATAATAAAAAAATCTGGTAATATGGGGAATTAACCTAAGCAGTGGAATGTTTACCGTTTTTTGTTTTGTTTTGTTTTTTCTATTCCTCTGACATATAGGGTAGGCTATATATTTGTTTGTTTAAATATGATACTGTTAGTGTTAATGCTGCCACAGTTAGATTGGTTTTAATGCTTTTCTTCTTAAGGCATTTTTTATTTTATTTTTTTGTCCCTTTAAACAGAGGTCTGGATGTGAATGAGAGACTGAGGTTTACTTATGCAACGTTTAAAGTCAAAGCCTACTCCATTGAGACAACATTTCTCTGGTAATGGTAAATTAGCCTAAGCAGTGGAATGTTTTCTACTGTTTTTTTTGTTGTTGTCTGTTTTCTCTTTCCCTCTAACATGGGGTAGGCTATTTGTTTGTTTAAATATGATACTACTGTCATTACCAATGCCGAAACAGTTAATTTGTTTCTTTTTTCTTTTTAAGGCAATTCTTTGTTATGGAGGTCCTAATACAATAGCAGTAATGTTCTTATCAAGGGCTTTAATGCCCGGTTACATTTAAAAACTAACTCGGATGTGACAAATTATCTCAATTTTTGTTGTAGCTACCAGATTTTCAGTGGTGTAATTCCATATCATGACGCGCTATCTGAATCATTTTCATATACAGTAGGGGGGTTGGTGGGAGTTTGAGCAGTGGGCTCTATATAGTTCCCCAAAATTAGTTTTACCTGCAGCTTATGGGTAGGAAGATAAGCTTAGGTCATGTCTCTGTCTTGTTTTTCTATTATTTTTACTCTCGCTCTCATTTTATTTATACTTTTTCTCTCTCCACTCATTCTGTTTACCTTCAAGTCATCATGTGCAATTCTACACTCAAGTCAATATGCTGTCTTGCTATGCAAATGTAATGGATTTACTAATATATATGACTTGTCAGCTGAACCAGGTCAATGTGTTCCACTACTATTTAAATACCAGTAATAGTTATGACAGATAATCCAATTATGCCAACACAAGATGGTCTAAATGATGGTGGAAGTAGAGGTCTTACATTAGCCAGCTGGAACGTGCGTGGTCTGAATAGTCCGATCAAAAGAGGGAAGGTTTTGGCTCATCTCAAGTCACTATCACCGGACATAATATTCTTACAGGAAACACATTTGAAAAATGACTCTCATACCAGGTTACGATGTAAATGGATAGGAAATATATATCACTCATCATTCCCTGCTAGAGCTAGGGGTACAGCAATTATGATACGGAAGAATATTCCCTTCATTCATGGCACCACAATATCCGATAAAGAAGGCCGCTATCTGATTGTAACTGGGGAAGTATACTCTACGCCTCTCACTTTATTGAACATATATGCACCCAATGTAGACAGCCCTTCATTCTTTAAAAAAGTGATGTCTCTCATACCAGATATGTCCCAAACAAATCTCATAATTGGAGGGGATTTCAAATGCATTTTGGATCCATACCTTGACAGGTCCTCTACTCGTAGAATGGAGAAAAGTAACTCAAGTATCTTCCTTAATACTTTCATCAATAATACTAACATGGCTGATGTCTGGAGAATTGCAAATCCAACTGGTAGAGAATACTCTTTTTACTCAGCAGCACATAACTCATACACTAGGATAGATTATTTTCTCATTGATGCAAAACTGATGCCATATGCCACAAATGCAAAATATCATAACATCGTGATCTCAGATCACAGCCCTCTCACCTGCACTTTAGCTATTCAGAATATGGTGAGACCACAAATGAGCTGGAGATTAAATCCTATCTTGCTAACCGAAAAAGAGTTCTGTGAATATCTAAAAGCTCAAATATCCTTTTATTTTGAAACTAATGACAATGCAGAGACTTCTCCTGCTATACTTTGGGAGGCATTTAAAGCCTTCATTAGAGGCTCTATTATTTCATTTGAAGCATTCAGAAGGAAGAAGAATAAAGCCAGATTACTAGAAATAGACAAACAAATTAGTATGCTAGATAAAGAGAATGCTCAAACACCAACTGTCGATTTACATAAAAGAATATCATCCCTAAAGTATGAATATAACAAGATACTCTCAGCAAAAGTTAGTAAAGCTTTTTTATACACCAAACAGAAGTATTTTGAGTTTAGTGACAAACCACATAGACTCTTAGCGCGGCAACTTAGAAAACAGCAAACTGATCGCACAATACACAAAATTAAATCAGATAAAGGGGAGGTTCTGATTAAACCTAAAGACATTAATGACCGATTTCTAGAATTCTATAAAAACCTATATACATCCAACAAAAATGTAGACTACGCTGCTATGCAAAATTTCTTAGATAAATGCAATCTCCCCCAATTAGATGAAGAAGAGTCAGCTCAGCTGGACTCTGAAATTTCGGTTGAGGAAATTCAAAGGGCCATCACTTCAATCAAAAATAACAAAGCCCCCGGCCCTGATGGCCTCCCAGGCGAGCTGTATAAAAAGTTTAATGACATTCTCTGTCCATACTTACATAAGATGTTCACTCAAGCTAACAATGATGGTGTCCTACCTCCAACATTAGTAGAAGCAGTCATAACAGTGATATATAAAAAAGATAAACACCCAGAGGAAGTGGGCTCTTATCGCCCAATTTCCCTGCTAAACCAAGATGGAAAGTTGTTTTCCAAAGTCCTGGCCAACAGAGTGAACCCCCTTTTAGATAAATTAATACATCCAGATCAGACTGGTTTTATACCAAATAGAAATTCATTTTTCAATCTCAGACGGCTTTTCAATATTATGTACTCTACTGATAGACCAAAAGAAGAGCTCGCTATTCTGGCACTCGACGCAGAAAAGGCATTTGACCAAGTTGAATGGCCCTATTTGTTTGAAGTTTTGAAAAGATTTAAATTCGGGCAAAAATTCATCTCAATGGTCAAGCTCCTCTATAACAATCCCTGTGCACAAATCCTCACAAATCAAATACTGTCCCCCCGTTTCAATCTACATAGAGGTACAAGACAAGGTTGCCCTTTGTCTCCCTTGATCTTCGCCCTCGTAATCGAACCTCTTGCTGAGAGTATCCGCACAGATCCTCTAATTTATGGTTATGTATCAGAAAAATGTACAAGTAAAATATCATTATATGCTGATGATGTTCTATTATATATTACTCAGCCAGAAGCCACTATTACAAAGATACTAGAGAAAATTAACACATTTGGGACTTTCTCTGGATATAGGATAAATTGGAATAAAAGCGAATTAATGCCCATATATATACAGGATGTCTCTTGGTTACAGAACCTCCCTTTTAAAATATCTCCAGAGAAATTTACATATTTAGGAATTAAGATTACGAAACATCACAATATGCTATTCAAGGCAAATTTTCCTCCATTATTGTCTAAATTACAGCTGAATATACAATTTTGGAGGACTCTTCCGATATCGCTACTGGGCAGAGTCAATGCCATCAAAATGGTCTTTTTACCCCAACTATTATACTTATTTCAGAATATTCCAGTGTTTCTTGCCAAGTCATTCTTTAAACAATTAGATTCAATTATAAACCCATTTTTGTGGGACTTCAAAACACATAGAATTGGCAAGAGGCATCTCTGCAAATCTAAAAGAGAGGGGGGTCTAGCACTCCCAAATTTTATATCATATTACTGGGCTTCAAACATTAGGATTATGACATACTGGCTAGATGACACAGCAACTCCACCAAGCTGGCTCCGGATGGAACAAGAGGCGTGTCGACCCTACACGATAGGGGCCATCCTTCTGTCACCTTCCACTATTGAAAAGTCTTTATATAATAGCAATGTAGTGATTCATAGTACTCTGCGCATTTGGAAACAAATTAAAGCACACTTCAATCTAGCTCCCATATCTTATGCTCTGCCTATTGTTGGAAACCCTACTTTTCCACCATCTAATCTAGATGGCACTTTTAAACTCTGGAAGGAGGCAGGCATTCACACAATAGGAGACTTGTACATTGGAGACACATTTGCCTCCCTTGCACAAATACAGAGTAAATATAAATTACCAAGAAACAACCTCCTTAGATATCTGCAAATAAGAGACTATGTAAGGAAACACATACAAAACTTTGAAACCTTTAGAGGCTCTAGTCTCGATGTATGTCTTCGACTCCCGTCATGCTCAGTAAAAGCTATATCGTACATATATGACACTTTACAGTCTCTTAACCCAGTTGATTCCACTCATATAAAAACAAAGTGGGAGGAGGAAATGGGCACTGAGATCTCGGACACACTATGGGAGGGAGGTTTGGAGCACATCCATCAATGCTCTAACAATGAAAGACACCGTTTAATTCAATTTAAAATTTTGCACCGTCTTCATTACTCCAAGGAGAGATTACATAAAATATATCCTGATATGTCCCCGACATGTGACAGATGCCTCTCAGCAGACGATACACTGCTACATAGTTTTGTTGATTGTTCCAAAGTTCAGGCTTATTGGATCAAGGTTTTCAAATCATTATCTGAAATACTACAAATCCGGCTAGAACCAGGCCCATTCATTGTTATTCTAGGAGTGTCTGATGATACTATGAAATTGACCAATGCCCAGCAATGCTTCCTATCCTATAGTCTCATCACTGCAAGGAGATTGCTTCTCATGCACTGGAAAAAAAAGGAAGCCCCTACCACAAAGATGTGGCTTAACGACCTTACGAACACACTCCACTTAGAAAGAATAAGGTACACTCTTATGGACAAACTTTCATATTTTGATAAGGTGTGGTCGCCTCTAATTCACTATCTTGCACTTGCAAAATAAAATTGGCACTTTTCTCTCAATATCAATAAAATGACCCATTGACAATGGAATAGGGTGGGGTTAGGGGAGAGTCAAGAATAGAACTGAGTAACTAAAGTTAATGGAGAGCTTTTTCTTTTCTTTTTTCCTTATTTTCTTTCTTTTTCTTTAATGTTTTGTATCTGTATATCTATCTGTATGTATGTATATATGTTCAAAGTAAAAAAAAAAGAGCATTTCATGGTCGAACTTATATATGTATAAGTGGAATATAATATACTGTGTGTACATATAGTATATAATGTATAATGTGTATTGTCATGCTCAAATAAAACATATTTGAAACACTACGCCAAAGAATCAGTTGCCATGCCGCCACGCCATCAGAATTAATGCCATACCGCTTCAGGCCATGAATCCTATCGCCATGCCATACTTTAATAAAGCTTGCTGATTAACCTTACCCCCTGGTCTCTCATGATTGAAATGTGTGATTAACACTTTAGTCACTAGAGTCTAGTAGTGTTTGGATTAGGGACTATCTTACACAATATGAATAACATGGATTTTGATAATGGGAGTACAGAGTACATCCTATTACAGGAACCGTTTTGCTGCCATTGATTTAGTTTGACAGATCTGTCAAACTAAGTGAATGCAAAACGGTTTACAGTTTTCAGATATGTGTGTAAGATCATGTGCAAAAAAAACAAAGCATTGTTTTTCGGTAAAGTTCTCCTTTAAAGCAGCTACGAGCAACTTTTTCGATTGTTATTAAACAGTATAAATTTAATATCAATGCATCACATCTTACCTCTAATAGTCGACGAGAGCAACGCAGAGTAGTCTCGCTTGAACCCCGAGTGAATCGGCCAGTGTTAGTGTGTCTGTAGCCAGGGCAGATCAGGAAGTGAAATGAAACGGTTTGCAGCAGCCACTTCGGCCATAACCACAAAATAACTTCCAAAAACCTGTTAGAATATAACGAGAGATGTTCCCGCGAGTATGCGTGGCGTTCACATTGTTTATGTTATGTTGCTAGGCAGCGCAAACGGCGTTGGAAGGCAGCTGCGTTTCACTTCCTTGTTTCACTTCCGCGTTTCACTTCCGGGTTACCCGGTCCGGTCGCTCTAGAGAGCCCCCTGTTGGCGCGAGTTTAGACAGACTATAGACTTAATAATCACCTAAGGGAGCAATCTCAGATACACACGGCTTTGGTCTCGTCGACTATTAGAGGTAAGATGTGATGCATTGATATTAAATTTATACTGTTTAATAGCAATCGAAAAAGTTGCTCGTAGCTGCTTTAAGATACATGTCTTAATAGGAAGTAAATCGTGAAACAGATAATGATGAATAAAGAAAAAAGGAAACTTCAATGGACAGTATAGCTTCACTCACCATCGGAAAGTTGCCTCCGAAGGAAGTCTCTTTCCTGGGTCAAAGCTTCCATCTTCTCCTCCAGGTTCTCAGCCGTCACCTTATACATTTGCATTTGTGCTTTGGCTTGAGCAAGATCTGCTTTGGCCAAAGCCACAATGGATGTTGGGGCCATTCCAGTCTCATCACCTACAATTAAGACAGAACATATTCCAAAATTAATTCACTTTTGACCTGGATTGTGCCTATAGGATGGTATTAGGATTAACAATAATCGACAGACAAGAAGTAGAATTTTACAAGTTTGATTTAGCCTGAATATTAATATGAATAAACAAACGCTAATTGACGGTAACTCCACAGATGGTTATCACCAAATATTAACAAATTAATCTGTTATTCTTGATGAAAGACTGATAACACTAATATTGCATATCTGACTGACACTGTCAAGATAAATATTAAATGTTATATCCATTATCAAATCAAAGATTTGGAGAAAGATATTCCATTTTAAACAGATGTTATGAGACAGAAACCATTCTAAATGATTGTCTTATGTATCTTTTATGTAGCCTTAATTAAACCTACTTGCTTCTAGCTAAGTTGATTTTATTGCTTTGTTTGTAGCCTATTTTTCCTCTTAGCTCCTGAATATGACTTTTTTCTGTCATTGACATTGACTGTAACACTTTTTTCTTGGACCAACTCTTACTTAAACCAATCATAGGAGCTTGATTGTGCCATTTACAGTATTTGTGTGAATGATGGGAGGTCCTTATTAATCAACAGTGAGCTGTGAGAAAACCTCCACACTCTCGCAGTCTTAACAGGTACTGTGATGTGACTGTAACTGAAAACATGCCACACAAGTAGCCACTTGACTACTTTCAAAATACTGTTAGACTACCGGTAAGTTAACTGGTAGGTGGACATAAGCTCACAATACTTTAAGGGATGCAAACTCATAAAGAATGAAAGGTGTGACAGATAGCCTATCGGCAGACACAAAACCATCATTCTATAGTAGCCGCGACGCACAACTATTCACCTTATTCTTTGCCCATACAAGGACGCTTCTGCATGACGTCATTTTGTAATCGTCTTTCCGGCTTTCGACGCGGAAGTAGATTACGCCTGCTGTAGTCATTTTTAGACTTTCCAAAAAAGCTGTTTTCAAGCCAAAAAACAAACAAACTTTTAAAGTTTTAATATTTTTCGGGTGAGAACGCAATAAAGAAAAAAGACATTGCATGGATGCATAACTGGGACGTATCCTCAGTGATGTACCCTGGGGTCATAGGATGTTTCGGAACATATATGTGACCAGTTTATCAGAATAACGCCTATTTGGACATATTTAACGAGCAGCGAGGACTGGGAGCACTGGCTGTGCTGACACCGGTCGGACTAGCTATCTGTCAAACCCTGCTGTAGGCTACTGGCAGTGAGAACACACTGTCGACGTGCTTTTGTAATGTTAAATACTCGCGTCGCCCATGTTTTCTGAACTGAACGCAAGGATTGAACGCTAGCACAGCTGCACTTTTGTTCCGGGCAGATGTCATGGGTGTGTTCCGCCCATAGCCGGATGACACATAGGTGCCCTATGTTGGGATCAAAAAGATTACTGTCACCTAAAGCTGACTAGTTTGCATCCCTGACTTTACAACTAGCATGTTGATTTTTTGTTGTTGATTGCACTGAATACTAGTAGTTAATTGAACAAACTATTTTTTTTGGACTTGGTTTCAACATGACTCTTTTCTGACCTTGATAACTGCCCATTGTGTTTAGATGTCTTTGGTAATTTTAGTTGAGTTTCTTTGACAATTAAAAATACATTACATTTACATGCATACAATACATGCATTCTAAAATCATCAAGGATTAGACAAAAAGTTAGACTGATTTCCATTGTGGTCCTTGCTTGTGGACATAAAAAACAATTTGCATTACAAAAAATGGTGTAGCAGATAAACCACGTGTGTGACACACACACACACACACACACACACACACACACACAGTCTGAAGGACACAGTGTGCACGCTGCATGACCCCCCCCCCCCCCACAATGGACTTGGTTTAAAATCCAAAACTCAAGTGAAGTGTCAACTAAACTTGCACAACACAGATAACATCCGTTACCCATGTAGCAACGTCAGCTTAGCTACCTAGCAGGCTTAGTTAAATACCTGGAATGAATTAGCATCAAGATAGCTAGTTATGGTGGGTAAATAAACTTACCCCGTTTTCCAGCAGATTTGGCTGTCGGCTCATCTATGGTCGGCTCTGCATTTTTCTTCTTCTTCCCCCGCGTTTGAACTGGAGAGTCTCGACACCATGGGTCAGTTTTGTCCATTTTGAGGTGCTAACGCAGCTACCACAGATATTCGTGTGTATTGATTCTCGCCAGACAGCAGCAGAGAGAGGTGTAACGAAACGGAAATGCGTCTTCACCGAATCACCTGAATGTTCCGCCTTTATTTGACCCGCCCTACTCTGCCTGTGATTGGATTACCTTGATACTCTTACCGTAGCCCTAACCAATCGCTCACTCCTCGTTCCTAATCAGCCATACAAAACCAACAACGACAATAGTACTAGCCAATCACAGGCAGAGTAGGGCGGGTCCGTCAGCTAGCTAGCAGCTAGCTATCATGTGTTCAAGGCTCAGGGGCAGTGCGCGCGCAAAAGGCGAGTGGAATCAGATGAGCTCACTGATGCAGAGACAGATCGTGACATCTTTGGCTGTTAACACTTCAAATCTGTAAGTAATATGGTGATGTTACGTTTTCTTTATGTAGTTATTTCATTTTCTGACTATTGGTGCATCAATTTTTGTCATGTTTCACTCTGTCTATTTCCTAATCTGTCTTGTTTGGCTAACATTAACACAATGCTGGATTGGTTCATTGGTTCAGTATCATCTCTTACTTGTATTTTGTTTGTCTTGTTACTTGGACCCAGGTTTATTTCCTGCCAGCTATTTAGCACAGCTATTATTGGCAAACATTCGGTCCAATTAGAATGTACTCTCCTTGAGTGTTTGTTCAACAAGTATCAGACAGTGCATTCATTCAGCAATGCTGTCTTTCCATAAGTGTCGACTTAGGCCATGTTCCAAACCCTGCTCTCTGTTCTCTTCAGTGTTGACATATCAGTGTTGAGTTAGGTTGCAAAGTGTATAAATGCAGAGTTCGGAACAGAGCTTTTTTGCGGCTGGGCAATCTGGTTAAATCAATACTATAGACATACAGTAATTTTTCATCAATATCTATATCACAATATGGTTCATGTAGGCTATGCAAAATGCAAAAATGTATGCCAAAAAAAAGGTGAATGTTAATGCTAGTGATGTCAAACAAAAATGAAATTTATAAATAATATTCCTAGCATACTTCATTTCATCAGACTTTTGAAGTAACATTTTATTGTCATCAATTTAGACAGCAGAAATGTGTCATGATATTAAAATGTCTTCAGATCACCATGGTATGGTTTCACTGAAAGACGATAAACAATAATATTGAATTATCACATGTATGCACTGAGAGTAGGCTACTGTAGCACGGGTGCACATGGCATAAACACACAATGTTTGAGAGACCAACAGGACAGCAAAGCTACAGTGTTGATCTGTGCACTTATACAACAGTTAGTTCCAGACAGGCAATTTGATTGGACAAGAGGCATTCCTGCCATGCTGATATTTAGTATAACATCACGGGATGCTTTACTGAGTGTATATCACTCCGCTTCACAGCTTTATTTGTGTGTGTGTGTGTGTGTGTGTCTGTGTGTATATGCCGGCCTCAGGTGCTTGTTGTGAAGAGAGATACTGATCCTCCCCATCTGAAGAGAATCAGGAGGGTTGGCGCACCCATAGACCTGACCCCAGTTAACTTGTAGAGGTAAGACACTGTCCATCCTCCTGCCTTAGTAGTAGTAGTATTTATTTGTCCTTTTCGGAAAGTTGTCCTGCATCTGTAGCATTCAGACAAAACACAGCACAAGACAAGACAATACAGTACAGACAAGATACAATACAATACAGTACAACACAATGCGACGACAATACATCAAACAATAACGGATATGATCACAAAGTGCTTCACACCAACCCCACCCCAGTGGAAAAAAGTAAATAAATAAATTACAAGAGCTCTGGTCATGTGTTCAGAGCTTATTAAGCAGGCCAATGCTGGACAGTATGAAAGATCTCTGGGCACGGGAGGTCCGCAAAGGGGGTACCCTGTACCTCCGTCCTGATGGCAACAGTTTATATTCAGCGCTGAGAGGGTGTGATGTGTCACTAAAGATTGCCCTCCCCTTCCTGATTACACGAGACTCACAGAGCCACGTCATGCTAAGTTGTTGTTGGCATACAATCTTGCTAGACATATTAACAATCTTATTTAGTTTGTTCTTGTTGACTGACCTGTAATCCTATGAAAGAATAGCAAAGTCAGTTCAATTCACCAAATGTTTTATGTGTATCTACAGGTGCCATGGTTAATACAGTTAGGAGAAAGTTGCTGTCCCTCTTCCAAGGGAAACCAACAAAGAAGAGGACATTGAAGTTAATAAAATGGCTCAAAAAAAAACATTTACTAAAAAAAAAAGTAAAGTGTCCAAGGTGTCATCGGAAAATGAAGCTGAGACCTGCCAGCAAAGCCGACCACTTTGAATGGTTTGTACTTTCCTTTTTCAGCTGCTGGATATTTCTCTATGTGGACATTTAATACTTTATTATGTTTAGCGTATAAATGTCTTGGTGACATAAAACTAAGAGGTAATAACTACACTCCTCAAAAAAAGTTCAGAAACGTTATTTCGCTCAATTATTTCTCCCCTTTAATAATACCAATTGGTATTGTATTTTATATCGTTGGGAAGCCTGATTAGTCACCTTTACAACTAAGTACAACTTGTAAGGATCGCACATTCGTGGAATGAGCAACACAGCTAACCGTGTGGGTAGCGCCCCAATTGTTTTGGCCAAAATCCCCTGCTACATTCTTCTGTTGGTATTCACTCTTGTTTTGAGTTGCTTGGTGGATTGGATGATTGCACTTCTCCACAGTCATAAGGAAAAAACAACACATATTGGCCATTTTTACACTTTATTCATTTTACACTGTCAGGGACCTCAGTAGCGTGTGGAAGATCCATACGCAGCCACAACAGTTTGGCACCTTGGCACTGCAATTTAGGTGCCAATCAGGTGCCACTCACACACCTGTGACTGGCAAACACATGCCAGCACTTGAAGTTAAAAACAAGAGTGAATACCAACGGAAGAATATTGCAGTGGATTTTGGCACATTTTTTGGGGGCGCTACCCACACGGTTAGCTGTGTTCCTCATTCCACGAATGCATGATCCTTACAAGTTGTCAGTTGTAAAGGTGACTAATTTAACATTAACAAAAATGCCTAACTCAGATATGCCTAACTCAGAGAAATGGAGAGAAATTAATGTCATCATCATTCAGAACAGGGAAGGTGGTAGCACTTACGGTTACAATCAAAAAAGTTTCTCTTTAGAGAAGGTGTTTGAGTCTGTCCCCTCTGACAGATTTGGAGATGACTTCTATTGCCATAATTTTCAATGAGCTACACTTTGTGTCCAGCAGTTTTGTAATGATTGCCAATAGGGTAGTTAGGGTTGTTAGAGCATATAGCATATTTGTGTTCAACAAATCTATCCTTGAGTCTATGTTTGGTGCGTCCAATATAAAAGCATCCACATTCACACTCAAGACTATTCACCTTATATAGCCCCACCCATTTGTGTTCCACCGAATTCCTGTTCAAAACGCTGTCTGTTTAAAACCTAGTCTGACTCGGGCTCTTAGGGGTCTGCACACACCTTAATTTAGTGTGGCCACAGTTAACACAATGAACACAATATAAGTACTGTACTGTCGCAGGAAGTGTAAACATAGCAGGAAGTAATTGGTTGACCCCTGTGTTGGAACTTAAGGTGATCAAACAACAAAAGTAGTATTGCAATTAGAGAAGCTTTTAATTTGATAGATTTTCCCACTGAAGAAGAACAAGTTTGTCTGTTCAGACTTCTCTCAGTCTCAGACCCTCCCACAAAATGGATAATAAATTAATCAATAAAAGATGAACCCACAGTCAGGTCCAGCTGGAAAACAAAATGATACTAACAGTTTTGGGCAACACTGACAGCAGAAGCATCAAGTCAGAGAGGCTTTTATTGCTGCTGTTTCACAAAACAAGAAAATGTCTGTAGGGATGAGATTAGGCGCGCTTCCACCCAAGACAGCCCAGCAGGCTGGTCCGGTGCTCCCAGAGAATGGGCAAGTATAAACTTGAAAGAAAACACTTTGGTCCCTATCGTTGCATCGGCGCTGTTTCTAGGCCGAACGCCTGGCGCAGCTCAAATCAGTGGGCGTGGACCAGCGCACTTGATATCGTCGTGCTGGCGCTAGACGCAGCCTCAACCATTACAACCACGCCTTTTAAGCGTAAAATTATGCACCGTCATGCTCATTGGATAACTGCAATAAACGAATCGCACGCTTGCCTTTTTAGCTCCAATTCCAGTGATCCCGCAAAACCAGACGAAAGCCAAACGCTCTGCCCCCCCCCTCCCTTCATCCAGTCTGTCTGTCTGACTGCATTATAGGCTATTATTCCATATTATTATGCTTCTCAAACCAATCTAACTGCAGTTTCAATACTGCAAGCATGTAAATACGCTACACTATAGCAAGATCAAAGTGAAAATAATGTACTAAACGCATCAGCTAGAAAAATATAGCCTATTAGATTGGTGAAAGTTTGTCCAGAAAGATATCGTTTTCTCTCCCCTGCTGCAGGTAGAATGATCGATGCACATAAATATACCCTACATTATGTAAAGTCATTGCATAAATGTGTTTTTATTGTAAAACTAAATGTCAAGTAGGGCCAAGTTATTGGAGCGGACATCACAGTATAGCACATCACAGAAGCGCGTTCCGCTGTCACTTATCTAAATCACGTTAAACCCACAAGGGGTATATATAGGCTCAAGAGGACATATATGTTTCACATAGGGTGGTGTTTCATTTCGATGTTTTATTTGGTCCAATATTGAAATGTTCGACAATTGCAGGTTGTCTTACCATTACACATTATTTTAGATCTACCTTTTATATCTATTTCGGCTCATTTGGTTGCTATTTAGTAGCGAAATGGAGGACCCAATTGCATGCTGGGAGTGGACATTCACAGGCAGTAAACTTACAACTGCTATTTCCTATGGGAAGCTGGGTGCTGCTATGTGTTGTGTCTGTTTGAGCGAGGGAGTCAGAGAGAGAGAGAGAAGGGTGACTCAGAGGCAGAAGAGCACTGGCGCACTGAATAGTCCTGGTTTCAGAGAGAGACAGAGAAGGGTGACAGGGGAGAGGCACAAGTGCACTGGCGCACTGAATAGGCCTGGTTTTCAAAGGCGCAAAGCGCTAAATGTAGGCCAGGTGCGAAGATAGCACTACGCCGGTAGTTAGCGCCGACACGCCCACTTTGGCCCATTCTGGGACTGCGCCACGCCCATTCGGCCTAAAGCGCATTTGGCAGCCTAAAGCCATATTGATATCGTCCCAAAACAGGCGCAAGGCACGTTTTTTTGCGTTTAAGGCCCGTTTTAGCGCCGAAGGCTTGTGGGAGAATAGGGCCCAATAGGTCCAAAAACCAAAGTAGGCCACTGCCGCATGCCGTTTCATGCGTCTTCATCAGAGTTGGCAACTCTGATGAAGACGCATGGCGTCGAAACGTTAGTTTTTCGATAAAAAAGTTTTATAAAAGGATCCGTGTCCTCCAGTGGCCTACTTTGGTTTTTGGACCTAAAGTGTTTTCTTTAAAGAAAATGTCTGTATTATGGCTGGGTCAGACTCGGCCTTTGACTTGGTGTGAGCGGTACCGGAGGCAAATTGGAGGGGGAGATAAGGCGACACTCCAACTTAAAAATGAAATACAAAAATCTGCTCACTGCTCCATCCAAAATCCTCATGCTCCATGCTCGCTCGCGCGCCGCTCTGCTGTGAACAAAAAGCCACCTAACCACTATTTACTCCCCATGTTCTTTTTTTTGTTTGTCCCCCCCGGCGATCACAAATCAATAGGGGTGTCACGATACACTCAGTTCACGATACGATACACGATATTGGGTTCACGATAACGATACGATATTTCAGCAATCTTTTTTTGCGATCGATTTGTAAGTTGAGGGGGCATCCTCCACGCTAATTTGAGTAATTTCACCATTTTCATCCTCCGTGTCTGTAACGTCCCTCGTCTGTTCAAACAAAGCAATGAAAAGGAGAGCGAGCATGCAATCAGATGCAGATCAGTGTCACCATGTTCAGCTTCTTTTTCTCGCGATATGAGATTTCATCTCAATGATACATACCGGTATTGTCACATTTTGATATCGCGATATATTGTGGGACGATATATTGTGACATCCCTACAAATCAATGTGGATGACATCATGCCGGTCTCATGGTTCCATCCTTATCACTTAGTTTATAAATGGTTATTCATGTAACAATCCAATCCAGTGAATATGAAGCAATGAATAAATGAATATTGATTGATTAATTAATACTGTTGTGGTGAAATGCTCTAAGATTTAAAAAAAATATATTAAATAGATGTCCTCGAGTGCCCACCGCCCGGGTGGGGTCGGCAAAAGGGCCTTTCTGTGTGGAGTTTGCATGTTCTCCCCGTGCCTCCCGGGGGTTTCCTTCATATAGGAACCCCCTTCACAAAAACATGCAATATCCTGGTTGCTAATGTGGTTCCTCCTCTGGTCGTTAAGGGCGCCTGTTCAGAGGGAGTGGAACTGGTTGGAATAGCGTGAACCTCCCACGTGCTATGTCCTACCGGTGAAGCTTCCTCTGTCAGGTGAAAAGAAGCGGCTGGCTGACTGCCCATGTCTCGGAGGAAGCATGGAGCCAGTCTCGGCTCTCCCCAGATCGGCAGAGGATGGAGTAGCAACCAGGATTGAGAAATCAAGTGAGCACTAATGGGGGATAAAATGGGATAAAAAAATCGGGGGGGAAAATCTTAAAAGAAAAAATAGATAATTTTACCTTTTGTTGAGTCTTACCAGTTTTTTTTTATATGCACAGAAAGTTGGATTGCGTTTATTTTTTATTTTTTCCCTCCCCAATTGTACGTGGCTTTTTCCCCTCTTGCCCTGGACACTGTGCCAGCCCCCTCTGCCAATCTGGGGAGAGCTGTAAACGACCACCATGCTTCCTCTGACACATGCGCATTCGTCAGCCGCTTCTTTTCACCTGACAGCGGGGAGCTTCACCGGCACGACGTAGTACGAGGGAGGATCACGCTTTTCCCACCAGTTCCCTTCCGGCCCGAACAGACCGACCAGAGGAGGTGCTAGTGCAGCGACCGGGATAGAACAGTCAACAGTATGCCGAACTATAGAGGAATTAAGAGAAGCAACCCATAAGATTTCTTATCAGATCTAGGAAAATAACATTTGACATGTTATAAGAAAAGCATGCCTAATGAATTTTCTGTATTTGATACCATGTAGGATCTGTAGACGGAACAAGCACAGGGGAAACCCAAGAAAGTCAGTGAGGTCTGGATCATTGTTCGAGAGGTCCAAATCCAGCCTGTTCTCTTGGATGACATTCATCTACAGGTATTAAAAAGGTTTACCCAGGTACCGTAAAGGCTGCCCATCAGAATAATTACTGACATTGTAATGATACAAAGCGGGTTACAAATTTGCAGTTTCCCTTTAAGGCTTATTCATTTGCCTTATTTTTGCTGACTGACTGACTGACTCCCCCACTGTTGAATCACGCATGCATAAGTGTTGCAGCTGGGTCCGGCATGACTAGGCTTGTTTGATTGTAGGGCTGGGTATTGTCAAGGACCTCACGATACGATACGTATCACGATACAATACAATTGTATTACGATGCATTGCGATACAATACATACAGTATTGCGATATATTGCAATACTCTACATAATTTACTGACAATTAAAAAATATTACTAAAAACACACTGAACCACCCAGGTAGTGTAATAATATGTACATCACTTTATATTGATAACTTAGTGGACAAATTGAGTCAAAACTCCCGAGTGTTGAGTGTCTTATTTTATTGCACAGCCCTATTTGATTGTCAATCTGCTGAACTAGTAACTGTATTTGTCTCCTCAACATATCTGTCACTGAAACAGGTTCTCACAGGGGCTCCGATTACGCCAAATGGATATGATAGAGGATGGTATTGCTGGAAGCTCACGAACCCTCTCCAGGATGGCCCGGAAAATAAGAAGCATATGCATAAACTCAATGGCATCATATGCTGCAAGGAAGGGCCAGGTTGTTGGAAGTCACAGGGAGTTTGTGATGCTGGATGAGAGCAACTTTCGTCATAAGCGAAAGGTAAGGCAGTTACAATTAAGGATCATATTCACATAATGTTAAAGGGAAAGCCCCCCATGAAATCTAAATTCAATTGTGCTCTTCCAGTGATGTTAATTGCAAACATAAGCCGCTTTCACACACAGATCGCGCAATATTGCAGTTCAGAAGGCCCGCAACGCTGGCAGCCTTGCCAGAGAAATTTCTTTCACACAAGACCAAGCAGCCCAGCCATATTTCTGCCTCGGAGTGCGTTTTCAGATAGCATCCAGCCATCCACCCCTCCCGGATTGAAACTAGGGTGAAGTTTCAATTCAGCCACCTGAATTGAAACTTGAATTGAGATATATATATATATATATATATAAATATATACACACGTCTCGGAATCCCGCGCGCATATTATAGTCCTAGTATTAGGGTTGGGTACCGTTCACATTTGAATCGATACCAGTACGGTACCGGTACCTGGAATTCGGTACGGTACCAAAAACGGTACCCTTTTCGATACTTTTTTGAGTAAAAAAAAAAAACTAAACAAAAAAAATATATATATATTTTTTTTTTGCAACAACAAAAATGTACAGTTGTAAAACAAATAAGTCCAAACTTCTCAATTTCAACATTGTTCTTTATTTAGATTTTTGTTTGTTTAGCAGCAGCACCCAACAAAATAAAACCCCTCCCTCCCTCCCTCTTCCCTCCCAAACCAAGAGTTTACTTGTCGCAGCAAGGTAGTGACCGTGAGGTAATGGTCTTGTGCCACACTGCTCCATCCATCAGCAGTCACTGCAATATGGTCAACTGCCCTGAGTTCCTCCTTCACATTCTTCTTCTCAACACGATACCAAGCTGGGATAAGTGTGTTTGTGAGAAGGTCTCTGGAGGGAGGGGAGTATTTTGGGTTCAGGGTCCCTGTCATCTCCCTATATATAGACAATAAAAATAACTATTGTTAGTAACTTAGCTTACTCTATGAATATCACACACACACACACACACACACACACACACACACACACACACACACACACACACATTATCACCCATTTATACATAAATAAATAATTTACCTGAACCATGGAGACTCCACCGTTGCGAAGGGCAACATGCCTTTTACAATGAAGGCAGTCACTGCCCTGTGGCACTCATTTACTTTCTGCCGGGGTAAAGCTGCTTTCTTCGCCAGGGTGAAGGGTGTCTCCTGTGCGACTCTCACACGGTGGCCTAGCAAAGAAAGCAAGAGTGGAACGTTGAATAACACGTCTCACGGTGACACGAACTGAGGATAATAATAATAACGTTAGCAACGCTAGTTACGCTACTAAACATGCTAAGCTATAAGCTACAACTATCCAGCTAACGTTAGCTAATTAAATGACGTTACCTGATGTTGAAGAAGTCGACGCCTCACTTGCGACACTTGAAGTTTCGTCGTCGTCGTTGTCCGTTTCAGCTAACGAAGCAGAGGAGCTGCTGGCTGTAGGTGCTTTGTTGCTGGTGGCTGCAGCGTCCACCCTCAGGCTATCGAACACTTTACAGTCTTCCGCATTTAAAAAGATGACTTGGGAGATGACTGGGAGGCCGTGTGTTCGATCCCCGGGCGAGTCATACCAAGCCTATATAAAAATGGGACCCTTTTGCCTTCCTGCTTGGCACTCAGCATCAAAAGGGTTGGAATTGGGGGGTTAGATCACCATATGATTCCCGAGCGCGGCGCTGCTGCCGCTCACCGCTCCCTCAGGGGATGGGTCAAATGTGGAGAACAAATTTCAGACATTGCGTGACAATCAGTGGGACTTTCCCTTTACTTTACCTTTAGTGCATATACAGAAAGCCCTAAACTGCAGATTGACAGTGTTTTCAGTCCGTTGGTTTAGGAAGCAACTTTAGGGGTATACATTAACAGAAATGGTGATTCATGCATACTGAACAGCATGAATAAGCAGTAAGAACGTGAGATTTGTGCCTGAAATAACCTGAATTTAATATTTCATCTTTTCAGTATGGACGAGGAAGGTTCGCCAACACCTGGCGGAGACGAAAGTGGGTCTTCGGGATGATGGGTGTTGGCCAAAGGTGTAACAGACCAATTTTAAAATTGGTCCAACGTAGGTCCAGACGTCATCTTCTCCCACTAATTGTGCGCCATGTGCGTCCCAGAAGCACCATCCTCAGTGACGAATGGCGGGCCTACAGAGGTGTACTGACCAATCTTGGATACAGACACTTTCCTGTCAACCACAGTCGCTGGTTTGTTGACCCAGTAACAGGCAGCCACACACAGAACCTTGAGAGAGCATGGGCCATATACAAGGGGGTCGTATGGCGACTGAGAGGGAACAGAACAGAGGCCCTACTAAAAGAACATCTCTCAGTAATTGAGTGGACCTACTGGCGAGCAAACAGCCACAGAAGTGGTCCCTTTGGGAGAATAATTAAGGACATTGGGCATAGCTACCGCTTGTAATAACCTCCGCTACCCCAACTCTCCAACTGCAACTCTTATGAAGTTTTGTCAGACCTCGTTAATTTTCTCCCCAAATGTACCCTACTGTATTTGGCCGCCTCTACCTATCTGGGGAGAATTGTAGACTAGCACATGCTTCCTCTGATACATGTGCAGTTGCCAGCCACTTCTTTTCACCTGACAGCGAGGGTTTCATCTGCAGGACATTGCGTGTGGGAGGATCATGCTATTCACCCCAGTTCCCCTCCTCCCCAAACAGGCGCACTGACCGAGAACACTTTCAAAGAGAATTATTGTTAGTTAAAATGGTTAAATTTTCTAAATAATTACTTTAACTATACGAGGGATCAGCCAAGCAGCATTTTAGTAAACAAAGGCGTCACTGGGTGGAAACGGTAATGAGATGGAGCCAGCCGTTAGTCTCTCACTCTAGCCCCGGCTATGCGGTGTACATTTTAAAAACTGCAACAGTTCACACAACTTTAGCTAAACATGCATAATTACACATCAGACTCTTGTGCTACTTCTGCTCCCAGTCAGAATGTCAAAATATAAGCAATGCCATGTATAGTATGTATAGTTTGAGATATTAACGTTTGTTTGGCACAACGAATGGGCACAACTCATACTAGTTAACTGCCGCGGTTCTGGATGTTTGGCAGTGTTGTGACTTCACACGGATTCCTCGTATAGCATAAAGCCGGAATGTATCATGTTAACAGATGGTTGTCATGTTTCACTACATGGTTACTTAAGTAATGTTTTTCCCCCAGTACTCTGAAGTGTTGGTTAAGTGATACATGTTTTCAACTTTACAAAGAGCATTAATAAATGGTTAATTACGGATGAGTAATGTTTTTTCAGCACTTTAATGCATTTATAAAGTGTTACTTAAGGCATATGTTTTCAACTTTACAATAAGGGTCAAAAAGAGCATTAATAAATGGTTTGTTACAGTTAAGGAATGCTTATCCAGCACTCTTATGCTTTTATGAGTTGCTAGTTAAGGCATATATGTTTTCAACTTTACAATAAGGGTCGCAAAGAGCATTAATAAATGGTTACTTACAGTTAAGTAATGCTTATTCAGCACACTTATGCTTTTGTAAAGTGTTACTTAAGGCATATATGTTTTCAACTTTACAATAAGGGTCACAAAGAGCATTAATAAATGGTTTATTACAGGTAAGTAATGCTTATTCAACACACTTATGCTTTTATAAAGTGTTACTTGAGGGATATATGTTTTCAACTTTACAATAAGGGTCGCAAAGAGCATTAATAAATGGTTACTTACAGTTAAGTAATGCTTATTCAGCACACTTATGCTTTTATAAAGTGTTACTTAAGGGATATATGTTTTCAACTTTACAATAAGGGTCGCAAAGAGCATTAATAAATGGTTACTTACAGTTAAGTAATGCTTATTCAACACACTTATGCTTTTATAAAGTGTTACTTAAGGGATATATGTTTTCAACTTTACAATAAGGGTCGCAAAGAGCATTAATAAATGGTTACTTACAGTTAAGTAATGCTTATTCAGCACACTTATGCTTTTATAAAGTGTTACTTAAGGGATATATGTTTTCAACTTTACAATAAGGGTTGCAAAGAGCATTAATAAATGGTTACTTACAGTTAAGTAATGCTTATTCAACACACTTATGCTTTTATAAAGTGGTACTTAAGGGATATATGTTTTCAACTTTACAATAAGGGTCGCAAAGAGCATTAATAAATGGTTACTTACAGTTAAGTAATGCTTATTCAACACACTTATGCTTTTCTAAAGTGGTACTTAAGGGATATATGTTTTCAACTTTACAATAAGGGTCGCAAAGAGCATTAATAAATGGTTACTTACAGTTAAGTAATGCTTATTCAACACACTTATGCTTTTATAAAGTGGTACTTAAGGGATATATGTTTTCAACTTTACAATAAGGGTCACAAACAACATTAATAAATGGTTAATTACAGTTAAGTTATGTTTATAGAACATGCATTTAAGTTAGGGCCACATGAAGAAAAGGAACCAGCAAACCTCAAATTAACGTTAATTAAGGGTTAATGGATGCTTATCAAGCACTACTAGTTCTGTTAATTAAGGGGTTAATTAATGCTTATTAAGCATTAACAACCCTTACTTAATACACATTAGTTAACGTTAATTAAGGGTTAATTAAGGCTTACTAAGCTTTACTAACCCTGTTAATTCATGTTAATTCATGCTTATTAAGCATTAACTAAGCATTAACTAAGCATTAATTAACCCTTAATTAATGTACCCTTATTGTAAAGTGTTACCGACATAACATATCATATCCAGCACAAGGACATAACATATCCAGCACAAGGACATATCATATCCAGCACAAGGACATAACATATCCAGCACAAGGACATCACATATCCAGCACAAGGACATAACATATCCAGCACAAGGACATATCATATCCAGCACAAGGACATAACATATCCAGCACAAGGACATAACATATCCAGCACAAGGACATCACATATCCAGCACAAGGACATAACATATCCAGCACAAGGACATCACATATCCAGCACAATGACATCACATATCCAGCACAAGGACATCACATATCCAGCACAAGGAAATGTCATGAAGTGTGAAGCACTTTGTGACTGCTGTTTTGAGAAGTGCTATAGAAATAAAAGAGAATCCTTGACGATAATAATGAGGTGATCCGTGAAAATGGCAAACAGGAGTTGCTAATTCTAAATTCCTAAATATTTGAATTTTCTATATTTATATTGTTCTACTTGTATAAATTATGGATGTTTGTTGTAGATTGTTGAGCACTGTTTATCTTATTATTCAAGTGTATTCACTGTTTTTTCCCCCCTGATTGAGCATCCATTTGCAATTACCTCAGGTGCTCAGCAGGTAATGTCCTCTGCATTCATTGGATGATTGGTTGATGGAGGCACTCCTCACATGTATATATAGAGGGAGATATGTGCTGCCCATCATAACACTTGATGAAGGTCTAACCGCCTGAAACATTTGTTCATCCAAAAATAAAATATTTCTCCAGAGAAGGGAGACGGTGTGCGGGATTTTTCTGTTTTGCTGTATATATCTTCATCCGACGCACCTGTCACACACTTGGGTGTGCAGAGACTCTATCCACTAATTCTAAATTCCTGAAATAGTCCTAACTATGTCCATTTGATGCTGAAGGCAGGATTTTAAAGTACAGGTCCGTCTAGTTACAGTATATATGTCATCTTACCCATTCTGTTGCTCACGTGCTGTAGCCATTTCACCGTGGGGTTTATTTGTGCCCGAGCACATACCCAATTCCACAACAAGTTGCCACTCAGTAAACTCATTATATGCGTTTTCACTTGTGTATATCCCTCATTTGTGTGTGTATCCCTTTAAGACCGCGAACCGCGTTACACAAATGCTGCATCAGGTATCAATGGGTTAAACGCATTATATGCGTTTTCACCACAGCGGGATATGACCCTTGCTTTGCCTGGTCACCCACTTAGCATGCCCTGGCTAAGATGAGTGGTCTTGGCAGAGCAGAGCAACACTGTATGAATGATGCATGAGCACAAGTGCTGTGTGTGAGCAAACAAACATCCAAATAGAGTTTGGAAACATTTCAAATGCTCCGCTGTGATTAATTGCCTGGCACACTGAAACCAATTGAATATTGAAGGAGGCCTGTTCTGTGCTCCCAAAATAGTCCCAGCATGCTTTGCCCATCTGAAACTAGCAGGTTAATGCAAATTGCTCAAAGAAAAAAGCATTTGAAGTTTTTTCAAGTACCGTTATGAGTTTGAGCTATTTTAGAACAGAGCTGATTAGGGCTGTGAATCTTCACTGGCCTCACGATTCGATTACGATTCAGAGGGCTACGATTCGATTCGATTACGATTATCGATGCATCTCGTGCATCTTCAATCGATGCATCACTTTTTTCCCCAATACATGATTTATTTTTTCTCACTTTCTTTTTTCTCACTGTGTGTCTACTTTTAAAATAAAAGTGCATTTGGAATTGCATTGTATTATGATCCAAATAAACAACTGCATGTACTTCCATTATATTTTATTCGATTATAAAAAAAATAAAAATAATAATAATCGATTTTTGACATTTTTGAATCGATGCAGAATCGTGCACGTCCGCATCGCGATGCATCTTATAATCGATTATTTTTGACACCTCTAGAGCTGATAGCAGGAGTCTATCTAGTCTCTAATATATCATAAGGAGTGCTGACTATACCTACATGACATCGATAAGAGAGTTTGAAATATCTTCCAGTAGGCTATGCTTCTGTGGACTGATTGCCCTCGCTTGGTACAAAATAACCTAATTCAATTAGTCCAAACTATTCCCATTCTCGCAAGTAGTTCCCAATAAAGTATTGGAAAACATTTAACTAGAATTCCATTCCATTCAGGCTTAATGGGATATTCTATACTCAAGTACATCTGTATGCCAGTCCTGTGCTCTGCAGTATGCAGTGAAGCTATTCTCTCTTCACCGTGTGCTCTGTAAAAAGCTAATAAAATGTTGAAGGACTACAACTATAAAAAAAATTAAGTTCAATAAAATAAAAACACAAGGGAATTAACAAGCGCAAACCTTTAAGCCCAGCACAGTAGTGTGGCCATGCAGCCTTATGGCACCACTCACATCCCCCTAGCCACTCCGCCTACCCACCCCTTGAATCCTGACTCTCTACTGTACGTCCTTCCTATCCCAGAGCTATGGCTCCTATTCCCTAGCCTCACTAAACATCCATTATTGTGTGAGTGAGTGTCCTGACTTTGCCCTGTGGGCCTGCTGGGAAAAACATTATATATAGGACCAGATGACCCAATGCAGCAGTACAGGGAAAGGCTGTGTTCAATGCAATTTCAATTGTGTCCAATAGAGAGCCGCAGGGATGACGTATTTTTGTAGTCAGAACGCGGAAGTCCCGGACTTCCTGGTTCTTCACTGTTTCTGTCTATGGGATTTTTGAATGTGTTTTTGCCGCGATGCTTCAAGTAAGGTCTCTGGGCAACGCAAGATTAATCAAACGCGAACCAGAGTTCAGTCGGATAATCTTCACACATGAGGACCACTTTCATGAGTTTTGTAGCGTAAATGCGAGCCCTAGAAGTAAAAAGCTCGAGCTAAGCTAATCCAGAACTACACACTGTCGCATAGGCTTCCACGTCACGTCAGCACTCAACCTGGACTGTTGTTGATGTGTGCACTGATTACCCCCGGGCTGAATGGGGCTGAACCAGGTGAGGGAAAGAGAATTTCCGTGTTCGTCCTTTGAAGTGGTGACGTTATTGACGTATATATCCCCATCGACTCAACAGTGTAGTCTCATTTAGCCGTTTGCTAGCTAGCCGCCCTTTTAACGGCACGTAAAAGCTTCAAAACTCATAAAGGTGGTCCTCGTCTGTGAAGATGATATTACTAAACACTGGTTCGCGTTTGATTAAGCCAGCGTTGCCCAGAGAGATTATTAGAAGCATCGCGCCAAAAACCCATTCAAAACTCCCATAGGCGAAAACAGTGAAGAACCAGGACTGTTAGCATCGATGATTTCCGGACTCGTTCCTGCGGCTCTCTATAAAGAGCTATCAGCTGGAAGTACTATGATGGCCTTTATGTAGGAATTAACCATTTGACCGACAATAATAATTCTGACTGATTAAAGGAGAATTTCGTTTTTTTACACCACGGTCCTCATTTCCAGGTTAAAATATGATGTTTTACTCACCGAAATAGTTTGGCTTCATTCGGATGCCCACGGAAGATTTTGAGCTCCGAGTAGTCTCCTCAAACAGGCTATAACGAGAGCCTGCGGCCAGCGTGGGGCATGATGGACGGGAGTGCACGCACTCTCTAAATGACACTTTTTCTGTCAGATCACGGTTCATTATGGTTGTAAATATAATTATTTAGCTAATAGCTAGAAGCTAAGCTAACAACAACACAGCAGTCAGCGTTGATCTGCCCCGGATGGGGTTACAGTGCGTATCTTCCCCCTCTGTGGTTTCTCTGAAGAAGGTTGGTGTGGCATTTTTCATCAAGCCAGTTGAAATCAGCCAAATGCTCAAAACACTGAGTGGCAGGCAACAGAACCGCTGCAGGGGGAGAACCAAGAGATCAAGTCAGGCATGAAACAATAACAGCAATGGCTTCCAGATCAGATCAGCAGTGCTCTTCTAAGATGCTTTATGAACACGGGCTCGGAGCTTTGCAGAGTATCTGTCACGCCTTGATCACAAGACCGACACGATCCCTCACAGTGTTGAAGGAATAAAGGGCCAGAGATGCTCATCAACTCAAGACGTGGAGACAAAGGACTTCAGGCACTTCAAAAAATATACCTATCCACAGGGAATAGAAGGTTGCAGAGTGCTCTGTTGTCTGCACCAGAGACGTCTTGGCATGCCAGACAGGCATTTGTTTTTGATCTGAACAAAACATCTGATGCAGACATATACAGACATCTCTTTTCCTCTCCTTCTGGTTTGAATATCTTTTGAAATGACACGGGTGGGAGGACATTTGATATATCTCACACCCATGGGGCCGTTTGAGCAGGGATGAAGAGCTGTGATGTACGCCCCTCCATCTCTTTTGGGAACACGCTGGGGAGAACTAAGGATGACTCGCCCAGCAGCTACCATGTTGCATCATGGGCATGCAGCACTGTTTAGTTGAATTGCTGACAAGTGCCAGTGAACATGTCATTGTCAGCTGAGTGGCTGTGAAGCCTGTCTGTCATGTCAGCTGCCTTTGACAGAGAGCCTCTGAGTGGTGGGGAATGGGGGGGGGGGGAATCACTCTCACATTTTCTGGTCGTGTATAAAAATACAAATATTGTGGGAAAGTGTTACTCAGATCATGCAGGAGATTTTAGGATGTGAGATTCCCAATGAGCCCCAGACTGTGTACCTGGGATTGATATCCGATGACACTATTCTCAAGGAGGACCTCTACTGTACCTGAATTGAAAATCTTGATACTTGCTGGGAAAAACGCCATCACAAGGAAGTGGTTAAAAAGTGACCTTCCAGTAGCAGGTCAGTAGAAGAAATATGGAGAAGCTGACTTACTATCTAAGAACGAAGGCAAAGACCCATAACTGCCGTTGGGCAAAAAGGACTGCTTACAAGACAAAAGATGAGTATTGCTCTTAACTGGCCTGATTAGATTGGACAGAAGGACGTTTCACTCTGTATGTCTATCTATGTCCAATTGTGTCATTGTGGATTTTGATATCTGAAAATAAAGAGTAAGACAAATTAGGCTTCTTATTTAAATGAATGAATGAATGAATCAATCAATAAATCAAACATAATTTCCACCAGTGCGTAATTAAAGTTGCTTTTCAAGATGTAGTGCACTTCCTGAAAGGTGATCAGGGAGAGACTTGAGAACCATGTTGCTGGCCAGAGATCACCAGCCTACTGAAACTCGCACTGATTGTCCCTGTAACAATAGTCTCAATGCAAGACCAATGAGAGTTCTTACGCTGATACACTACATTACTGCATGCTGCAGAGCTCTCTCTCTGGGTCTGGGACACTTTCCCTCAGACAGCTGGGGTCGGAAGTGAACCGTTCACTTGGCCAGTGATTGGCCAGTGGTGGATTCGGTCTTCCCCAATCAGTAACGACTTTGCGATCAGACGACAGGGGAGAGGCCCAGCCCATTTTTCGAACCGCTCTCTCATTGGTGCTACGACATGTCACTCATTCAGTTTCAACCCCCCCTAGACCCACCCTCAAACCCCAGCAGTGGCTGTGAAGTGGCACAGACTCATTTATGTAGTATGCGGAGTGCAGCGATTTAACGTAATATTTGAATCTGGGGAGAGACTACTGTAACAACAACCTGCAGTTTCAGAAAGCTCATTTTCAGTCTTAAAACGTATCTGCGGTGCAATGGGGCAAGCGAGACTGAACCATGTGCTCCGTGCGCATTTACTGTACATTGAAAAACACGCCCCCCTCGATCAGATTTAATGCCCGCCCACGAATGTGTCTCTCGGCGCGCTGGTTCTGTGTTACATTTCAACACATCCTCCACTGATGAGGAAGCCTGGTTCTGTGTTCCATTTCAACACATCCTCCACTGATGAGGAAGCCTGGTTCTGTGTTCCATTTCAACACATCCTCCACTGATGAGGAGAGCTGACGATCTGTAATGAGTTTCACACTGAGGGACCACAGTGGAGTGGCTGGTTGGAGGGGAGTCCACGGGTCTGTGATCTTGGATCAGTACCGGGCTGCTCCGCCTCCTACTCTGAGAGGCTTGATCAATTAGAATAGGAATGCTGAGTGCCAGCTAGCTGCTGCAGGCAGTCTGTTCAATGATGCATTAAGAGTGGCTGCTTGGCAGTTTGGCGTCGGGCACACACACACACTGAAGTGTGCGCACACACATACACGCAAAAGAGCACGTCGTGCACACATGAACATTTCCACAAACACACTTTTTAACACAACGAGGGATGTTTGGGAACCAACATTATATTGTCTTATTTTATGTATTTTTCTATGTAACTATATTTCTATATGATTGATTTTCTATTTGACAATTTGTGGTTGTTTGATGCCTATAGACTTGATTGTGTACACACCCACCTGGTTAACTCCACCTGTGTCAATTATTCAACCACAACTCTGATTGGCTGTAGTAGCCACCAGCCACAGTATTTTTGTGAATGAGATTCACTTTGTCCTTGATGCCCTGATGAAGACTATGTGTCGAAACGCGTAGGCGTGAAGCCACTTAACTCATTGAGTGCCAATGACGTCTAAAGACGTCAATTCAAATAGTAACGTAGAGTGGCATTGACGTCTAAAGATGTCAATTGCGTTTTTTGATGGTGGGACGTGGATCAAAGCCTGATGCATCTCCCGTAAAAATATGGGGGATGTTGAAGGTGTATAAGCTATTTTACGGACCCATTAGGTGGCGACAGTGCTCTCCAGATTAGAGAAAGGTGAGGAAAAAACAGAGAAGAAGCCGTGGGGAAACGGAAACCGATGCATGCTGGAGCTAACGTTAGATGTGCCTGTGAACAGCAGCCAATCTGCTCCCACAATTGAGCCTTTCTGTCTGTTGCGATAGTTTCTCCATATGATTACGGTAGTTGCCAGAAAAGGAGCACCCGACACCAGCGTCTTTCTGAAAAGTTAAATTATTCTCAGCTGGAAGCGCTGGGAGCCGGCACACAAAAACGGCGGAGCGCTGAGAAAATATACGCTGGGTGCAGCGCACTTTGAAACGTGCAGCGGAAAATTCAGAGCAGAGAGCCACCAGAGACACTCCCACGGAGGAGGAGTTTGCAGTTGAGGGGGGTGGGGCACGCAGGGCACCATACAATACCGACCCAGACAGCAGGCTCGATGGACAGATTGGCAAACACAAGCTACAATACCTGATGCCCACCAGCAGTAAATCAAGACCAGCAAGAAGGTGTAGGGTCTGCGCACGCAGGGGCCAGCGCTGCTGGTTGCAGCTAAAAAATATTATTTTGCCATCAAAATTCCTTTGTCTTCTTCTGATAACTAAAGAACGGAAAATTATATCAATAAACTTTTTTTTGCTGATGATACAAGAGAGTCTCATCGTTCTTTGGGCATGTTCAGTGTTTACATAGTAATATCACACAATATTCTGTGGGTCTTGAGAAATCACTGAAAACGCTCTGAAAGGGCTGGCACTGGGAGCGTCCGTTTTCCGGAAATGGCTGGCAGCCAATGGAAGGCTTTTTAAAAATTCTGCAAACAATGTGTGTCTTGGTAGTTTTTTGGTTCTGACTCTTCACCAAGTTGAATTTACTATTACATCAACCATCTTTGTTTCTACACTTTTCAACACTTTCAAGAAGAACACGCACACTCGCACATAAGGTACATAGACACAAAGAGAAGAATACACATCACGCACACACGTTCACACACTCTCACACACGTTCATACACTCTCACACAGTGAATGGAACCGACCTTGACAGATTGGTGGGGGTCCGTCCAGCTGCAGCCTCTCCCCAAGTCGACAGGTCAGAATCTCGTTGCCAACCAAGGTGAACCCTGGCAGGCACGAGTACCTGATGATGTCCCCTGCAGGGTCATTTACACCAGCAAGTGCACCCGCACACACACACACACGCAAAACACACACAAGCACGCAAAAAACACACACACACACGCAAAACACACACGCACACACGCACGCAAAACACACACACACACGCAAAAAACACACACACACACACACACACGCAAAACACACACACACGCACGCAAAACACACACACACGCGCGCACGCAGACGCACGCAAAACACACAAACACACGCATGCAAAACACACGTGCGCACACACACACGCACGCAAAACACACACGCACGCACACACACACGCACACACATGCAAAACACACACACACACGCACGCAAAACACACACACACACACACACAGACGCACACATCTTTATGTTAGTCAAAGTCTCATCACTTGAAACAGTAATCAGCAGCACATTTAATGAAGATTGACATCCCTTAGTAGCTGGAGCACTGAAGACACTCTGGGACAAAGACACAGTACCACACACACACACACACACACACACACACACACACACACAATCACAATCCCACACATGTGGAAAGACAGGCCGTAGGGGAGCCACCGGCCACTTCATTTTGCTAATCACTTGTGAGCATTGACAATGCAAATGGCTTCTACAGAGAGCTAATTACAGTTAGTCCAGCCCTCAAACCAATATATGAGTGTAGAATACATGGAGAAAATACAGAGGTGGGAAGAAAGGAGAGGAGGATGGTATGATCATAGGAAGGAAAGGGAGAAAAAGAAGAAAGAAAGAAAGAAAACATATTACAATGAGTAAGGAAATGAAGGCTGAACCAACAGCCAAATCAATACATACATACAACAAATATATGCGGTCAAATGACAGTGTGTGTATAATATATATATATATATATATATATATATATATATATATATATATATATATATATATATATATATATATATATATGATTATATAATATATATGAATAAATAATATATATAATTTATATATATATATATATATATATATATATATATATATATATATATATATATATATATATATATATATATATATGTAATACAGACAGACCTGTGTCATACTTGTGACTGAACAAATGTATGGCTGAATGAACACATTAGCCCAGGGATACTCAACTTGCTTTGCCCGGGGGCCACTTTCGTGAACTGATAGAAGGCCAGGGGCCAGTTAATAAACAAACAATATAAATTTTTCTGTAGCAGATTGTAGGTTTTTGGGGGGTCAGCCGGAGTTTAGTCTGACAATGTTGTGCACACCGCATAGTTAGTTAGGTTAAGTACAGTACATACATAAGTGCCTGGGTAGCGAGCAGCTAAATCATAGATTATGTAAGGGATAATGTATTGTGAGCCGGTGATTACTGGCGAAATAATGACCGACAGGTGATTGATTGATTAATCATTCACCTGAAGGTCATTATTTCCAGTAATCACCGGCTCACTATACATTATCCCGCTTAGAACACGGCCTACAACTAAATTATTTCAGTAATCTGACAAAAATAATTATTCAAATAGATTTTTTAATAGCGTTTTCAACGACAAAGCGGTTTCATTCGTAATTGGCACACAAGACACCACAGCTGCAACTGGTTGGCCTAATTAGTAGTGTCTGCAGACAAAATGCTCTTATCAACTGATTAATCCAGGTGTGGCAGAGCAGCGGTCGGTTGTCGAGAAATAATGACCGGTGAATCTTGTTGATTGACCAATCAGAATCGAGTATTCAAGAGAGCCGTGTTCTAATGAAAGATATTCCATATTCCAGACTGAAATGCTATAAGAGAAGTGGAGTATTGACCAGAATGACATGCACATTTGGACACTTATTCAGCGGGTATCTTGCATGTTGTGTTCAGGTGCACTGTAATTTATTTTATTTATTTATTTTTGCAATTCTATCGCGGGCCACACAGGGGGCGCCCGCGGGCCGCATGTGGCCCGCGGGCCGCCAGTTGAGTATCACTGCATTAGCCAATGGAGGTAAACAGGGGAACAATTAACAGACACATAAACAAACTGACAAGCAATGTAATGGTGTGAATGGCTAAACAGACAAATGATCAAACTCACGGTGAATGAAGGCATGAATGAATGAATGAATGAGACTAAACAAAGTTGATAGCATGTCTATTCATATGTATTCATCGGTCCGTGGCCGTGGCACGTCAACAAACCAAAGAAAAGAAAAAGACAAACCTATCTCAAACTCATCGTCATCGGTTAGGATAGTGGCGTTGGCAACGGGAGGCGGAGCCTGACAGGTCCTCAGCTGGTACGCTGTTGGTGGAGAGGAGAAACACAGACTCACACCGGCAATATGTGGAGGCACAGTCTGTTTGCATGGCTCTATTTAATGGCAGCCCGTTCTTTACTTTCCCCATCAAACTGAAACTCGATTAGGCTGAAATTACAACCTATCACCATTGATTGCCATCAACAAGCCATCAGTCATTCAGCTGTGGTCAGGGACATTTTAGTATTAATCAACTTCCTGTTCCGAGTGGGTGTTTTAATAGTGCAGCCGGAAGACGGGCGTAAGAAGGCATTCATAATTTATCATCACACAGCATCGGAGGCCACACCATGATGCAAAATAAGCCAGAAAGGCCAAATGATAAGTTGTAAGACGAGCCAGAGAAACAAGTAAAATCCAAATTAAAATGAAAGGCATTCCACACAAGGACAAGCGCTCTGTGTTCTTGTTATCTTCATTAGCACACCGCGCTCTTTAAATGAGGAAATTAATAAGGGCTATTAGATCAGCGTGGCTGCTTAGTTGGTAGCCAAGAGGGGAGGTTACCATGGTAACGCAGCACAAAGAAGCCGCTGGTGCTGAAGTCACTGTGGAACTTGATGAGGATCTGATTGGCCGTGGTGGACACGCCCTCCTGGGCCGAGCTGCCGCTGAACTGACCAATCTGAGGCGACGCCTGGTCGGGTCCATCCCTGTAGTGTGGGTGAGAGAGAGAGAGAGAGACATCCCTGTAGTGTGGGTGAGAGAGAGAGAGAGACATCCCTGTAGTGTGGGTGAGAGAGAGAGAGAGAGACATCCCTGTAGTGTGGGTGAGAGAGAGAGAGAAACATCCCTGTAGTGTGGGTGAGAGAGAGAGAGAGAGAGACATCCCTGTAGTGTGGGTGAGAGAGAGAGAGAGAGAAACATCCCTGTAGTGTGGGTGAGAGAGAGAGAGAGAGAAACATCCCTGTAGTGTGGGTGAGAGAGAGAGAGACAAGGTTAGACGCCTGGTCGGGTCCATCCCTGTAGTGTGGGTGAGAGAAAGAGAGACAAGGTTAGACGCCTGGTCGGGTCCATCCCTGTAGTGTGGGTGAGAGAGAGAGAGCCTGTAGTGTGGGTGAGAGAGAGACATCCCTGTAGTGTGGGTGAGAGAGAGAGAGCCTGTAGTGTGGGTGAGAGAGAGACATCCCTGTAGTGTGGGTGAGAGAGAGAGAGAGACAAGGTTTACAAACACAAACACAAACACAGCCTAGTTTGAGACATGGATCAAGGTTCATTACTTTTACAACACAGCATTTTTACAAGAAAGAAGAAGAATGAAAAACAGAGAGAGGGTTGAATGTGTGAACACTTCTCAGCTGTGCTGTGTTACACGTTAATACAAAAAAATCAAAATAACAAATTCATATTTTTGCACAAAATACATAAATTCACACAGCCTTTTGAGGGATAGCGGGTAGGGGATAAAATAAATACAAAGTTACTTAGAACAAATTAAAACACAAGTTAAAACACAGTTAAAACATAGCAAGACAGACAGAGGAAATAAAACAAAAACAGTCGGAGCAGACAGGCAGGGGATAAGAACTAGTTCAGGAAGCAGTTGCAGGTGTCAGTGAATATGTCCATGATAGAGTCTTTGAAAGCTGACTTGGAGATGAAATTGACCAGTTTTAGGGCTCTATCTTCCTGACGGCGGTAATTTTGCGTTAGCACCCGTTTTGCACTGGAATAGCGTCGCGCAAAGCCCTTTTTTATTTTCGCACCCCACCGCACACCATAGCACAGGCATGTTTGAGGCCGAACTCGGTCTGAACTCGCTTTAACAGAAGGGTCCTCGCCCGGGACCCAATATGACGGCAGCCAACGTTTCAAAATCTCGCGAGCCCGATGTGATGTCAGCTGCAAGGCATCTATACCCAACACATGCAACATGGAGGGAAAGGTTCATCCCTGAAATGTTCAACCCTGAAAAAACCGAGATCATCTTCCTCCCTGGCAAAGAATCCCCCCTGACTGACCTCTCCATATCCATTGACAACCACACCGTAACTCCATCTGAAACAGCTAAAAACCTGGGAGTGATCCTCGACCACCAACTGACCTTCTCTGCCTACATTGCCGCAACAGCACGCTCCTGCCGGTTCTCCCTCTTCAATATTCGTAAGATACGCCCATTTCTCACCAGAGAAGCTACACAAATTCTGGTACAGTCACTGGTCTTGTCGCGCATCGACTACTGCAATGTCCTTTTGGCAGGCCTCCCTGCCTCTGAAATACTTCCTCTTCAGCTCATTCAGAACACAGCAGCCCGTCTGGTCTACAATTTACCTAGATTTTCCCATGTCACCCCCCTTTTCCCAGAGCTTCACTGGCTTCCCATCCTGGCACGCATCAAATTCGAAACTCTGGCACTAGCTTTCAAGGCCGTTCACCAAACAGCCCCCTCGTACTTACAGACTATGGCCACTTTCCAAACCTCTCACCGCCCGCTCCGCCCCTCCACTAGTGCAGGACGTCTCGCCCCTCCCCTGCTACGTGGGCTCAGAAGCCGCTCTCGGTCGAGACTCTTCTCCTACCTGGCCCCAAAATGGTGGAATGAACTTCCCCCGGACATCAGGACTGCCGCATCACTCCCCATTTTCCGCAGAAAACTTAAAACTAATCTCTTCAGAATTTACATTGACCCTTCCTGAATTCCCTCCCTCCTCTCTGCCTGCTTTCCATGTGTTTTTAATTGTATTTTCTGTTTCTTAAATGTTTGCTCCTTTAATTGTTCACACCTTTAATCTCCCCTTTTATATTGGCTTCTCATATTTTTACTGCTGTCTTTCTATTTTATCTATTCATATTATTGTGTGCTGTATATGATCATGATGTAAGTCGCTTTGGATAAAGGCGTCTGCTAAATACCAATAAAGTAAAGTAAAGTTCATGCCTGAACACGCTACTTTTCCATGAGATATAATCACAGCTTTTTGACAGTAGAGGCATTTCATTAATGGCACTATTAGGTAGCTACAGGTCTATTCATCTAGATGCACTAACTGAATTTTGTGCCTTTTTGTACTTTAATATCACATATTTATTAAGAGAAGTCTTATTATGGTTTCATTTTGAGTGATCGGCGAAATGGGAGATGGCAGTCAGGCAGGGAAGTGAAATGTTGCTATCAGGGGACAGATTGTTTATATCTATTTCATTTGAAAACAGTAGTGCCAGGAGCGCCCTCCTCCCCTCCTGTATGGCAGCACCAGACGCTGGAAGGCATTTCCCTTCTGTATCGCCCATGAGGACAGGTCAATGAGTGCCTGAGGCTTACCATACCACAGAGAGAGGTAGAGAGAGAGAGAGAGAGAGAGGGAGAGAGGTATAGGTAGAGAGCGAGAGACGGGGAGAGAGAGAGAGGTAGAGAGTAGTGCTGGAGTCCCAGTACAATTATCTGTCAAGAGCTAAAGTTTCTAACTCCTTTTCTTTCTTCTAGTGTCTAACTCACTCAAAACTGTTGTTTCCACACTGGTACATTTCTGTATCTTTACATAACACTCACTGCAGTGCTGGCGTTTAAAACAACTACCGCAAGTTTAGTGTGGGAGCAGGGGGAAGAGGGAAGTTCCTACACTAGATATAGGAAGTTTAGTGTGGGAGCAATATCCTAACTATAATGCCAGCATCGTCTGTCTCTCTGTCTGTCCTTCGCGTATCTTGAGAACCGTTGGTCGGATCAACTTCAAACTTGGGGAGTGCGCTAAGGGCGACCTGACGGAGTGTAGTGCCCCGTTTTCATGCAATTCAGCATAGCGCCACCTACTGGCAACACAAAAAGCGGTTTATCTCGACAGTCATTCATCTGATCGACTTCAAACTTGTGGAGTGCACTGCTGGGAACCCGACATAGAGCAGTGCAGAATTTTGTGCAATTCGGCACAGCGCCACCTACTGGCAACACAAAAAGCGGTTTATCTTGAGAACCGTTGATCTAATTGACTTCAAAATTGGGGAGTTTGCTGCTGGAACGCGATGTAGTGCAGTGCTGCATTTCTTGCAATTTGACATAGCGCCACCTACTGGCAACACAAAATGCAGTTTATCTCGAGAAACATTCGTCCGATTGACTTCAAACTTGGGGAGTGCGGTGCTCGGACCCCGATGCAGTGCGGTGCCATATTTTATGCAATTTGGTCTTATGCATAGTCATAGTGCCACCTACTGGCAACAGCGGTTTATCTCGAGAACCGTTCATCCGATCGACTTCAAACTTGGTGGTTGCGTTGCTGGAACCCGATAAATTGCTGTGGTAAACTTTGTGTAATTCAACCAATAAGATCACAGCTTTCACATATCTCCAAGACTGTCCGTCCGACTTCTGTATGTCTGTCCTTCGCGTATCTCGAGAACCGTTTGTCGGATTGACTTCAAACTGAAGGAGTGCAGTGTGTAGTGCTCACGGGGTGGTGAATGGGGGGGAACGTGCACTGCACTAGTCAAACTTAATGACACTTGTTTTTCGAGTGGATTTTTAAGCCTTTAAGCCTACACCTCTATACTATATATAGATTTGTCAGTCGTGGTCTGGGCCTATGAAGCTATGCGATTTTACAGTAGCCTACTTAGAAAATCGACAACATTTTCAATGTCAGAATTGAGACTTTGACTATCAATTTCCCCAAAATGGCACAGTGAAAATGGCCCATTTCATGACAGTGTATACCCAGGGGTGTAGTGTACACAAATATGTCAGTCGTGGTCTGGGCCTATGAAGCTATGTGATTTTACAGTAGCCTACTTAGAAAATCAAAAAAACAACATTTTCAATGTCAGAATTGAGACTTTGACCATCAATTTCTCCAAAATGGCACAGTGGAAATGGCCCATTTCATGACAGTGTATACCCAGGGGTGTAGTGTACACAAATATGTCAGTCGTGGTCTGGGCCTATGTGTTAGATGATGTCATCATTCCTACTATGATGTCATCGATCACTGATGATGTCGCAGACGGTGATGATGTCATGATTCATAAGTGTCTCAGTCATGCCTTTCGGCTGGTGATGTCATGACACAGGTGATGTCATATTCCGGTTCTGTGGATAAGGTGCGGCTAGAGCAACTGCTGAGGGGCGCAGTAGCCTCTGACTTGATGTTGATTAATCTCCGCCTGAGAGAGAGAAGAGTAGAGCCGCCAACCTTCCTTCAGTTGTTTTCTGAGATCCGCACGGAAGAGGAGTATGAGTCCTCAAGAAAGAGACTCAACCCCATTGGGCAGAGTGCCCATGTGGGGCTGAAGGTCGACTTGGGACAGTTCTGAGTTTGAGCCGAGTTTGGGCCGAGGTCGAAAAGCTCAGGTCCTTGATCCCGGCCGGGGGAGCTCGGCCGGGCCAAGAGACGCCCTACCGCACCGCAGATACCGTTCCTCACCCTGCCCCCTCCGCTACCGCGGCTGAGGAGAGACAACGCCGTATCCGCGACAACCTCTGCCATTATTGTGGTTTGCCGGACCATATGGTCGAGGACTGCCCTACCCGCCCGAAAGGACGAAAGACTAGGCTCAGTAGCCATAGGGGAGATGCTACTGAGCCAGACCGACTGCGCCTCTCTGCCCGTATCGTCGTTTGATTGCACCCTCTCGTGGCGGGGTCAGCCCCTTGCCCTCCCGGCCTTCGTCGACTCGGGGGCAGAGGGGTGCTTCTTGGACCGCGGTATTGTTACTCGACTGGACGTGGGGACCGTCCTGCTTTCCCCCGCCCCTGAGGCCATAACCCTCGGGGGCCAGCGCTTCGCCCATATTACTGAAAGAACCATGCCAGTTGACCTTCGCTTTTCTGGGAACCATCGGGAAACGATTCACTTCCACGTGACCGACTGTCCCAGTACTCCCGTGGTCCTCGGCCGCCCCTGGCTAGACCTGCACAAACCCTTCCTCCACTGGTCCCCTGGCAAGGGCAAGGTGGTTTCGTGGAGCCCCTATTGCCATGCAAATTGCCTGGTCGCCACGCTCACTCTGGCTTCCCCTGCACCGGTGTCGGCTGCGGCCCCTCCGGACCTGTCGTCCGTTCCCATGGTTTACCATGATTTGGCCCCGGTGTTCGGGAAGGAGCATACCCTGTCCCTCCCACCCCACCAACCTTTTGATTGCCCTGTTGACCTTAAGGCCGGGGCGACCTTTTCCCGGAGCCGGCTATACAACCTCTCCCGCCCTGAGCAGGAATCCATGAGGACCTACATCCGTGACTCCTTGGCTGCGGGCATCATTAGGCCCTCGTCGTCTCCGGTGGCCGCTGGGTTTTTCTTTGTGGGGAAGAAGGATGGGACCCTCAGACCATGTATCGATTTCCGAGGGTTGAACGACATCACGGTGAAGAACACATACCCCCTGCCACTCATTAGCTCTGCCTTCCCACCCCTTCATGGCTCCAAGATATTCTCCAAACTTGATCTAAGGAATGCCTACCACCTTGTCCGCATTAGGGAGGGGGACGAGTGGAAGACGGCCTTCAACACTTCCCTTGGCCATTTTGAGTACCTGGTTATGCCTTTCGGGCTTACCAACGCCCCCGCC
>NC_139632.1:47448603-47473324 GCF_964638095.1 Poromitra crassiceps
TCTCTCTCTCTCACCCACACTACAGGGATGTCTCTCTCTCTCTCTCACCCACACTACAGGGATGTCTCTCTCTCTCTCTCACCCACACTACAGGGATGTCTCTCTCTCTCTCACCCACACTACAGGGATGTCTCTCTCTCTCACCCACACTACAGGGATGTCTCTCTCTCTCTCTCACCCACACTACAGGGATGTCTCTCTCTCTCACTCTCTCTCACCCACACTACAGGGATGTCTCTCTCTCTCTCTCTCTCACCCACACTACAGGGATGTATCTCACTCTCTCTCTCTCACCCACACTACAGGGATGTCTCTCTCTCTCTCTCACCCACACTACAGGGATGTCTCTCTCTCTCTCACCCACACTACAGGGATGTCTCTCTCTCTCTCTCACCCACACTACAGGGATGTCTCTCTCTCTCTCTCACCCACACTACAGGGATGTCTCTCTCTCTCTCACCCACACTACAGGGATGTCTCTCTCTCTCTCTCACCCACACTACAGGGATGTCTCTCTCTCTCTCTCACCCACACTACAGGGATGTCTCTCTCTCTCTCACCCACACTACAGGGGTGTCTCTCTCTCTCTCTCTCACCCACACTACAGGGATGTCTCTCTCTCTCTCTCACCCACACTACAGGGATGTCTCTCTCTCTCTCTCACCCACACTACAGGGATGTCTCTCTCTCTCTCTCTCACCCACACTACAGGGATGTCTCTCTCTCGTCTCTCTCTCTCACCCACACTACAGGGATGTCTCTCTCTCTCTCTCACCCACACTACAGGGATGTCTCTCTCTCTCTCACCCACACTACAGGGATGTCTCTCTCTCTCTCACCCACACTACAGGGATGTCTTTCTCTCTCTCTCTCTCACCCACACTACAGGGATGTCTCTCTCTCTCTCTCTCTCTCACCCACACTACAGGGATGTCTCTCTCTCTCTCTCACCCACACTACAGGGATGTCTCTCTCTCTCTCACCCACACTACATGGATGTCTCTCTCTCTCTCTCACCCACACTACAGGGATGTCTTTCTCTCTCTCTCTCTCACCCACACTACAGTCTCTCTCTCTCTCTCTCTCACCCACACTACAGGGATGTCTTTCTCTCTCTCTCTCTCACCCACACTACAGGGATGTCTCTCTCTCTCTCACCCACACTACAGGGATGTCTTTCTCTCTCTCTCACCCACACTACAGGGATGTCTCTCTCTCTCTCTCACCCACACTACAGGGATGTCTCTCTCTCTCTCACCCACACTACAGGGATGTCTCTCTCTCTCTCACCCACACTACAGGGATGTCTCTCTCTCTCTCTCACCCACACTACAGGGATGTCTCTCTCTCTCTCTCACCCACACTACAGGGATGTCTCTCTCTCTCTCTCTCACCCACACTACAGGGATGTCTCTCTCTCTCTCTCACCCACACTACAGGGATGTCTCTCTCTCTCTCTCTCTCACACCCACACTACAGGGATGTCTTTCTCTCTCTCTCACCCACACTACAGGGATGTCTCTCTCTCTCTCTCACCCACACTACAGGGATGTCTCTCTCTCTCTCACCCACACTACAGGGATGTCTTTCTCTCTCTCTCTCTCACCCACACTACAGGGATGTCTCTCTCTCTCTCACCCACACTACAGGGATGTCTTTCTCTCTCTCTCACCCACACTACAGGGATGTCTCTCTCTCTCTCTCTCTCACCCACACTACAGGGATGTCTCTCTCTCTCTCTCACCCACACTACAGGGATGTCTCTCTCTCTCTCTCACCCACACTACAGGGATGTCTCTCTCTCTCTCTCACCCACACTACAGGGATGTCTCTCTCTCTCTCACCCACACTACAGGGATGTCTCTCTCTCTCTCACCCACACTACAGGGATGTCTTTCTCTCTCTCTCTCTCACCCACACTACAGTCTCTCTCTCTCTCTCACCCACACTACAGGGATGTCTCTCTCTCTCTCTCTCTCACCCACACTACAGGGATGTCTTTCTCTCTCTCTCTCTCACCCACACTACAGGGATGTCTCTCTCTCTCTCACCCACACTACAGGGATGTCTCTCTCTCTCTCTCACCCACACTACAGGGATGTCTCTCTCTCTCTCTCACCCACACTACAGGGATGTCTCTCTCTCTCTCTCACCCACACTACAGGGATGTCTCTCTCTCTCTCACCCATACTACAGGGATGTCTCTCTCTCTCTCTCTCACCCACACTACAGGGATGTCTCTCTCTCTCTCTCACCCACACTACAGGGATGGACCCGACCAGGCGTCTCCTCTGATTGGTCAGTTCAGCGGCAGCTCGGCCCAGGAGGGCGTGTCCACCACGGCCAATCAGATCCTCATCAAGTTCCACAGTGACTTCAGCACCAGCGGCTTCTTTGTGCTGCGTTACCACGGTAACCTCTCCTCTTGGGTACCAACTAAGCAGCCAGGCTGATCTAATAGCCCTTATTAATTTCCTCATTGAAAGAGCGCGCTGTGCTAATGAAGATAACAAGAACACAGAGCGCTTGTCCTTGTGTGGAATGCCTTTCATTTTAATCTGTATTTTACTTGTTTCTCTTGCTTGTCTTACAACTTATCATTTGGCCTTTCTGGCTTATTTTGCAGCATGGTGTGGCCTCCGATGCTGTGTGATGATAAATTATGAATGGCTTTTTACGCCCGTCTTCCGGCTGCACTATTAAAACACCCACTCCAAACAGGAAGTTAATTAATAGTAAAATGTCCCTGACCACAGCTGAATGACTGATGGCTTGTTGATGGCCATCAATGGTGATATGTTGTAATTTCTGCCTAATCAAGTTTCAGTTTGATGGGGAAACTATTAAATAGAGCCACGCAAACAGACTGTGCCTCCACATATTGCCGGTGTGTGAGTGTTTCTCCTCTCCACCAACAGCGTACCAGCTGAGGACCTGTCAGGCTCCGCCTCCCGTTGCCAACGCCACTATCCTAACCGATGACGACGAGTTTGAGATAGGTTTGTCTTTTCTTTTCTTTGGTTTGTTGGCTAGCGCCTGCAGCAGATGCTGCCCCGGACTGAGGAATACATATGAATAGACGGGCTATCAACTTTGTTTAGTCTCATTCATTCATTCATTCATTCATTCATTCATTCATTCATGCCTTCATTCACCGTGAGTTTGATCATTTGTCTGTTTAGCCATTCACACCATTACATTGCTTGTCAGTTCATTCAGCCATACATTTGTTCAGTCCATACAATATATGTATATATAATATATTATATATATATATATATATATATATATATATATATATATATATATATATATATATATTATATATTCATATATATTATATAATCAGATATATATATATTATTACTTTCTTTCTTTCTTTCTTTCTTCTTTCTCTCCCTTTCCTTCCTACGATCACACCATCCTCCTCTCCTTTCTTCCCACCTCTGTATTTTCTCCATGCATTATACACTCATATATTGGTTTGAGGGCTGGACTAACTGTAATTAGCTCTCTGAAGAACTCATTTGCATTGTTAATGCTCACAAGTGATTAGCAAAATGAGGTGGCCGGTGGCTCCCCTACAGTCTGCCTTTCCACATGTGTGTGATTGTGTGTGTGTGTGTGTGTGTGTGTGTGTGTGTGTGTGTGTGTGTGTGTGTGTGTGTGTGTGTGTGTGTGCGTGCGTGTGTCAGTCACTGTGTGTGCATGTAAGTTTGTGTGTGTGTGTGGTACTGTGTCTTTGTCCCAGATTGTCTTCAGTGCTCCAGCTAATGTACTAAGGGATGTCAATCTTCATTAAATGTGCTGCTGATTACTGTTTCAAGTGGTGATACTGATGAGACTTTGACTAACATAAAGATGTGTGTGCGTGTGCGTGTGTGTGTGTGTGTGTGTGTGTGTGTGTGTGTGTGTGTGTGTGTGTGTTTTGCGTGCGTGTGCGTGTGTGTGTGTGTGTGTGTGTGTGCGTGCGTGTGTGCGTGTGCGTCTGTGTGTGTGTGTGTGTGTGTGTGTGTGTTTTTCGTGCGTGTGTGTGTGTGTGTGCGTGTGTGTGTGTGTGTGTGTGTGTGCGACCGTGCGTGCGTGTGTGTGTGTGTTTTGCGTGTGTGTGTGTGTGCAGGGGACATCATCCGGTACTCCTGCCTGCCAGGGTTCACCTTGGTCGGTAACGAGATTCTGACCTGTCGACTTGGGGAGAGGCTGCAGCTGGACGGACCCCCACCAATCTGTCAAGGTGGGTTCCATTCACTGTGTGAGAGAGTGTGTGAACGTGTGTGCGGGTGCACTTGTGTGTGTGATGTGTATTCTTTTCTTTGTGTCTATGTACCTTATGTGTGAGTGTACGTGTTCTTTTGAAAGTGTGTTGAAAAGTGTGTTTGTGGTAGGGCTGCACGATATTGGAAAAAACTGGCATTGCAATATTTTTTTATTCTGCGATATGAAAAAATACAGGAATTTTCACCAAAAGACTTGCATGTAGGTCTATCAAGCCTTGCCCGTTTAAGAAGGTGGCCTAGTGGGTAACCTGCATGGTTGATGTAGTAGGAGAGTGTGTTTTTAGCTGCAGTTGCAGGATGCTAAGTGAGTAAAGGTACTATAGTTAGTAGGAAAAGAGCTTAGAACGTCACGTCCTGCATTACTGTAGGCTATGAGTTAATTTGCCTTATTACTTGACATTGCACATTCTGCGATGTGACTATTGCACATGTGCACATTGCGATGACGATGCTGAAACAATATATTGTGCAGCCCTAGTTTGTGGAAATATTCTTGTGTGTCTTTTGCGTGTGTGTGTGTGTGTGTGTGTGTGTGTGCACACTTCAGTGTGTGTGTGTGCCCGACGCCAAACTGCCAAGCAGCCACTCTTAATGCATCATTGAACAGACTGCCTGCAGCAGCTAGCTGCTAGTGGCACTCAGCACTCCTATTCTAATTGATCAAGCCTCTCAGAGTAGGAGGAGGCGGAGCAGCCCGGTACTGATCCAACATCACAGACCCGTGGACTCTTCCAACCAGCCACTTACTTCACTGTGGTCACTCAGTGTGAAACTCATTACAGATCATCAGCTCTCCTCATCAGTGGAGGATGTGTTGAAATGTAACACAGAACCAGACTTCCTCATCAGTGGAGGATGTGTTTAAATGCAACACAGAACCAGGCTTCCTCATCAGTGGAGGATGTGTTGAAATGTAACACAGAACCAGGCTTCCTCATCAGTGGAGGATGTGTTGAAATGTAACACAGAACCAGGCTTCCTCGTCAGTGGAGGATGTGTTGAAATGTAACACAGAACCAGGCTTCCTCATCAGTGGAGGATGTGTTGAAATGGAACACAGAACCAGACTTCCTCATCAGTGGAGGATGTGTTGAAATGCAACACAGAACCAGGCTTCCTCATCAGTGGAGGATGTGTTGAAATGCAACACAGAACCAGGCTTCCTCATCAGTGGAGGATGTGTTGAAATGGAACACAGAACCAGGCTTCCTCATCAGTGGAGGATGTGTTGAAATGTAACACAGAACCAGGCTTCCTCATCAGTGGAGGATGTGTTGAAATGTAACACAGAACCAGGCTTCCTCATCAGTGGAGGATGTGTTGAAATGTAACACAGAACCAGGCTTCCTCGTCAGTGGAGGATGTGTTGAAATGTAACACAGAACCAGGCTTCCTCATCAGTGGAGGATGTGTTGAAATGGAACACAGAACCAGGCTTCCTCATCAGTGGAGGATGTGTTGAAATGTAACACAGAACCAGGCTTCCTCATCAGTGGAGGATGTGTTGAAATGTAACACAGAACCAGGCTTCCTCATCAGTGGAGGATGTGTTGAAATGTAACACAGAACCAGCGCGCGGAGAGACACATTCGTGGGCGGGCATTAAATCTGATCGAGGGGGGCGTGTTTTTCAACGTAAATGCGCGTGGAGCACACCGACATGGTTCAGTCTCGCTTGCCCCATTGTGCCACAGATACGTTTTAAGACTGAAAATGAGCTTTCTGAAACTGCAGGTTGTTGTTACAGGCGTCTCTCCCCAGACTCAAATATTACATTAACTCATTGAGTGCCAGCCACTTTTGGAGAACGGACAGTGTCAGAGTTTCAGAGCGTTTTCAGTGATTTCTCGAGGCCCACAGAATATTGTGTGATATTACTATGTAAACACCGAACACGCACAAAGAACGATGAGACTCTCTTCTATCATCTGCAAAAACAAGTTTATTGATCCCATTTTCCGTTCTTTAGTTATGAGCCGGAGAAGATAGGCTGTTTTGAGCAAAAAGACAGTTTTCAAATTAGAAGCTGAGTTACTCCGCCTTTTGTGAAATGCAGCATTTCAAGCACATTCTGAGTCTGAAGATAATATTTTCTGATGTAGTGACGTGGTGTAGTTGTGTGGTGCATGCGTGCCCCACCCCCCTCTCCCCCCTCAGCTGCAAACTCCTCCCCACACGCACCCAGTCTATTTTCGGAGCCTCCGTTTCTTTGCGCCGGCTCCCAGCGCGACAAGGAAATGGCAAACCGGACTGCATGGAAAGGTTTGGCCCTTCGGCGTCGGGTGCTGCCTTTCTGGTGGCTAATCGTGTGAAGAAACTATGCAGACAGACAGACAGAGGCAGAGGAGCTCAGTTGTGTGCGCGGATTGACTGCTGTTGGCAGCCAACATCAGCTGCAGCCAAGCTGCAGTCAGAGCCATCTATATGGCTCTGACTGCAGCATGAGCGGTTTCTCTTTGATCACGGGGGTTTTTCCTGCAGTTTTCCGGACCTTCCTCTAATCTGGAGAGCACTGTCGCCACCTAATGGGTCTGTAAAATAGGTTATACACCTCCAAAAGCTACAATATTTGTACAGGAGATCCAGGAGGCTTTGATCCACGTCCCACCGTCAAAAAACGCATTTGACGTCGATCGACGTCCGTGGCACTCTACGTCACTATTTACTTTGACGTCCATCGACGTCCGTGGCACTCAATGAGTTAAATCGCTGCACTCCGCATACTACATAAATGAGTCTGTGCCACTTCACAGCCACTGCTGGGGTTTGAGGGCGGGTCTAGGGGGGGGTTGAAACTGAATGAGTGACATGTCATAGCACCAATGAGAGAGCGGTTCGAAAAATGGGCTGGGCCTCCCCTGTCGTCTGATCGCAAAGTCGCTACTGATTGGGGAAGACCGAATCCACCACTGGCCAAGTGAACGGTTCACTTCCGACCCCAGCTGTCTGATGGAAAGTGTCCCAGACCCAGAGAGAGAGATCTGCAGCATGCAGTAATGTAGTGTATCAGACCCAGAGAGAGAGATCTGCAGCATGCAGTAACATAGTGTATCAGACCCAGAGAGAGAGATCTGCAGCATGCAGTAATGTAGTGTATCAGACCCAGAGAGAGAGCTCTGCAGCATGCAGTAATGTAGTGTATCAGACCCAGAGAGAGATCTGCAGCATGCAGTAATGTAGTGTATCAGACCCAGAGAGAGAGCTCTGCAGCATGCAGTAATGTAGTGTATCAGACCCAGAGAGAGAGCTCTGCAGCATGCAGTAACGTAGTGTATCAGACCCAGAGAGAGAGCTCTGCAGCATGCAGTAATGTAGTGTATCAGACCCAGAGAGAGAGCTCTGCAGCATGCAGTAATGTAGTGTATCAGACCCAGAGAGAGAGATCTGCAGCATGCAGTAATGTAGTGTATCAGACCCAGAGAGAGATCTGCAGCATGCAGTAATGTAGTGTATCAGACCCAGATAGAGAGATCTGCAGCATGCAGTAATGTAGTGTATCAGACCCAGAGAGAGATCTGCAGCATGCAGTAATGTAGTGTATCAGACCCAGATAGAGAGATCTGCAGCATGCAGTAATGTAGTGTATCAGACCCAGATAGAGAGATCTGCAGCATGCAGTAATGTAGTGTATCAGACCCAGAGAGAGATCTGCAGCATGCAGTAATGTAGTGTATCAGACCCAGAGAGAGATCTGCAGCATGCAGTAATGTAGTGTATCAGACCCAGATAGAGAGATCTGCAGCATGCAGTAATGTAGTGTATCAGACCCAGATAGAGAGATCTGCAGCATGCAGTAATGTAGTGTATCAGACCCAGAGAGAGATCTGCAGCATGCAGTAATGTAGTGTATCAGCGTAAGAACTCTCATGGGTCTTGCATTGAGACTATTGTTACAGGGACAGTCAGTGCGAGTTTCAGTAGGTTGGTGATCTCTGGCCAGCAACATGCTTCTCAAGTCTCTCCCTGATCACCTTTCAGGAAGTGCACTACATCTTGAAAAGCAACTTTAATTAGGCACTGGTGGAAATTATGTTTGATTTATTGATTGATTGATTGATTTATTGATTGATTGATTGATTGATTCATTTAAATAAGAAGCCTCAATTTTCTTACTCTTTATTTTCAGATATCAAAATCCACAATGACACAATTGGACATACATAGACATTAGACATACAGAGTGAAACGTCCTTCTGTCCAATCTAATCAGGCCAGTTAAGAACACTACTCATCTTTTGTCTTGTAAGCAGTCCTTTTTGCCCAACGGCAGTTATGGGTCTTTGCCTTCATTCTTAGATAGTAAGTCTCAGCTTCTCCATGGAGTATATTTCTTCTACAATGCCCATCTACTGACCTGCTACTGGAAGGTCACTTTTTAACCACTTCCTTGTGATGGCATTTTTTCCAGCAAGTATCAAGATTTTCAATTCAGGTACAGTTAGAGGTCCTCCTTGAGAATAGTGTCATCGGATATCAATCCCATAAATCTGGGGCTCATTGGGAATCTGACATCCTAAAATCTCCTGCATGATCTGAGTAACACTTTCCCACAATATTTGTATTTTTATACACAACCATAAAATGTGAGAGCGATCGGCATCCATCACACTGTCTCCAGCAGAGCTGCCGTTCAACATGTATACATCGCTTTACCACCCGCCCCCCCCCCCCCATTCTCCACCACTCAGAGGCTCTCTGACATGACAGACAGGCTTCACAGCCACTCAGCTGACAATGACATGTTCACTGGCACTTGGAAATCTCAGCACTTCAGTGAACTGTCTGTTTGTTTGTTTGTATTTATTGGGGGGGGGGGGGGGGGGTGCCATAAAAGTTCACCTTTGCCTAACAAAGGTGAATCCCCCCCCCCCCCCCCGGTGCTGCCGGCCATGATGCAACATGGTGGCTGCTGGGCCAGTCTTAGTTCTCCCCAGCGTGTTCCCAAAAGAGATGGACGGGCTTACATCACAGCTCTTCATCCCTGCTCATGGGTGTGAGATACTGTATATAAAATGTCCTCCCACCCGTGGCATTTCAAAAGATGCTTATTCAAACCAGAAGGAGAGGAAAATAGATGTCTGTGTTGTCTGCATCAGATGTTTTGTTCAGATCAAAAACAAATGCCTGTCTGGCATGCCAAGACGTCTCTGGTGCAGACAACAGAGCACTCTGCAACTTTCTCTTCCCTGTGGATAGGTATCTTCTTTGAAGTGCCTGAAGTTCTTTGTCTCCACGTCTTGAGTTGATGAGCATCTCTGGCCCTTTATTCCTTCAACGCCGTGAGGAATCGTGTCGGTCTTGTGATCAAGGTGTGACAGATACTCTGCAAAGCTCTGAGCCCGTGTTCATAAAGCATCTTAGAAGAGGACTGCTGATCTTATCTGGAAGCCATTGCTGTTATTGTTTCATCATGTCTGACTTGATCTCTTGGTTCTCCCCCTGCAGCGATTCTGTTGCCTGCCACTCAGTGTTTTGAGCATTTGGTTGATTTCAACTGGCTTGATGGAACATGTCACAACCAACGCACAGTAATGGCAAAGCTCGATTCAAATAACCTGACCAGTGACCCAAGATCTCCAAGCTGATCATATTGTTAGAGGTTAGAGACACAGCCCTTGTTAACCAATCATCAATCGTTAAGCAACAAGATTAAAATGTGCTATTTAGAATGGACAAATCTCTGTGACCCATTTAAAAATTACCAATACAACAATTGTAAAAAAATAAAACAAAATAAAACAAAAACATAAAGGGTTTATCTTTACATGTGCAAGAGCAGCATCAACAACAGAACATGAGGATTCAGAAATTGAGCTACCCTGTGTGAACTGAATAAAATAGACAGCCTATATGAAAAATATGACTTCAATAAATAAGTAAATAGATCCCAAACAGGGGAAATGCTACGTCTGGTCAGTCAGTCTGCTAGCGAACGCGCTAGCAAAGACAAACAACAGTCAGTCAGTCCCTGCTCGTATAGGCTGCGCTGTGTGAAGCAGACCTCTCTGGATTAGAAAAGTAGGCTAAGGAGAGGGTGTCACGTGGCAAGGCTGTGCATAATGACATAACCAAAAGGAATTATTTTTTGCACTGCGCTGCGCGGAGATTACGGTGCGCTGAAACGCCTGCTTTGGCTTGTGGCAGCCAATGCCCAGTACAATTATCACAGGCATGCGCTTGTGTCCACCCACAATTTGCATTGCGCAGGGCGTTAAACGAGCGAAAACGCTAAATTAGCGCTTTTGGGAAGATAGGGCCCGATGACTCTAAACTAAACTTGTCGGGAAAACAGAGGAACATTTGGCTTGCTGGCCTAACCACAGTCAAGAAAATGATAGATCAGAGGTGGCTTCCCCCTCACTCACTTAGCATTCACACATGGCTAGCATTATTTTGTGATATAGTAATGATTGAACTCTCCACAGCTAGGATTAATAAAGCCAAGTCCTCAACTCCTGAACTCTGGAGAGATGTAGCTCTCAGATCTCTGACCTAATGACCTCAGTGCCTCAGGAGCCAGTGCTCCAGTAGCAAAGTGTCAGATGTTTACTTTGAACAGAGACCGCGGGGGGGGGGGGGGGGGGGGGTGGTAAACAAAACTGATGTGTTTCATCACATGTTGTGATGTATGTATGTTCTGGGTGTTGGGTGGGTGATATGAGTGAGAAGAGGGCTCATGTATCCTGGCTAATGACTATCAATAATGTTATGTACCTGTATTGAATGAATGATGTCAATAAAAAGTTGATCACACACAAAAAGTAAATAGCAAATGGTAGCCATACTTTCTAATGAACAAAAACAGATTAACAAAACTAAAACTTGTAGTAGACGCATCTTTTGTCAGACCACACATAAGCCTAGAATCAAATCAACACGCCAGGCCTATCCCAGTCCTCGCTCTGCGCAGCAGAGAATACCCACTGAGATGGTACCAATGTCTCAAACACAAGAGACAGCGCCTCACTAGAGTGGCCAGCCTCGGGAAGCGCTTCAGATTCACTGTTTCCAATAAAAGGCATGTGTGGTTGCACTTGGCACCCCCATGAGTTCCTATTTAAGAAATACATATAGCTTATTTTTATTTTACCATGAAACAACCTGTTTTTGAATTATTATTATTATTATTATTATTATTATTATTATTAATAATATTTTAACCGTTTAACTGATAGTATTAATCAGTCAGAATTATTATTGTCGGTTAAATGGTTAATTCCTACATAAAGGCCATCGTAGTACTCCCAGCTGATAGCTCTTTATAGAGAGCCGCAGGAACGAGTCCAGAAATCATCGATGCTAACAGTCCTGGTTCTTCACTGTTTTCGCTATGGAAGTTTTGAATGGGTTTTTGGCGCGATGCTTCTAATAATCTCTCTGGGCAACGCTGGCTTAATCAAACACGAACCAGTGTTTAGTAATATCATCTTCACACACGACTCGACACGAGGACCACTTTTATGAGTTTTGAAGCTTTTACGTGCCGTTAAAAGGGCGGCTAGCTAGCAAACAACTAAATGAGACTACACTGTTGAGTCGACGAGGATATTATACGTCAATAACGTCATCACTTCAAAGGACGAACACGGAAATTATCTTTCCCTCACCTGGTTCAGCCCGGGGTTATCAGTGCACATCAACAACAGTCCAGGTTGAGTGCTGACGTGACGTGGAAGCCTATGCGACAGTGTGTAGTTCTGGATTAGCTTAGCTCGAGCTTTTTACTTGCTCGCATTTACGCTACAAAACTCATGAAAGTGGTCCTCATGTGTGAAGATTATCCGACTGAACTCTGGTTCGCGTTTGATTAATCTTGCGTTGCCCAGAGACCGTATTTGAAGCATCGTGCCAAAAACCCATTCAAAAATCCCATAGACAGAAACAGTGAAGAACCAGGAAGTCTGGGACTTCCGCGTTCTGACTACAAAAATACGTCATCCCTGCAGTTCTCTATTCAACACAATTGAAATTGCATTGAACACAGCTTTTCCCTGTACTGCTGAATTGGATCATCTGGTCCTATATATAATATAATATAATATAATGTTTTTCCCAGCAGGCCCACATGGCAAAGTCAGGACACTCACTCACACAATAATGGATGTTTAGTGAGGCTAGGGAATAGCAGCCATAGCTAGGGGATATGAGCCATAGCTAGGGGATAGGAGCCATAGCTAGGGGATATTAGCCATAGCTAGGGGATAGGAGCCATAGCTAGGGGATAGGAGCCATAGCTAGGGGATAGGAGCCATAGCTAGGGAATAGGAGCCATAGCTAGGGAATAGGAGCCATAGCTAGGGGATAGGAAGGACGTAGAGAGTCAGGATTCAAGGGGTAGGTAGGCGGAGTGGCTAGGGGGATGTGAGTGGTGCCATAAGGCTGCATGGCCACACTACTGCGCTGGGCTTAAAGGTTTGCGCTTGTTAATTCCCTTGTGTTTTTATTTTATTGAACTTAAAGGAACACTCTGCCCATTTTCAACCAGCTTTGTATCATTAGAACATCAGTAGTATATCAGAAAACTGTAAACGGTTTTGAAGTCTGTCATTTAATTTGACAGTTATTGAGTGTTAAAGTGTGGACCAGTGACATCACTGGTCCACACTAACTCAAATGAATAACTCATTAACTCAAATCAACTCTCAATAACTGTCAAACTAGTTGAATGATGAATAGTTTGACAGTTATTGAGAGTTGATTTGAGTTAATGAGTTATTCATTTGAGTTAGTGTGGACCAGTGATGTCACTGGTCCACACTTTAACACTCAATAACTGTCAAATTAAATGACAGACTTCAAAACCATTTACAGTTTTCTGATATACTACTGATGTTCTAATGATACAAAGCTGGTTAAAAATGGGCGGAGTGTTCCTTTAATTTTTTTATAGTATTTATATACTCCTTCAACATTTCATTTGCTTTTTACAGAGCACACGGTGAAGAGAGAATAGCTTCACTGCATACTGCAGAGCACAGGACTGGCATACAGATGTACTTGAGTTTACTTTCGCACAACAGTGTATAGAATATCCCATTAAGCCTGAATGGAATGGAATTCTCGTGAAATGTTTTCCAATACTTTATTGGGAACCTACTTCCGAGAATGGGAATAGTTTGGACTAATTGAATTAGGTATTTTGTACCAAGCGAGGGCAATCGGTCCACAGAAGCATACTGGAAGAGATTTCAAACTCTCTTATCGATGTAATGTAGGTATAGTCAGCACACCTTATGATATATTAGAGACTAGATAGACTCCTGCTATCAGCTCAGTTCTAAAATAGCTCAAACTCATACGGCACTTGAGCAATTGCATTAACCTGCTAGTTTCAGATGGGCAAAGCATGCTGGGACTATTTTGGGAGCACAGAACAGGCCTCCTTCAATATTCAATTGGTTTCAGTGTGCCAGGCAATTAATCACAGCGGAGCATTTTGAAATGTTTCCAAACTCTATTCTGATGTTTGTTTGCTCACACACAGCACACAGCACACACACACACACACACACACACACACACACACACACACACACACACACACACACACACACACACACACACACACACACACACACACACACACACACACACACACACACACACACACACACACACACACACACACACACACACACACACACACACAGCACTTGCTGCTCATGCATCATTCATACAGTGTTGCTCTGCTCTGCCAAGAGCACTCATCTTAGCCAGGTCATGCTAAGTGGGTGACCAGGCAAAGCAAGGGTCATATCCCGCCGTGGTGAAAACGCATATAATGAGTTTAAAGCAGCTACGAGCAAGATTTTCGATTGTTATTAAACAGTCTAAATTTAATATCGATGCATCACATCTTACCTCTAATAGTAGACGAGACCAACGCAGAGTAGTCTCGCTTGAACCCCGAGTGAATCGGCCAGTGTTGTCTTGATGATTAGTCTGTCTGCGGCCGGGGCAGATCAGGAAGTGAAATGAAACGGTTTGCGGCAGCCACTTCGGCCATAACCACAAAATAACAAAATAACTTCCAAACAAACTGTTAAAATATAACGAGAGATGTTCGCAAGAGTAGCAAGCCCCTGCATGGCGTTCTCCGTGTTTATGGTCTGTTGCTAGGCAGAGCGAAACGGTTGAAGGCAGGCAGCTGCCGTAAACCGTTTCACTTCCGGGTTTATCCGGCCCACCGGTAGACAGACACAGACTCTATAATCATCAAGAGAGCAATCTCCGATTCACACGGCTTTGGTCTCAGCTACTATTATAGGTAAGATGTGATGCATCAATATTACATTTAGACTGTTTAATAACAATCGAAAATCTTGCTCGTAGCTGCTTTAATGAGTGGCAACTTGTTGTGGAATTGGGTATGTGCTCGGGCACAAATAAACCCCAGGGTGAAATGGCTCCTGCAAGTGAGCAACAGAATGGGTAAGATGACATATATACTGTAACTATATACTGTAATACTATACTGTATACTATAACTATATACATATATACTGTAACTAGACGGACCTGTACTTTAAAATCCTGCCTTCAGCATCAAATGGGGCATAGTTAGGACTATTTAAGGAATTTAGAATTAGCAACTCCTGTTTGCCATTTTCACGGATCACCTCATTATTGTCGTCAAGGATTCTCTTTTATTTAAAACAGCAGTCACAAAGTGCTTCACAATTCATGACATTTCCTTGTGCTGGATATGTTCAAATAAAAATAAATAAATAAAAATATGTTATGTCCTTGCTCCACCTTCTCTGGCATCAAACTAATTGCTCTCGTTGGGACATGTAAAGTTGAACTTGATTTGACTTGACCCGTTACGGCTACTCACATCCAAGAGACTGCTACTGTAACAGTAAAGCTCATAGAGGAGACCTTTTTCCTGTGGGCTGATTGCCCGACGGGGCAGGAAGGAAGAATTCTCCTGTGCTCTCCGATTCCGCTTTTGTTTGCCGTTAATTGTTTTTCGTCTAATGCTTAACGAGATAACGCTGAAATGTCCTTGAGTGGCTAATATGCATTTTCCCCCGAAAGTAAAGTACCCCCTTCATTTTTAAGATATTTCCCCAGGCTTTCTCTCTGCATAAGCCTATGAGCAAGGTTACGCCTTGTCTTTGATCAAGAATAGTGTCGAGCCGTGTTTGAGCTGACGGCCGTGTTGGAGTGGTAAACCAGCCACTGCATCGATGTTGAGTCTGGCCCAAGAAATGTTGGCACATCTCTCTCTCTCTCTCTCTCTCTTGTCACCTTCCTTTCTGTGCTCTCTCTCTCTCTCTCTCTCTCTCTTGTCACCTTCCTTTCTGTCAGGAAATCTAATAAAAAAAGGAATGTAATTGCTCTTCTGTCAGCTACTGCTCTTATAGCAGCTTTACAATATGATGTTCCTGTAGCCAACTCAACTGTTGTCATGTCATTATTTGGACATGTGCACAGCGTGTCGAGGGTATGATTTAACAATTGCTGATTCGTACATGGCATCATCAAGACTAGCCTCAACGTGAGACTCATCAGTCATTCTTCCTTCAGAGTCTCGGATGTGCGTTCCCTACAGCCACTGCAACGCCGGCTAAATGGCTGCACGCTATCAATCACAATAAAACTGTACACACCTCAGAGACAATGTTGTTATCCATGATGCGGGTGCCCTGGCAAATAGTGCGTACTTTCCAATACCGAGCCCTTTTTCACACGCCAGTGCCAAAGTTTTTAGGTGCTCCACAGCGCCGGATGTATCGGTTTCGGTGCTCAGTGGTCGGGAGGGTGTACTGCAGTTTACAATTTTGAGCATCGGGCTCCGCCGTCTGAAAAAGTGCTCGGCGTCGACTAGTCGTTCAAACAGTCGCTATCTCCAGCTCAGACAACTTGCTGGGGTTTAGCGTTCTCATTTGTAAACAGCCTCTCAGAGCCAATCAGGACTCTGCTGATTCACATACCCCCAGGTTGGTCCCGCCTACATTAGTTAACCCTGTTTTTGAGACCTTTTTGATGAGAATCCACCATTTTTATTGGGTGGGGAAAATAATGATATCTCCTGTCACGAGTCGACTAGTTGACTACTTTTTAGGAGTACTAGTCGGTGACTACTGCACCACTAGTGGTGAATTCCCAGTATAGTGTGTGCATCATCTTGTCATATCTAGTCAATTCTATACCTCTAAGCTACAATACAGACAATACAATACAAGACAATACAATACAATACAATACAATACGCATAATGAAAGAATGAAGTGAGAGCACAGTGAATGGAAATGGTAAACAGCAATTCAGTACACTGAGCATTACAGACAGAACATAAAGGGCACTGAAATCCAAGCAATTCAATAGAATGAGATTGAACGTCTTTGACTTGAATATGTTCGAGTGTTGGATATTATAAATCATAAAGAATGTGGCAGAGCTTTACAGGAAGAGTGTTTCTACAGGGAGAAGAAAGAGGCTGTTGAAATGCCTCCATGAAAAGGTTGGAGTCAATATCCCTCTCAGTTGAATCCCTTCAGCAAGTGGATTTTTATTACTGTCGAAATGTATGATTGTGTTTGGAAAAACCAAAGCAGCTGGTGACAAAAATAAGCCCATACAGGAAACTATTGACATTTAACGTTTCTCACAAACTGTCGACCAGTCAGGGAAATGTACTGCTGTTCGGTATTGAATTGCCAAATGAACAGATTTCTGAATGGACCATGGATTTCTGAATGGACCAAAGTCGGTGGCCCCCCACATCTACTGGTACAGCACCTATAGACCTTATTCGATAACCCCGGACAACCCGCAGCCGTAACGTAGTCTGGCCGAGCGTATAGCAACAGTTATGGCTTCATCAAAGAGAAGTGATGAAAAGATAAGTTTGGTCGGAGGTGCGGACCCCTATAAAAAACAGACTTAGAGTAAATATAACTATAATATAATATAATTATATTGCCAGGTATAACGTACCGGACATTGTGAATACAGTATTGGCCTAGCTAGGCTACACGTCTCAGGAGCTGAAGGCTTTCAAATCCCTTGAGTCCTAGCATTATAACTATTTCATCTGTGGCAATTGGTCTGACATTTTTACTTTTGTGCCACCAACGACATCATCATCAAACATTGTCGTGACAGCAAAGGTAAATAACCTTAACGTTAAATGTTTGTTTGATCTTGCTTGCATGAGCCCAATGTTTGCTACTAACGTTAGCCTCTAGTCTCTTTCCCTTCATGTTTGTGGACAGTAGCTAGTAGCTAACACCTGGGCTTTTATTACTGCTATTACTACAGCCGTGTATTATTACACAGCACACTATCGCTGTTGTGAAATAGCTCCTGACGCAGTAAAAACAGCATTAAATAAACTAGTAAGTAACGTCGGCTAGCGTCCTAAGCTATGACAGCTGTCAGTCACTTTTAAACAGCGCGCTGCGGAATGTCAAGAATATGACGGCGGTGGGCGTGCCCGTACGTGAGTGACGTCTATCGAATAAGGTCTATATGTATATTGATGCTGCCATGAGAAGACAAGTTGACATTACCATACATTCACATTCTGACCCTGGGACCATTATAAAGAGCTTTCAGTGCATTGTGTCATTTCAAACAAATGTACTGTTGAGAATGAGAAAAGTTGATGTTTTTTGGAACAGGTGATGCCTTTGAGGCAGGAACTATCCCACTTCAATCAGTCACAAGTGTTTCAGTGTCTCACCAGCAGGATTATTCTTAGTCCTCTGTGTTACACTTCTTTCCTACTGTTTACCCCCCTGTTCCCCCCCCCCCCCCTCCCTGTTATATATCCCATTGTTTCCACTGACCTTTTTATCTGGAACATTTGTTGGCATTAACCTTTTATATGTGTCATGTTTCTTCACTAGAGGCCCTGAAGACAAACTTCTGTTGTTCTTTTATATGTGTCATGTTTCTTCACTAGAGGCCCTGAAGACAAACTTCTGTTGGCGCCAAAACAAAACAGTCATTTCAAATATGTCACCCTACAGGAAATGAAGCAAATGCTCTGAGCACACACACACACACACACACACACACACACACACACACACACACACACACACACACACACACACACACACACACACACACACACACACACACACACACACACACACACACACTGTTTCTGCCTCACCACCATGTTGGTTGCTCTACTTGCTTGACATCCAGATCGGTCTTAATGATCAGTGCTTCCCACACACAGCGTAGCCCCCCTCCCTCCGCTGCGAGCAGAGACTGTAGGTTATATAGGCTATTGATATGCAAATGAGCATGACATCATCCGGCAACTTTCGAGTGACTTTTTGACACGCATTGCAGACAACAACGTATACCATGCTGTTACAATGTATACCATGCTGTTACAACGTATACCATGCTGTTACAACGTATACCATGCTGTTACAACGTATACCATGCTGTTACAACGTATACCATGCTGTTACAACGTATACCATGCTGTTACAATGTATACCATGCTGTTACAACGTATACCATGCTGTTACAATGTATACCATGCTGTTACAACGTATACCATGCTGTTACAATGTATACCATGCTGTTACAACGTATACCATGCTGTTACAACGTATACCATGCTGTTACAACGTATACCATGCTGTTACAACGTATACCATGCTGTTACAACGTATACCATGCTGTTACAACGTATACCATGCTGTTGAGCCACCCTAAATCAAACCGCAGGGGAAATTCATTCACCGCAACAGCCCTAACACACACACACACACACACACACACACACACACACACACCATTTCTCCATACAAAGTCAGCCGCCCACCTGCTCAGATGTATTGTTCGACAGATTGATATCAGGGGAGCTTGGTGACAACAGCAGACTTACCCGCTCAGCTCTGAGGTGCAATATAATATATATATATATATAATATATAATATCAGTCTGGCTGAAATGGAATTGTTTCAGGACTAGTTATTATTTCTATGTAATTTCCACAGCCACAGAAGGGACAAGAAGGGATCTGCCCTTCTTGTCTTCTCTCCTCCCCTCTCCCCTCTCTCTTCTCCCCTCCTCTCTTCTCCTCTCTTCTCCCCTCCTCTCTTCTCCTCTCCTCTCTTCTCCTCTCCTCCTCTCCCCTCTCCTCTCCTCTCCTCTCCTCTCTTCTCCTCTCCTCCTCTCCCCTCTCCCCTCTCCTCTCCTCTCCTCCTCTCTTCTCCCCTCTCCTCTCCTCTCCTCTCCTCTCCTCCTCTCCCCTCCCCTCTCCTCTCCTCCTCTCTTCCCCTCTCCTCTCCTCTCCTCCTCTCTTCTCCTCTCCTCTCCCCTCCCTTCCTCTCCCCTCACTCTCTACTGTCCCCCTCTCTCCCTCCCTTTCTCCACTCTCTCGTCTCATCACATCTATCCCTCTCGTCTTCTAACCTTAATCTTGTTTTTTTATCCCAGTCCAATGCCCGGCCCATGAGGTGCGCTTCGACTCGACGGGGGTGATCCTGAGTCCGGGCTTCCCCGACAACTACCCCAACCTCCAGATGTGCTCGTGGCTGATCAACGTAGAGAAGGGCTACAACATCACACTGCACTTTGAACTCTTCCAGACAGAGAAGGAGTTTGATATATTGGAGATATTTGACGGTGAGTTCAACGGTGAATCGAGTAAGCCAGAAAAATATTTAGGTTTCATTGAAATGCCTGTTGATGTGTGTATCTATTTGATGGTAAAACATGCTTGGCATACATGTTTTGATGTTTTGCACCATGTCGGTAGGGTTGGGTAACGAAACCTGGTAGCACTATGGTACTTGGTACTGACCGGGGTATGGTACCACTTTACAACTGGTACTCAGCAGACCCAATTACAATGCAGATTTAGGTGCCTCGTTTTGGTCCCATGCCAAACCTGCTGAGTGAAATACCCGGTCTCCGGTGCTCTGAAACCGGCGCCGCACGCACCTTAACATTATCGTTTGGAGCGCAACGCTTGAACTCAAGGGCGCTGGAAGCTGTGTGCGGTGGGTGCTGCAGCACCCCCTGGTGGCAAGAGATGGAATTATTATTATGCCTCCGCCGGCGATAGCCAGGCCGGAGGCATTATGGATCCGGGTTGTCCGTCCGTACGTACGTCCGTCCGTACGGCTGTCCGTACGGCTGTCCGTACGGCTGTCCGTCCGTCCGTACGATGTTTGTTAACGCGATATCTGAGGAACGCCTGGACGGAATTTCATCAAATTTGCCTCAAACATCGACTTAGACTCAAGGATGATCTGATTACATTTTGGTGGTCAAAGGTCAAAGGTCAAGGTCACTGTGACCTCTCAAACGCCATTTTCAAGCTTGTTAACGCGATATCTGAGGAACGCCTGGACGGAATTTCATCAAATTTGCCTCAAACATCGACTTAGACTCAAGGATGATCTGATTAGATTTTGGTGGTCAAAGGTCAAAGGTCAAGGTCACTGTGACCTCTCGAACGCCATTTTCAAGCTTGTTAACGCGATATCTGAGGAACGCCTGGACGGAATTTCATCAAATTTGCCTCAAACATCGACTTAGACTCAAGGATGATCTGATTAGATTTTGGTGGTCAAAGGTCAAGGTCACTTTGACCTCTCGAACGCCATTTTCAAGCTTGTTAACGCGATATCTGAGGAACGCCTGGACGGAATTTCATCAAATTTGCCTCAAACATCGACTTAGACTCAAGGATGATCTGATTAGATTTTGGTGGTCAAAGGTCAAAGGTCAAGGTCACTGTGACCTCTCGAACGCCATTTTCAAGCTTGTTAACGCGATATCTGAGGAACGCCTGGACGGAATTTCATCAAATTTGCCTCAAACATCGACTTAGACTCATGGATGATCTGATTAGATTTTGGTGGTCAAAGGTCAAAGGTCAAGGTCACTGTGACCTCTCGAACGCCATTTTCAAGCTTGTTAACGCGATATCTCAGGAATGCCTTGACGGAATTTAATCAAACTTGTCTCAAACATCGACTTGGAGTCAAGGATGAACTGATTAGATTTTGGTGGTCAAAGGTCAAAGGTCAAGGTGAGCTCTCCAACGCCATTTTCAAGCTTGTTAACGCGATATCTCAGGAATGCCTTGACGGAATTTAATCAAACTTGTCTCAAACATCGACTTGGACTCAAGGATGAACTGATTACATTTTGGTGGTCAAAGTTCAAGGTCACTGTGACCTCTCACACACCCAATTTCCAAGCTCTGTAATGCAACATCACAGGAGCGCCTTGACGGAATCTCTTCCAATTTGCCTCAAATGGCGATTTGGACTCCAGAATGAACTAATGGCGGAGGCATAAGTCCGCGTTGCGGTCGTTCTAGTTTTATTTTTGTTATAGTGCACCTGAACTCAACATGCAAAATACCTGCTGAATAAGTGTCCAAATGTTCATGTCATTCTGGCCAATACTCCACTTCTGTTATAACATTTCAGTCTGGAAGATATAATCTTTATGACTAAAAGGCTAAATGAATAGCTTAGAAAATGAATAGCCCCGGGGGCCCATGGTACAAGTTCAAGTTCAAGTTCAAGTTTATTAGTGTCCCAAAGGGCAAATTGGGTTGCAGCAGATAGGCATACAAATAACAACACAGACAAGAACAACACAAGTGGCATGTTAACAAGTTACATGCATGTAGTTAAGAATAAATAAAAATCAAAGTAAAACATCAAGGACCTTGATTGTGACACCCAATGACCGATAATGTGCAAGGTAGCATTAAAGTGCACAGCGATCAATAAAGTGCAGACACGCAGCGACCGGTAAATGAGGTAGCAAAAAGTAAAGTGCACAAATGGCCAGTAAAGTGCACAAAGTAATGGAAAGATAAATCAGTAATAAAAAACAATAAAAACAATAAAACAATAGAAACCATAAAATCAATAGAAACAGTAAAACAATACAAACAGCGGCGGAGGCCGATAATAAAACAATAAAAACATAATAAAACACTAAAACATCTTTACCTTGCCTCAGCAGCGTTCAATGCTCGAATAGAGACAGGGACGAAAGAAAACTTGTGCCTATTTTTTGTGGCCCGTGGGGCACACAGTCGACGGCCAGAAGGAAGGAGCCTGTACTCCGAGCTTAGAGGGTGGGCTGCATCTGAACGGATGGACAAAGCCTTCTTAAGTACTTGTCTGTTAAAGACATGGTCGAGGCTGTCCAGATGGATGCCGGCTACTTTAGAGGCCACCTTCACGATTTTGCTGAGGGAATTCTTATCCTTGATGCACAGGTTACCATACCAACAGGCAATGGAGAAGGAAATTACTGACTCGATGTAGGCACTATAAAACAGTTTCATCAGAGTCTTGTCGATTTGGAACTTTGCAAGTTTCCTCAGGCAGTGTAGACGTTGCTGACCTTTTTTACACAACATGTCAGAGTTAAGGTCGAATTTCAGCTTGTCATCAATTATCGTGCCGAGATATTTATAACTGGTGACAAGATCCACATTCTGACCATTAAAAACACTGTTCTGAGGTGTAGGAGGAGAACGTCTATAATCTATGCAGATTTCTTTTGTTTTCGAGACATTGATCTGCAGAAAGGCATCATTACACCAGGACAGGAAATCATCTATAACCTGCCCGTGGCCGTCCTCATCATCACTAAGCAGGCTGACGATGACAGAATCGTCAGCATACTTAATGATGAATCTGTTGTTAAAAAGGCCACGACAGTCGTTGGTGTAAAGAATGTAAAGAAAGGCGGATAAGACACAGCCCTGAGGCGAGCCGGTAGAAGATGACAAAATGCTAGATAAAATCCCATTAACTCTTACTCTTTGAGATCTGTTAGTAAGGAAGTCAAGGATCCAGCCCACTAAGCATGCATCCAAACCAAACGTGCTGAGTAGTTTATCTACCAGGACATGGGGCTGGATGGTGTTAAACGCTGATGAGAAATCGATGAAGAGCAGCCTGGCGTGGTTTTTACTACCTTCTAAATGTTTGTGGAGAAGATTGAGTAGGGTGGCAGTAGCGTCTAGGACACTCCTTCCAGTCCTATAGGCGAACTGGAAAGGGTCCAGCATGCTCTCAGTTTTAACCACCAGCTCAGACTTAACTAGTTTTTCAAATTGCTTCATGATTAAGGAAGTCAGAGCAACGGGTCTGAAGTCATTAAGCGTCTTTGGATTATTGCTCTTAGCAACAGGAACAATGGTGGACTGCTTCCAGAGAGACGGCACCCTCTGCTGGATCAGAGACAAATTAAAAATATAATTGAAAATGGGGCCTAGTTGCTCCGCACAAGTCCTAAGAAGGCGACCACCGATGTTGTCTGGGCCAGGACTTTTCCTAGGTTTGCACCTTTTAAAACACTTGATAACACTCTGTTCATCAATAAAAGGTTTAGAAGGAATGAGAGGCGGGGCTGACAAGAGAAGATTGTTCCTGATCTCAGAATGTTTATCTCTAAAATCATGGATATCAAATCTACCATAAAAGTCGTTAAGGCTCTGAGCCAACTGATGATCGGAATTGTAGTTAGCCAATGTCACCTTATTTCTGCCTCCCTTGGTCAGCCCAGTGATTGTTTTCATTCCTTCCCAGGCTGAGCCCAGGTTGTTCAGCCTGAGTTGAGCCTCAATTTTGTCCTTAAACTTCATTTTACCAGCCCTGACTTCTCTCTTAATTTCTTTTTGCAGGTTACGCCAACACAGTCTCACAGAAAATTGTATAATACCAACGATATGGACCAACGTTGCTATTTTACAATTTCGGCTCGAAAATTGTAAAATAGTAACGTTCTGAGATTTTAGGGTTAGGATTAGAGTAGGGGGAGGGGTTAGAAACAGAAAATCTCCGTAAAACACGCCCAAACCACGCCCACCGCTGTAGACACATACGTTCCCATTTTACAATTTCTTAGCCGAAATTGTAAAATACCAACGTTTGTCCACAAACGTTGCTATTTTACAATTTTTTGGGAGATCGGGTTGGTTACGCAGTTCCAGGGTATTCCCCTCTTTAAAAGCTTTGTTTTTCCTCTGAAGGAGTGTTTTGAGGGATTTTGAAACCCACGGTTTAGAATTGGGATAAACTTTAACCTTTTTAACAGGAATAACAATATTTTCACAGTATGATATCCAGCTTGTAACAACATCAGTTAGTTCATCAATGCCAGCAGATGATTCAGTAAACATATCCCAATCTGTGGAGTCAAGGAGGCCCTGGAGAGTCTGGCAGGCATCTTCATCATTCCAGTCCTTAATGTAGATACTCTGCACTTTACCTCTTTTTAGTGCAGTACGGTATACTGGAATGAGGTGTACACAGTTATGGTCGGATGCACCCAGGGGCGGAAGGGGGAGTGATTTGTAAGCATTTTTTACGTTACCATAGCACTGGTCTAGGATCTTGTTGCTCCTGGTATGACATGTGACATATTGGTTAAAGTCTCTTAGTGTTTTTTTCAATGAACAATGATTCATGTCACCGAG
>NC_139632.1:47473524-47621024 GCF_964638095.1 Poromitra crassiceps
AATAAGGTTCGGTGCATCCGGGGAGATTGATTGGAGCTTTTGTGTAACTCGGAGTATTTGCTCACAGGCGCTACTTTCATTAGCCTTAGGGTGGATATATACTAGTGTAATAAATATCTGGGGAAACTCCCTAGGGAGGTATGGTGGCCGTAGTGAAACAGAAAGCAGCTCGATGTCAGGGGTACACAATCTCTCACGGATAATAATAGATTTTTCATTACACCAATGCTCATTGACATATAAACATACCCCCCCGCCCGTTGGGCGGGTGGGAGATAGTAGCGTGTGTCCCAGACTCCAAGCTAGATGAAACGCCAACAACATCAGAAGCATGGCAAAGGAATCGATGATTGAGTTATCTGATCCGGGACGTAGAAAGGGTTGTCAAGCTCTGAAACAGAGAGTTCTTGATTCTCCTGATGGGACACTCTGAAGATGGCCCCGACTCCCGTTAGCCTAGCTGCAATTAGCCTGGCCGCGGTTAGCTTGGCAGTTAGCCTAGCCGCGGCTAGCTTGGCTTCGCTGAGGCTAGTAGGTCGAGCTAAACGATAGAGTATGGGCTTCTGTGTAATGGATATCAGGGTTCGCGTTCCGAAGGGAACAGTTCGCTTCGCAGAGCAAGCTTGAGTTGAAGCTAGAGAGTTCAGGCTCTGGGTCAGTCAGAGAGTTCCTGCTCTATGGAGATTTTTCTCTCCGCCGTCTTGCGCTCCTCGTCGTCAGTAGTGAATAAAAAAGTTAAGAAATACTTGCTGCACTCTCGGCATTCAGCCAGCACAAGGTCAGTTGATGAGACACTTAGGAACTTAAACGGAAATCAAATAAGAACACTTTAAAACACAAAGAACGATAAAAACGGTACAAACAAAACAGCCGTCTACTCGCTGCTGGTCGCTGCGTGCGCATGCGCCCTAAGACCTATGTGGGATGCCTGACCTATGTGGTACTATTAATCTGGCCCTGGATATATGGGAGGAATAGCAGGTAGGCTATCACTGTCCCTGATTCCTGAGGGTAAATTGAGTAATGCTGCAGAGAAGAGGAGAAGACACTGAATAATGACATCACAACAGTAAAATCCTAATGTTAATTTAAAATTAAATATTCCTCTAAATATGGCTAAAAGTCCCAAAAACGTAAAATTTTCGTCGGCGCAGGCAGCACCGAGAGTCCCTTCCTTACAGCACCCCCTACCTAAAAGTACTTCCAGCGCCACTGCTTGAACTCCTCTTTAAATTAGAAAATGCACTTTAAAACCACTTTGAATTTCAAAAAGTATCGTTTCAGCACCGCACCGGTACCGTATTAAAATCATTTTAGAAAAATAATTTTCAGAAAAATACGAAACGATACCCAAACCTACATGTCGGCATGGGGTGCACTGTTATTTTAGAACTGACATTTTGATCTGGAGACCTGCAGGAAGGCAGGTGATATTGCATTGGTGAATGTCATACTCACATGTTGTGTACATTGTGTGTGTGTGTGTGTGTGTGTGTGTGTGTGTGTGTGCGCGCGCGCGCGCGCCCGTGCAGGCCCCAACATCTACAGCCAGAGCCTGGCGTCTCTGAGCGGTGACATTGACACGCCCTTCAACCTGACCACCACGGGCCACCAGCTGCTGCTGCGCTGGTCCTCCGACCACGGCACCAACCGCCACGGCTTCTACATCAGATACGTGGGTGAGTATCAAAGTATGTATCCTGCTCATAATCACACTCTCTTTATCAGTGCTGTTAGAATATGCTGTTGGATTATTCTTTCATGTGTGTTTTTCTAAACTGCAGAGAGTGTGGGGGGGGGGGGGCACGGGTTCCAAAGGATCATTTTTAGACGCTATAGGCCAGTGTTTCTCAAACTTTTTCAGACCAAGGACCACTTAAACCAATGAAAAAAACTCTGGGACCACCTAACTCCCAAAACATCCCCAAAAACAATAGGCCTACTACTTCAACTGTAAATTACAAATTACAGGCTAATTAAATGACAAATAGCAGTACACTTAATCTAATTTTTGGCTTCCCACAATTATGAAAACAAGATAACCGATATAAAAAATATATGTAATTTATTTTAGTTAGTCCATTTACTTTTTTTTTTTTTACATTTATTTCTTCTGTTCAGTTCAAATATATTCACAGTTCAAAGAAAGTTTTTTCAAGTTCAATAAACGGGTTCCAAAGCATTATTTTTAGACGCTATTCACCTTATGTTCAGACCTTACAGTGGGCCAAATTCTTCCGGGTCCTTTTAACACTTCCGGCGGTCATGGCGCAAAATAAGAGAGTTGTTTTTGGAGCGGACAGTGCAGGGGGGTAAAATAAAGAACGTAGCCTACTACTTTGAGCCGGTACACAGCAAGCAAGCGAGTATCCACTGTTAGCCAGGTCAGATAACGTTATCGTCGACAATGACGAGCACTTTCTTGTAAAACATACCTGGACTCCAACAATGAAAGCTTCAGATAGTTTTCTCTCCTCCGAGTTGCGCTCCAGCCACTTACGTCTATAAGACCCGCAGACGTTAACGTAATTCCCTAGAATGCGAGACTTAACGAGCCAGTTACATGGCGTTGCATTCTTAGACATTGCCGTTTGCTTTTATTTGGTATGTTACATACAATTGGCTAAATTATTAGTTAATTCAGAGTTAGATGATATTGGAGCAACGCAGCCATTTTATTTTATTTTATTTTTAGCCGGAAGTTTTGATACGGCCACACAACCGGGTCAAATGGGCGTGGCTACATAAGGTGTCCGTACGTAGTCCTAATGAAGCAAGTGACCCCACTGAACTGGGTACTGTAGTGTGCAGATTCCATTTACTTTGGGATATGTGAACCCGCAACTTTTTCCTTCTGTGATTGTCCCCCACCAAGGTCAGAGACCCTACATGCTAGTGATGCGCGGGTCACCCAGAACCCGCCGGGTCCCGCGGGCTGGCCCGCCCCGCAGGCGGTCTGGGTTGTCAAATTATGAAAATATCGCGGGCCGGGGCAGGCTCAGAACATGACAAAGCAACATTATAATATAATTGAGTTAGAGCAGTGAAACACGCAGACTAACCCTTTATTAAGATGTGAACTCTCTCACACACGAACACACAAATCAGTGAGTCTGAAGCCGTCTGCACCTGCTGCACTAGTAAAGAAACGCTTCACATGAGGTAGCCTATGTGCTCTCAAAACAAACATTTTGGAAGGATTATTCGCTGTAATTATAATTTGAAGTGTCCACAAAACGAATGCCACCGCAGATTTTCTGTTGTGGACTCGACTGTGATCTATTTGTCAACTTTACTGCAACGAGAGCCCATGAGGTAATTAAAAGAAATTGGAAAGAATAAGAAGTGTTTCTGTAGCCTACCTCCTCTCTACCTGCTACCTCCATTTCAAGACCTTGGATTAATTGAGGAAAGATCGGTAATAGCTGAAGAACGACATGAAAGCAGCCGCGCAGCATCCAGAGCAGTAAAACTGCTGTCCAGTCGCGCACCGGCACGCATGTGTGTGTCTGTGAGAGAGAGAAGGAGAGAGATGAGTTTGGACACATTGGAGAGCTCTGCTGTGCTCATTGTGAGTTCAGAGACATATTACATTAAATTGGCTGCTGGGTTGGGTTGGGTTCTGGATTTTCAGATATTTGAACGGGCCGGGCCGGGCGGACTGGCTCTGATGATGGGTTGGGTTGGTGCGGGCGTTAAGAAACCCTGACCCGCGCATCACTACTACATGTGATGCAGCAAACAAACAGTCTCTCCATCATCACACTGGACATAAACACAACCGCCAACATTTTCTCCACTCCTGCAAATATATTGCTGCCTGATAGAGGAAAAGCTAATAGCTACTGTAACAGGTGCTAACCGAAGTGAACAGGTGCTAACCACAGCTAACAACTGTGGGATTACCCAGAAAGTTGCTAAAAGAAGGAGAGAGCTGAGGGTTTGAGCAGAAGTAGTGTACTGTATGTTTGAATGTACAGGGGGTAATTAGCTGCTGTAATGAAGAATATAGCCAAAGATAACCGGGTTTGGAGCAGAAAAACGCTACCAGTAGTAGCAGTAGCCTGCATGAGGCGTTTAGGGAACCTCTGTAAATTGGAGCATCTACCAACCACGGTGAGGCGTGTAGAGCAGGTGTTCCCAAACGTGTCCATGCCAAGACCCCTAAATAGCATTAGCCTTTGGCCGTGCACCCGTCTTGCAATGGGGGACAGCAGCATTTTGGGACATTGGCCTATTTGCCATCTTCCAGATAGTAAGAGGGGAAGATAGATGACGGCCTGTTCTCTGTGCAGTCTGTGTAGTAGAAAAATAGCAAGCACTAGTTAGCTTAGCACAATGAATGGTAGCCAATGGTACTCACTAGCCTACCCCTGTTAACATGAGCAAAAACAGGGGGAAAGCATCAAATGCTTCCATACTGTTCATCCATAAGAAAATACTCACTCATAATAATTTCAGGTACACTCAGCAATCACTGACTGACCCCAGGGTGGAGCTACAGCGTTGGTGGGGGACAACATGGACTATTTTCTTGTTTTTTCAGTCGCTTCTGTTTCACTGTCAATTAATTCATGATGAGGAGCATGAAAGCGTAGAGGAAAAGCACCAGGCAGGACGGAAGTCACTGGGAGGCTCAGCTCTTTGCTCTAAAGCACAGGGCAGGACAGAAGTCACTGGGAGGCTCAGCTCTTTGCTCTAAAGCACAGGGCAGGGCAGAAGTCACTGGGAGGCTCAGCTCTTTGCTCTAAAGCACAGGGCAGGACAGAAGTCACTGTGAGGCTCAGCTCTTTGCTCTAAAGCACAGGGCAGGACAGAAGTCACTGGGAGGCTCAGCTCTTTGCTCTAAAGCACAGGGTAGGACAGAAGTCACTGGGAGGCTCAGCTCTTTGTTCTAAAGCACAGGGCAGGACAGAAGTCACTGGGAGGCTCAGCTCTTTGCTCTAAAGCACAGGGCAGGACAGAAGTCACTGGGAGGCTCAGCTCTTTGCTCTAAAGCACAGGGCAGGACAGAAGTCACTGTGAGGCTCAGCTCTTTGCTCTAAAGCACAGGGCAGGACAGAAGTCACTGGGAGGCTCAGCTCTTTGCTCTAAAGCACAGGGTAGGACAGAAGTCACTGTGAGGCTCAGCTCTTTGCTCTAAAGCACAGGGCAGGACAGAAGTCACTGGGAGGCTCAGCTCTTTGCTCTAAAGCACAGGGCAGGACAGAAGTCAATGGGGAGCTCAGCTCTTTGCTCTAAAGCACAGGGCAGGACAGAAGTCAATGGGGAGCTCAGCTCTTTGCTCTAAAGCACAGGGCAGGACAGAAGTCACTGGGAGGCTCAGCTCTTTGCTCTAAAGCACAGGGCAGGACGGAAGTCACTGGGAGGCTCAGCTCTTTGCTCTAAAGCACAGGGCAGGACAGAAGTCACTGGGAGGCTCAGCTCTTTGCTCTAAAGCACAGGGCAGGACAGAAGTCACTGGGAGGCTCAGCTCTTTGCTCTGGGGGCACGGTGGCTCAGTGGTAGAGCTGTCGCCTCACAGTCAGAAGGTCCTGAGTTCGATTCTCGCCTGGGACACTGTGGGCGCTGTGGTTGTGTTCCCCCCCATATCTTCAGTGCCTACTGCCCAGGTGGGGTATCTCGTCGTAAGGGGCTTTCTCTCTGTGTGGAGTTTGCATGTTCTCCCCGTGCTCCCCCAGGGGGTTCCTCCGTATGTAACCCCCCCCACTTAAAACATGCAGAAGATCAGATCGTCATCGTCATCCGACCAGTGACGACAACATCTGAAGTTGGTCCCCGGGCGCTGTACGAGAAAGCGACCACTGCTCCTGGCCTGCCCCTCGGAGGAAAGGACATGCCTGGATGGGTTAAATGCAGAGGACACTTTTCACCGGCCACCGTCAGCATGAGTGTGTTGTGGCCGCATGCATGTATTGTGGTGTTCGTGTGCCAATAAAAGACGGGGCTTGTCCGTTACGAGAGTTTTTTTTTTTTTTACGAGAGTTTTTAAGTCACTGGGAGGCTCAGCTCTTTGCTCTAAAGCACAGGGCAGGACAGAAGTCACTGTGAGGCTCAGCCCTTTGCTCTAAAGCACAGGGCAGGACAGAAGTCACTGGGAGGCTCAGCTCTTTGCTCTAAAGCACAGGGCAGGACAGAAGTCACTGGGAGTCTCAGCTCTTTGTTCTAAAGCACAGGGCAGGACAGAAGTCACTGGGAGGCTCAGCTCTTTGCTCTAAAGCACAGGGCAGGACAGAAGTCACTGGGAGTCTCAGCTCTTTGTTCTAAAGCACAGGGCAGGACAGAAGTCAATGTGAGGCTCAGCTCTTTGCTCTAAAGCACAGGGCAGGACAGAAGTCACTGGGAGGCTCAGCTCTTTGCTCTAAAGCACAGGGTAGGACAGAAGTCACTGTGAGGCTCAGCTCTTTGCTCTAAAGCACAGGGTAGGACAGAAGTCACTGTGAGGCTCAGCTCTTTGCTCTAAAGCACAGGGCAGGACAGAAGTCACTGTGAGGCTCAGCTCTTTGCTCTAAAGCACAGGGCAGGACAGAAGTCACTGGGAGGCTCAGCTCTTTGCTCTAAAGCACAGGGCAGGACAGAAGTCACTGTGAGGCTCAGCTCTTTGCTCTAAAGCACAGGGCAGGACAGAAGTCACTGTGAGGCTCAGCTCTTTGCACTCCTTCATTTCACAAACCTTTCAATTCTTAATTGGCTCTTTAATAAAGCAAGTGGTGCTAAAGCAAGAGTAGCATTTAAATAATGCATCAATAAGAATGGAAAAAGGAAGAAACGTCATCTTTATTTCTTACGTGTGTTGACTCTCTCTTATGTTTAATACATGAGAGCGGTAACAGCAGAAGCTATTTGGTGCGATGCATTTTGTAAGGAAAACCACTCTGTGACTTGATTGACCTGAACAGGAGATGACCTGAACCTGGTGGTGTGTCTTCTCATCTTAACGCCAGTCACGCTGATCTGAAGGAGTTTCACAGTGTTTGGCCCCTCCTCCCTCGCATGTTCCGTCCCATTGGCTATGCAGGGCTCGTCTTCAGAGAATCAAATCTGCCTTTTTAGTGTTTTACGCTAAAGATGAGGGGGAAGGAGTGTGCATGTGTTAAAGCAGATTGTGTTAAAGCAGATTGAATATGCGTGTGCCTATAGGCCAGAGAGGAATAGTAATAATGTGATTATGAGGATTGCCTGGGCTGTGTGCTGCTAAATAGATGGGACTCTCCTCAGGCCTTGTTCCTCATTATCTCCCTGCATTTCAAATGGAGCTTTCCTGTAAATAACATTTTTCACAGGAATCCCTTTGTTAAAGGGGCACTCCACCGAAAAACAATGCTGATTTATTTTGCACATAATCTCACACATATCCGAAAATTGTAAACCGTTTTGCAGACATTCGTTTTGTTTGACAGTTATTGAGAGTTGATTTGAGTTAAGTTGTGGACCAGTGATGTCATTTGTACATGAATGCCATCACTGGTCCACGCCTTAACTCAAATCTACTCTCAATAACTGTCAAACGAAATGAATGTCTGCAAAACTGTTTACATTTTTTGAACATGTGTGAGATTATGTCAAAAATAATTTGGCATTGAAAATCGGCGGAGTGTTCCTTTAATGCCTCTCATGCGCGTCTTTATTCTCTGCTTCTTTGCTTCTTTTCTCTTTTAAACGTGCAGTATGTAATGTTCTGCCACTAGGGGTCTCAAACTCAAAACAATATTAGAAGACGGCGTGTCGTGGCATCGTGCAGTAGCGTGAATTATGCGATCCATTTTATGATTAGGATTCCCTCAGTGTTCATTGTTCACAAGGTTTTTACCGAGAGCCGATACCCGCAGACGTCTCCTCCTCTCCCAAAACACACTCTCTAATTACAACAGGTCAAAACGCTGAATAAAGCAACTTCACGTTAAAATCACTGTTTCCCCAAATGGAATTTGCTGGAGGGCTGCAAGCCACACTGTTGCTAACGTTAGCTCAGCCTGTTTCTATTGTGCTCAGCTTGTTTCTATTGTGCTCAGCCTGTTTCTATTGTGCTCAGCTTGTTTCTATTGTGCTCAGCTTGTTTCTATTGTGCTCAGCTTGTTTCTATTGTGCTCAGCTTGTTTCTATTGTGCTCAGCTTGTTTCTATTGTGCTCAGCTTGTTTTTATTGTGCTCAGTTTGTTTCTATTGTGCTCAGTTTGTTTCTATTGTGCTCAGTTTGTTTCTATTGTGCTCAGTTTGTTTCTATTGTGCTCAGTTTGTTTCTATTGTGCTCAGTTTGTTTCTATTGTGCTCAGCTTGTTTCTATTGTGCTCAGTTTGTTTCAAAGCTTTGGGTTCATCTGTTTTCATCGTTCACAAGGCTTCTACTGCAAGCTGGATTATGCTAGAGTCTCCCTCCTCTCCAAAACAAACAGACTCGATCATTAAAACGGGCAAAAAAAACACTAAATGAACAGTTTGTTAAAACTCACCATTTCTTTCCAATGGAGTTCAGAGGATACAGGATGTCCGCAAGGTCTCTAACGTAATGAACGTTAACTAATAAGATCCAGACCTCCGATGACTATCCACTCAAAAGATATAGTTAAAAACGACCAAAAACTGACAGTGATGTGACTTGAAAAAGTAAGAAAATAGTCGAATTAGTAGAATTGAGCGGAGGTCCAAGGTAACAGCTGGTGCTCTGTTATGACATCATCGACAAAAAGCGAGTCGCTCAAACGCTCCGTGTTATTGATATAAAATAATAGAATTATGGATTTTGAGCACTTTTGAAAACATTTGGGATAATGTAAGTGCATAACTAAAGAATAACATAGGTCTACTCGTTTTTAGACATTTTAATGCTATGATAATATAATGATAATGCTAAAGGTTACATGTTGCATCTTTAATGTCTATTTTTTCTATTCTCAATCTGCTTTTCCATTATTCTATTCTTCTTCTTTCCTCTCTCTCTCCCTCTCTGTCTTTTTCCTCTCCATCTATGATAGCGATGTACTGCAGTACCCCGGACTCTCCACAGCACGGCTTTGTGGTGAGCCAGACCGGGGGTCATCTCAACAGCATGGTGCGCTGGGCCTGCGACCGGGGCTACAAGCTGATCGGGAAGGGCACAGCTGTCTGCAAGAAGACTTCCTACGGCTTCTACACCTGGGACTCACCAGTTCCCGCATGTCAAGGTGAGCTACTACACCTGGGACTCACCAGTTCCCGCATGTCAAGGTGAGCGCGTCAGCACTAGTCTTGGCTCACAGACAATTAGGCCATGTTCACATTACAGGCAAATCTGATTTGCTGATAAAGTCATTAATCATCATTATCTTGAGTGGTTTCCCAAATCTGATTTGGGAGTGTGTCCACACTGCCACAAATCTGATTCTCAAGTCGGATCTGTGTGTCCAGGGTCTGCATGGGTTGCTATGGTAACGACATACGTTGGTGACGTGGTTTTCCTGCGCAGAAGCATTTGATGATGAGTTGCGAGTGACGTTCAAATCAGATTTGGTGGATCTGCGCGTCCGCACTGAAGTCACATCAGTCGAAAGCAGATTGGAAACTACCTCCATATGTGGTTTGGGACAAGTGACACAAATCAGACTTGGAGCATTCCAGACTCATAAAACCAATCTGGATAAAGTCATTAATAGGTCACTAAAGTTCACAAATCAGATTTGGCCTCCTAGTCTGAACATGGCCATAGAGTTCTCTGCCTACCAGTCGTCTGGGAACTTCTTGTCAAAAGTAGTAGTTTGAACAGCGGCGATAACGGCTGCTAACAAACCTACGCCCTGTTGTCAAGTTACCGGACATGATTGAGTTCTCAGTCTGTAGTTGAGCGAAGCGAGCTGATAACTGAGTCTACAATACATCATACTTCCAACTCCTGTCTGTCCGCTTCCCTCTTCTGGTCACTGCCTCTGCTGCACACCAGTACTCAGACCAGGCAGGCAGGCACCAGAGGAGGCTCTGCATGTCAGCACTCAGACCAGGCAGGCAGGCACCAGAGGGGGCTCTGCATGTCAGCACTCAGACCAGGCAGGCAGGCACCAGAGGGGGCTCTGCATGTCAGCACTCAGACCAGGCAGGCAGGCACCAGAGGGGGCTCTGCACGACAGCACTCAGACCAGGCAGGCAGGCACCAGAGGGGGCTCTGCATGTCAGCACTCAGACCAGGCAGGCAGGCACCAGAGGGGGCTCTGCATGTCAGCACTCAGACCAGGCAGGCAGGCACCAGAGGGGGCTCTGCACGACAGCACTCAGACCAGGCAGGCAGGCACCAGAGGGGGCTCTGCATGTCAGCACTCAGACCAGGCAGGCAGGCACCAGAGGGGGCTCTGCACGTCAGCACTCAGACCAGGCAGGCAGGCACCAGAGGAGGCTCTGCACGACAGCACTCAGACCAGGCAGGCAGGCACCAGAGGGGGCTCTGCACGACATCACTCAGACCAGGCAGGCAGGCACCAGAGGGGGCTCTGCATGTCAGCACTCAGACCAGGCAGGCAGGCACCAGAGGGGCGTCTCAGGCACCAGGCCCCTGCTGCTCTCATGTTGTTATCGGCTGAACTGAATCCGGTCTGATTGAGAGCCGCTGACCTGTCACCTGTCAGGTGGAAAGGAAACAGAAATCAATTCCGCCTTTTCCTCCGTCAATTTCCACTTCTTCAAATTACATTGGCTAACTCCGCATTAGCATGTTTCACTCAGCTAATTGGGTTCTTTGATGCACATGATGTGTGCATGTATATGCATGCCCACATACATAGACTACTGTACATACTGTACATAGACTACTGTACCCCACACTACTGTACATAGACTACTGTACCCCACAGCAGCAAGCAGAAGATTACATTGCATTTTATTAGAGAGATAGTATAAGATACTTCACATCTGTGAACTGTGTGTAGTTTGATAATTGCACTTTTCAAAAGTGCATAAAGTTAGAATATGGCTGGAAATGAAGTGATGCATTTATTCACATGCCCGCTCTCTAGAAGCGCCTCAAAATGCCAGGACCACTGATCTTCTAATTGACAGTACAATGGTCTGAAAGATGAACTGTTTGTAGATCATTACTTTGATTATGGAATGATAATCACTTAGCAGCTTTTATACAGATTTAGAATGTATCTTTATCTCTATGAGGCTGATTGGTCCACTCAAACCTTTCCACGTCCTGGACCCCTAAACTGAAACAAAGTAGATCACGTACCCCCATTTGATCTGATGAGATTTTTGCTTTTAGATGTTTTATTACAGAAAGTAATAAAATAGTCTTAAAATCTGCCATTGTGTTACTTGTGGATGGAATTATAGTGACAATAAAGTATTCCCCTTGTTGCTGGGGACCCCCTGGAAGCCCTCAAGGACCCCTGAGTGTCCCTGGACCCCACTTTAAAAACCACTGCTTTAGAATACCGCCTGTTTTGTTGGTCTATTTGAGTTGATCAGTATTTCAATCATGAGAGACCAGTTGGTAAGATTTAACAAGTGGCTTTACTCTGCGAATAGCATGGCAACTACTTTGGCGTATGAGTCCATTGTAAGATGGCGCTCCTCTCGTGGTGAGAGGGGGGCATCTGTATAGGCTAGGATAGAGAATGCCATGGTGGATTCTTCAGGAGTCAAGACTCGTTGGTGTTGGGCTGGGGAGGTGGGTGGGGCGAAACGACAGCTTCAGAGGAGACGAACAACCGTGATGCCAGCTTGCTGCTATGCTACAATCCAGCCAAGGAGGGAGGTGACGTAAAACCCTCGCTATACAGTATGTGCTAGGATGAACTGATGTCATAACTGACGTCATACTTGACTGATGTCACGGGCTGATCAGATATGAGAATATGGCGGCCTTCATGATTGAAATCTCTGCAAACCACACTTTGATCTTTGTTGTATTGTATTTATTTCCTGGTGTAAATAAAATTCACTTTGAAAAAAGAAGAAATGACTGATGCTAACATTAGCATCAGTGACATCACATTAGCATCAGTGACATCACATTAGCATCACTGATATCACACCATGGAGGAAATAACAAAAAAGGATGAGGATTTGACTCTTTAACAGTCCGAGCAGCACTATGGTGCACTCTGTGATGGAGCCAGTGCGCTCTGTGATGGAGCCAGTGCGCTCTGTGATGGAGCCAGTGCGCTCTGTGATGGAGCCAGTGCGCTCTGTGATGGAGCCAGTGCGCTCTGTGATGGAGCCAGTGCGCTCTGTGATGGAGCCAGTGCGCTCTGTGATGGAGCCAGTGCACTCTGTGATGGAGCCAGTGCGCTCTGTGATGGAGCCAGTGCGCTCTGTGATGGAGCCAGTGCGCTCTGTGATGGAGCCAGTGCACTCTGTGATGGAGCCAGTGCGCTCTGTGATGGAGCCAGTGCACTCTGTGATGGAGCCAGTGCGTGCATGATAATGATTTGACTGAGGGGTCTGAAGGTGGAGCAGGCACCTCGTCAGCCTTGTGATCAAGGCATAACCTCTGTCCCCCTACAGACAAACTGCTTAGCCTTGATTCATTTAACCTCGATTCAGCGGCTGGAAAAGATCACTTAGCGATGCAGCGTGTGTCCGTCTGTACCCTGCAGCACACTGGTCCACACGCACGATCTGCTGCACCAATGAGTGATGGCTCCCTCCTGTAAATATGGATTTAAAAGGAGGGCATTTCAATAGGGAAATGCTTTGGGAGATGGTGCTCCGATGTGCACATGTGGCTCGTCTGTTGCTCTTAGGATATTCTTCAGGCCAGAAATAGCATTAAAATAGCTTTATTTTAGCCTGTTGTACTGCAGGATATGGGCATTTGACGTACAGCATGGTCCTCAAGGCTGCACCAATAAAAGCAAAATGCGCTATTGTTTGGATTTCGGCTCATGGGTCTTTATATCAGAATGAATCACTGATCAATCAGTTAAACCCTCAAACTGAATAGAATTCCCCACACATGTGTTCATATAGGCCTAGCTTTGTTGATATGGTTATCAGGAGGTCTGTAATTGCTTAATGTGATTCTTTGCACGTGTGTGTGTGTGTGTGTGTGTGTGTGTGTGTGTGTGTGTGTGTGTGTGGGTGTGTGTGGGGTTGTTTTCCAATGTTATGGCTTCAGGCCATGCGTGTAGATCCATACGTATGCTGCTTCACACTGTGCTGCTATGTTTGATGTTGTGTGTTTGCAGAACTGTTCCTATTTAGTGCCGCCTGCTGAAAAGGATCTGTGCTGTTGGTGGTAAATGGCCTGCATTTATAAAGCGCTTTTATCCAAAGCGCTTTACAGTCAGTAGGTACATTCACCCATTCACACACCGATGGCGGCAGGTTACCACGCAGGGTGCTGGCACACCAACGGGAGCAATTTGGGGTTCAGTATCTTGCCCAAGGACACTTCGACATGCAGACTGGAGGAGCCGGGAATCTAACCACCGACCTCTTTTATCCAAAGCGATTAGTGGACGACCCGCTCTACCTCCTGAGCTACAGCCGCCCCTGTTGGTGGTGTTGGCTCAGGCCAAGAACATGGATGTTAGTGTGCACATGAAACACAATGGAGGAGTCCAGGTTCAACCATTTAATTTTACAGGTAATGTTGGTTGATGGATGGATGATTTTATCTGCACAAAATATTAGAAAAAAGAGGATTCCAGGTCTGACAACAAATAACAAATAATGATAATTAGGTCAATATGAGTGGTCTCCTTACATCATTAATGCATCCACTGGCATTTCACTCAACTTGAGCTGCCTGTGTGGCCTACCTGATCACCCAGGGTCTACCTGGAGCGTGCAGCCATGCAGGGTCACGCAGCGCTGCATGTGTGGCCTAGTACCTGATCACCCAGGGAGCCCAGGTAGACCCAGCTGCATATAGCATCTTTCCCCACACATATGTGTCTTGTAGCCTACATAACCCTGCATGTGTCCTCTTGCTGCCTGCAGCTGTGTCGTGCGGTGTACCCAGCGCTCCGCTGAACGGAGGTGTGCTGGCTACAGACTACTCTGTCAGCACACGCGTGACCTACTTCTGCAACAGCGGCTACCGCCTCTCCTCCAAGGAGCTGACCACCACCGTCTGCCAGCCAGACGGCACCTGGAGCAACCACAACAAGATACCACGCTGCACCGGTGAGTGTGGAGCAACCACAACAAGATACCACACTGCACCGGTGAGTGTGGAGCAACCACAACAAGATACCACGCTGCACCGGTGAGTGTGGAGCAACCACAACAAGATACCACACTGCACCGGTGAGTGTGGGGGGGGCACAGGAGGAGGCTTAGGGGAGCAGGGAGAGTGATCTGACAGAGGTGGAACACCCACAATGACCCACTGTGAGGTTGAGCGGAGGGGAGGGAGGGAGAGAGTGACGTCAGAAAGAGGCATCCACTCATCATGGGGGTTAGGGTTTGAGAGAGACTAAGGTTCCCTCTGATGTTCATCAATGATCGATAATCCATAATTGATCGTTGAGGAATGAATTCGATAAAAATTCAAAAAAAAATCCCGATTTTTTTTACGAGGTTTGGGTGGAATTCGTTCCTCCTCGCCCCACTCCATTGCACAGCCGACTAACGTGAGGTGGAGCTTCATATAGTCTCTAGTTTTCTGGCTGGGCACGGGCCTTTGTGCCAACAAAACTGTTTTAAACATGGGGAATTCACACCTGACATGTTTGTTTACTTGGCCACAGCGCTAGTGTCTGATATTCTTACTGCAGCGGCATCTCCATTATATAAAAAATATAAATAAAAAAAATGATTGTTATTATTATTATTATGCTATCGATAATTGATCGTTAATTTCCCCAATTTCGATTATGGAAATTGTTCAAAATGAACATCCCTACTCTGTTCATGTCATTCCTGGAGTATGATGACATTCTGAGGTGCTTCTTTGAAGAAGTCATGGAATATCAGGGAATTTCACAAATGGGATCACACTACAAGAATATGGCCGCCTGTAATTTACAAGTTGCTTCAGGGTACTATGCAGCACGTACTATAGCGGGAATACATGATACAGAGTGTTTACAATGTGTTCCATGGTAGTAGGGTCCTATGTACATGTAGGAAACTAGGAATACTTTATTATAGATGAATGTATTTTCCAGCTTGTTTCCCCCCCACAGCAGTTAGCTGTTCATAGTATTCCCATGCTTTTCCTACCAATATTGTGCTTTATTACATGCATAGCTCATTGGCTGTGGCTCGTTTGATTATAATCTAGGGGTGCACCGATCACATTTTTTGCCACCGATCACCGATTGCCTATGGGAAATATCTGCCCAACCGATCATCCACCGACCACCGATCACTGATATATAAACTCCTCAAAAAAGGTTTTGAAACTTTATTTCGGTCGATTATTTCTCCCCTTTAATAATACCAATTGGTATTGTATTTTATATCGTTGGAAAGCCTGATAAGTGGTAGGGCTTTTTTTTTATAAAAAAAAAAAAATTATATAAAGAAATATAGGCAATCAGCCGATCGCATATTTGAGGTCAAAATCGGCCGATACAGATTGCGTGCCGATCGATCTGTGCACCCCTATAATCAAGATTCAAGATTTTTATTGTCACTCCGTAGTATCACGTGTGAAATTATTGTGCTGTGAACTCCGTTTACAACATAGTACAAATATAACAGGGCATATGAGTGCAAAAACAACAAAAGACACAACAAGCAATAAGGCAGTAGAGTGATATCAATCATGTCAATCTGTTACAATCACCTGTTATTTCCTGGCAAGATGGCCATCTGGTGATGTAACAGAATACTATGCATAGTGGAAACCAGAATTCACCTCTTCAGAAGAAAAACACAAAAATCAACATGAAGAAATCAGGAAGGGAAACGTCTTCAGGTCATGGTAGCACTCTGATGTAGTTGGGAAAGATATTTTGTCTTGTTTCTCTTTGTTAGTAAAGAATAGAGCAGCCATGACACAATGCTGCAGAAGAGAGTGGGGGTGCAGAATAGAGCAGCCATGACACAATGCTGCAGAAGAGAGTGGGGGTGCAGAATAGAGCAGCCATGACACAATGCTGCAGAAGAGAGTGGGGGTGCAGAATAGAGCAGCCATGACACAATGCTGCAGAAGAGAGTGGGGGTGCAGAATAGAGCAGCCATGACACAATGCTGCAGAAGAGAGTGGGGGTGCAGAATAGAGCAGCCATGACACAATGCTGCAGAAGAGAGTGGGGGTGCAGAATAGAGCAGCCATGACACAATGCTGCAGAAGAGAGTGGGGGTGCAGAATAGAGCAGCCATGACACAATGCTGCAGAAGAGAGTGGGGGTGCAGAATAGAGCAGCCATGACACAATGCTGCAGAAGAGAGTGGGGGTGCAGAATAGAGCAGCCATGACACAATGCTGCAGAAGAGAGTGGGGGTGCAGAATAGAGCAGCCATGACACAATGCTGCAGAAGAGAGTGGGGGTGCAGAATAGAGCAGCCATGACACAATGCTGCAGAAGAGAGTGGGGGTGCAGAATAGAGCAGCCATGACACAATGCTGCAGAAGAGCTTTGGCTGATGAAAAAGACAGATAGATGAGAGGGAGACTGATGGTAGAGGGGAAATCTAAAGCTCCTTCAGTAGCTGTCTGACAAGTTTGAAAGTCAGTGTAACCATGGTAACAACTGGTTGACAACATCGTTTCCTCCTGAGGCCAGAGCTTCCTTTAAAGGTCCCATTCCGTGCAAAAGCTGTTTTTACTTGTAAATGCATATATACTGCTGTCAGCCCTCCCTGTAATGAGTGGTCACACGCTCAGAACTGCCACAGTTGGATTTGTCCCTATCCAGCGTCCCTCTGCAGTCTCCTCCAAGCCACACCCCCAAACGCTTCGTTTGCCCAGAGGGGAATCTGGGGGAATCGGGACGTCACTAGCTTCCTCCTGCATACTGCGCGGGTCCCTCTCACACAAGCTACCTGCACCATTTAGTCTATAGCCACAAAATTAACACTTCTAGCTGGAGCGACGCCAACTGTACGTGATCCAGCAACTGCAGATGTGCATTCGGTAAGTCTAGGCATTTTGAGATGTCCTCTTTAGCGTAGTACCGTTTAGTTAACGATAACTCGCAACCTAGCGTGCTGGTCCACAGACGCTAATCTGATTGGCCGCTGGGAGCCTGGGGCGGGCTCTCCCTCAGCGGCCAATGGGAACTGTTAGTTCTGAATATATTATAGAAACAGACCGTTCTTGGGAAGCAACCAGAAGAGGGAGTGAGAACTCCGTCACAACAAACGGGTTTGCTATATTTTCGACAGATTAATCCAGAATCATGTTTTATGGACCAGAGACACACGTTTTTAAGAGGTTACAGCTGCACGAATTGGGACCTTTAAAACCTTGTTTTAAGGCCATTTCATAAAGAGCCTTTTTAAGAAAGTTGCTATTTACATCGTCACACATGGATGAGTTTATTTGACTTATTGTGTTTGTCTTCACACTGGCTATTTGTAGTAGTTACAAACATACATTATTGGGTTTGATCTCAGTAGTGTGTATAAAAAGCATAAAAAAAATAAGAAATGGAAATATAAGTGACTCCATGGAATAAGCCAAAACGTACAACCTCCCTTGTCTTTGTATTTGTTGCCCAGTCATGATGTGCCCCAGTATCAGCTCCTTCTCTTTGGACCACGGCAAATGGAAGATAGTGAACGGCTCGCACTACGAGTACAGGACCAAAATCATCTTCACCTGCAACCCTGGCTACTACCGCGTTGGCCCCGCCCACATCCAGTGCCTGGCCAATGGGGCGTGGAGCTGGAGGAACGAGAGGCCTCGGTGCAGAAGTGAGTGCATTTTTGTTGCTTATCTGCAAGTTCACTGTGTGGAATACGACAGGACAGGATAAAATATATATATATATAAATAAAAGAAGAAAAAAAAAAAAAAAAAATATATATATATATACAGGTATATATATTAGGGCTGTCAAACGATTATTTTTCTTAATCGCGATTAATCGTGTGATTAACGATAGTTAATCGCCATTAATCGCATCTTTGTATCGCATGTTTAAAATCCCATTATTTTGCATTTCAAAGCATTTATAATTAGATATTAATCATTCTTACCAGTGTGCCGTGATTGGGAATCAAATGAATGCAAATAAATGTACTTTGTGATCTTGAATTTTAGATTTATTTTCAATTCAATAGAAGTGCAATGTAGACAGGAGGTAACAATGTCTACAATATCTTGAATAGAAAATAAATGCACAATTGTAAACAGTGCAGTACACGTTCCAGAACCGATACTTCCGGCGGCGGCGCTGTGGAGCAGTCGAAACCCAAAATGACACAGCCGAAGAAGGCTGTGTCTGAGCTAAAAACTTTGGCACTTCCATGTGAATAATGGCTCGGTATTGGACACTGTGTATATTGATAATGTGTATATCGCGTGAAGCCATTGGAGCCGACCTCCCAGTGGTTAGAGGACCCGCGCATCTGAGACTCTGAAGGAAGAATGAGTGATGAGTCTCGCGCTAGCTAGCTGGCTGCTAGCTAGCTGGCTGCTAGCTGGCCACTAGCTGCTCCAGTATGCTTAGCTTTTAGGTGATAGCTCAAACTTGATGTACTTCGGTGATATTTTAATTCTGTTTTACACAAGGTGCAAACTACTGTTGACTTGTCCACTGTCCCATTTGGGAGTTTTTTTTAAGTAAAACGAGCCATTTAGAAGCGTATTGCTGTCTTTCTCTTCCAGGCCTGCACAGACAGGAAACAGGAAACCGCTGCGACCGGCTTGACTACAAGTACGGGTGCAACAAAGGGACAAAATAGCGGCATGCGATTAACACGATAAAAAGAAAACACGTTATGGTCGGCCCTTAATCGCATCGCGATTAACGTGTTAACGCTGACAGCCCTAATATATACCGTAAATTCCGGACTATAAGGCGCACCGGTCTATAAGCCGCACCTTCAAAGGTGACTATTTTTTTCTTATATAAGCCGCACCGGTCTATAAGCCGCGGGTGTTTTGATGTTTAATTACCATATGTAAGGCTTCGTGCACAGAGGGGATTGTCGGGAAAGAGATGGCTGTTTGGGGAAGCTCCCATTTATTAACATTTCAACAAAACAAAAGTCAGGTCACTAATCCCCAGACAAAATCACACATTGTGAGATGCTTAAAAATCACCATCGGCGGGAGCTGCTGTGCAGCCAAGAACACAAGTGAAATTCGTTCTCTCGTGACCTGTGGTTCTCAACGTGATGGATGATTCACCTTTCTTGTTAACAGTCCTAGTGAGAGGCAGGTCGAACGTCAAAGGCACTTCATCCATATTTATGATCTGCTCCGGTCCGATGGAATATTCCTTGATCTTTCTTTGTGTGAATTCGCCGAAGTTTGTAATTTTCTCCTGGTAGTCGGGAGGGAGTTGCTGACACACAGTCGTCCGCGCCCTGACGGACAGTCCCTTTCGTCTCGGGTTTGTGCATGATCCTTTGCTGCTGCTGCTGTTGTTGTTCCTGTCTCGCTACTGTCTCAGACATGGCTTTCAGGCTCAATCGCCGCCATCGTCGTAACACAGCCAGTTCTCCATCTTTTGAAGCATGATGTTAGATTACAACGAGCTAGTTGTGTGGCTTAGCCTTCCAAAATGTTGCTGTTAGTTTTTTAGAATGTAATACATAGAATTGGGAATGTTACATTCAATTTCATTCAGACTGTCTTTCAGGCTCAATCGCTGCCTTTTTCCCCCCGGAGCGAGGGAGGAGGGAGGGAGGGTGTTTTACCGTAGTGGCTGAGAGAGAGTAGTGGCACAGTGCTCCAATCAGGTCGCGAGGCACATTTTTTGCAACATCATCCAATCAGGGTCTCGCTCTCATAATGTCTGTCTTGCTCTCGTTCTGCCTCATACCAACATCCATAGATTTTGGAGGTTCCCGAGTGGCCGTTTGCTGGAAAAATCCATAGATAAGACGCACCGTTATATAAGCCGCAGGGGGCAAAAAAGGCCAAAAAACGGGAAAAAAGCCGCGGCTTATAGTCCGGAATTTACGGTATATATATATATATATGTATATATACAGATCCTTTCCAAAAAATTAGAATATCATGGAAATACATTACATTACATTACATTACATTACGTCATTTGGCAGACGCTTTTATCCAAAGCGACTTACAATAACACATTTTTGTCAGCAATAGAGCAATCAACTATGCAGCACAGTCTATGACAACTACAACTTCTGAAGGAACAGTGGTACAAGTTTAGTTTTTTTTTAGAAAGAGAGAGAAAGAAGTTCGATCAAGAAGGGCCCAGATGGAGCCTGAAAAGGTGTGTCTTTACCATAACAAATAAATACCATAAATACCATAATAAAGAAATACCATGGATGACCGTGGGCTTCAGCGGATTGTCAAGCAAAGATGATTCAAAAATTTGGCGGAGATTCAGAGGGAGTGGACTGAGGCTGGAGTCAGTCATAACTGAGAAGTAACTGCTGATTTTCTCTTGTTGTTTTGCCCACATAGGCAAGCCCACAGGGACATTGCAACAAGACAACATGTTGTGTTTTACATGTTATAATTACCTTCATCTGAAACCTTTTTCTCCAGTGTGGATGGTTGAAGGTTTTAAACCTGTATCACTGAGCATAGGTCTGCCATCTGTAATCATGATCCATCCAGCCCTGTAGCTGTCCAGTTCACTAAGGCTCGTCATAACGTTTCCACTCTCAGATACATTGATGGTATTGAGAATGTCCATGGCCCCCGGAGGGGAGGCGACCTTGACTCTTTACTCCTGAGGTGAGAAGTACACACTGGATACCCTCACCCCTAGAGGTCTGAATGAGGATTTCAGCATAACACCCTTTCTCTAATTTACTCAGCTCCAGTGTGCGGACCTTCCCTTTTTTCATGCTTCTCCATCCTGCCACCCCATGGTAACAATGCTCTCATCCAAGTCCAGACTAGAAGCACTGACCTACAGCAAGCTAACCTACAGCAAGCGCTCCTCATGTGTAGCACTGACCTACAGCAAGCTAACCTACAGCAAGCTCTCCTCATGCTAGTAGCACTGACCTACAGCAAGCTAACCTACAGCAAGCTCTCCTCATGTGTAGCACTGACCTACAGCAAGCTAACCTACAGCAAGCTCTCCTCATGCTAGTAGCACTGACCTACAGCAAGCTAACCTACAGCAAGCTCTCCTCATGTGTAGCACTGACCTACAGCAAGCTAACCTACAGCAAGCTCTCCTCATGTGTAGCACTGAGCTACAGCAAGCTAACCTACAGCAAGCTAACCTACAGCAAGCTCTCCTCATGTGTAGCACTGACCTACAGCAAGCTAACCTACAGCAAGCTCTCCTCATGCTAGTAGCACTGAGCTACAGCAAGCTAACCTACAGCAAGCGCTCCTCATGTGTAGCACTGACCTACAGCAAGCTAACCTACAGCAAGCTCTCCTCATGCTAGTAGCACTGACCTACAGCAAGCTAACCTCATGTGTAGCACTGACCTACAGCAAGCTAACCTACAGCAAGCTCTCCTCATGTGTAGCACTGAGCTACAGCAAGCTAACCTACAGCAAGCTCTCCTCATGCTAGTAGCACTGACCTACAGCAAGCTAACCTACAGCAAGCTCTCCTCATGCTAGTAGCACTGAGCTACAGCAAGCTAACCTACAGCAAGCGCTCCTCATGTGTAGCACTGACCTACAGCAAGCTAACCTACAGCAAGCTCTCCTCATGCTAGTAGCACTGACCTACAGCAAGCTAACCTACAGCAAGCTCTCCTCATGTGTAGCACTGACCTACAGCAAGCTAACCTACAGCAAGCTAACCTACAGCAAGCTAACCTACAGCAAGCTAATCTACAGCAAGCTCTCCTCATGTGGCATCAATTTCTTGGCCTTGGACACAATTGGTCCACAATTTGGAATACTGTATTCTCCTCATTTAAAAAATCTGGCTCATCAGCTAATTCCGTTTAAGTTCAGTTTTATTTTGCCCCTGAACCCAGTCAACTTTTTTCCTAGATATTTGTGTACTTGACAGGTACACTGCCAGAATTATTGGTGCAAATGTTGATACCCTTAATAACTGGTCCATGGCTATGACGTTTATTCAAAGAATTAACCAGGTGTCAGGCTTGGTGTGGGAAATGTGGATCTATTCGCGGATAGTTGATGGCCAAGGCAAACTTGGTAACTGAAGTCTCGAGAAGTAGGGAAGTTGTGGAACTTGATAGCTAGGTCTGCAAGGTTCGAAGTTGGGAACGGTTGCAGAGTGTTGTCGCGAGATTCGTTTATGAACAACTACCGAGGACCTGCAGAAACGAACCTGTATAGATCCCGAATATGACATCACCTGTGTTATGACATCACCAGCGAGGCCATTCGAAAGGCATGATTGAGACACTTATGAATCATGACATCATCACCGTCTGCGACATCATCAGTGATCCATGACATCATAGTAGGAATGACGACATCATAGTAGGAATGATGACATCACAGTAGGAATGATGACATCATCCTAACAGTACCCTCCCCTCTACGGGCGCCACCTGGCGTCCAATGAGGCCATCAAGGATGATACCTGGAGAACAGAAAATCTGCAGGTTCTGGTGGAGGGGCTCCTCAGCAGGAGGTTAGATGCAGGTGGTTAGACCCCCAAAGGGGGGACCAGACAGTGGAGGTGCTCTTCAGCAGGTGGTTAGATGCAGGTGGTTAGACCCCAAAGGGGGTGTAGGAGAGTGAGGTGCTCTTCAGCAGGTGGTTAGATGCAGGTGGTCAGACCCCAAAGGGGGTGTAGGAGAGTGAGGTGCTCTTCAGCAGGTGGTTAGACGCAGGTGGTTAGGCCCCAAAGGGGGTGTAGGACAGTGAGGTGCTCTTCAGCAGGTGGTTAGATGCAGGTGGTTAGGCCCCAAAGGGGGTGTCAGACAGTGGAGGTGCTCCTCCCTAATACTGGATATCGAAGCCATAGATAGACCGACAGACTCGGTCTGCCGACTCCGGTGGATCTTCTGGAGTCGGCCATCCCCCGGGGCACGATCCAAACATGGGAGACTGGAGACCATCAAAAGGATCAATGTCACGGTCCGGTGGCCCCCACCAAGAACTGTGCCTCTGACGCAACACTCTGCGGGCTCCGAAGGTGGAGTCTCAGCGGACGCTCCAAACTTGGAAGAAGGATCCAAAGGAACTGCAGGGGGGGGTGTTGCAAGCTCAGAGAGCGGAGCTCCAGAAGGCTCCGCACAATCTAAAGGCTGAGCCCCAACCAAAGGCGCCGTCTCTGAAGGCAGAGCCACAGGTGGCTCTGACTCAGCGAGGCCTACCTTCTCGACCTGTAGTTTGGGCAGGTCACCCACCGTCTCCTTCTTTGAACGCCTCTTCTTTGCTCCTGACCGAGGGCTGACGACACTACGGGGACCTCCCAGCGTCAAGCTGGAACCTACGTGTGGGTCAAGAACTGGAATTGGCTGCTGCTGAGGTACGGGTTCAGACTCGGCGAGGGGGAGCTGATCTGCAGGCAGTGATCGAACCTCTCAATGAGACGATCGACAGTCCTCTCCAACTCCTTAACCCTCTTGGAGAAACACTGCCACTCCTGGGTCATGCAGGGAACGCTGCCCAACCGTACGGGTTTCGGGGCTGGACTCTTAGAGCCTTGACCCGCTGAGAGTCTCACAGGCCGGCGAGCGGTGGACCCACCCACTGGACGCCGGGAGCAGGAGGAGAGGTGATGCCCGGCTCGACCACAGTACAGGCAGCTCCGGGTGTCCAAACGGCGCTGCCTCTCCTCTGGTGTGATGCGAACCCTGCCGGTCTGATCACGGTACATATGGTTGCTGGTGTTCAGATGTGGCTGCCTTTGCTTTGGGATGACACTAACTCCCCCCCAGAGTATGCGCTTAGGAGCTGGAGGCGGCCGGACGGCCGCTGTAGCTGGGGGGGTAGCAGGTCTGGAAACCTCCGGAACGACGGTGCGCTCGGAAGCAGATGCAGCGGCAGGAGGAATAGGAGGCACGGGAGCAGTAGGGAATGACCTTTGGAGGTCCTCCACCGTCATGCCCTCGGCCTGCAGGAAACCTGCGAGCCTCTCCTTGAAATCGTCTCCATACTCAGCAGCACCCAGCAGGGGCACGTGCTGTGGCTCAACCAGCTGCTGCGAAGCAGGCACGGTGGGAGCAAGAGGCGTGGCTGCACTGGAAACCTCCGGTGTTTGGGTTGGGGCGACTGATCGCTCAGAAGCTGGGGCTGGGAATGACCCCCAGTCCCCAGACTCGCAGTCCCAGCTCAGAAACTGGGACTGCGGAATGACACCCTCAGGAGGGTTTAGTCCGTCGAGACGATCTAGCCGGTTAACCAGGAGGGCGTACCGATCCTCGGCCCTGGAAGCCAGAGCCTGGATTGCGCTAACCAGGAGGGCGTACCGATCATCAGCCTTGGAAGCCAGAGCCTGGATTGCTTCTTCCTGGTGGGCCATCAGCTCAATTATTGTTCGAAAGGCCTCCCTGATTGGCGGAGATGTATCCGCTAGATCCGGTTCTGAGTTGTTCATACTGTCAGGCTTGGTGTGGGAAATGTGGATCTATTCGCGGATAGTTGATGGCCAAGGCAAACTTGGTAACTGAAGTCTCGAGAAGTAGGGAAGTTGTGGAACTTGATAGCTAGGTCTGCAAGGTTCGAAGTTGGGAACGGTTGCAGAGTGTTGTCGCGAGATTCGTTTATGAACAACTACAGAGGACCTGCAGAAACGAACCTTTATAGATCCCGAATATGACATCACCTGTGTTATGACATCACCAGCGAGGCCATTAGAAAGGCATGATTGAGACACTTATGAATCATGACATCATCACCGTCTGCGACATCATCAGTGATCCATGACATCATAGTAGGAATGACGACATAATAGTAGGAATGATGACATCACAGTAGGAATGATGACATCATCCTAACACCAGGTATAGACGAGGAATCAGCGTGACGTGACGACACCACAAAACCCCCGGAAATCGCTGCAGTTAACTAGTATGAGTTGTGCCAAACAAACGTTAATATCTCAAAAACTACACATGACATCGCTTATATTTTGACATTTTGAGTGAGAGCAGAAGTAGCTCTTGAGTTTGATGTATATATGCATGTCGTGTTAAAGTTGTGTGAACTGTCGCAGTTTTTAATGTGTAAACAGCACAGCCGGGGCTAGAGTAAGACACTGAAGGCTGGCTCCATAGGGTCCCATTGCCGTTTTCCCCTGGCGACGACGTTTGTTTACCAAAATGCTTATCGGCTGATCCCTTGTATGCATCCTTATATATATATATATATATATATATACTCCACTTATGTATTCTGAGTTTAATTAATTAAACACTAGATAAAAAATAGAATACAATAGAATAGATTAGCATTCAGCATTATTATCGAGCCATGTCTGAAAACATATCCCCAGGCTCACCTTAGCTGCACTAAACACATAGATTGCAACGTTTTAAAAGACTCCAAGATAATATTCAGTTCCTCCAGCCCACCTAATCAGCAGCTCGCAACAATACTTTTGATACTTTTCAGCCCTTCCGTCTCAGCCTAAGTGAGATATTGTTTATTGTAGGATGCGACATCAAAAGGTTTCTATTGTACTGTATGGTGCCATGGGAACTCTTCTTTTACAAGCGTAAAGCTTAATTTATACTTATTGTAAAGTGTCGCTCAGCACATGGTCGCAGACGAAGAATAAAGTGTCGCTCATGTTGTTGCATTTATACTTCAGAGGACGTTCGCCTCGGTTCAACGGTCACGTGACACTTGAACGCTATAAGCAGACAGCCAAGAGAAGAGAGGGAACGAAATGCACAGTGAAACCACCTCGGAGGCAAGATGTAACGTACTTGGCTGCAGCCGCATATAAACAGCACACAACCACACAACTCACCTCCTCTCTCTCTGGAGAGAGGTCACGAGTTGAAAATCACGTTCTTTGTGATTTTCACGAAGTCATAGCCTACATCAAGGACAGGCTGATCAAAAATAGCGGGGACACGTTCATTCATTTCAATCAAGTGAAAACCAAAACAAGGAAATTAAGCGCGTGCCGTCTATATAGCCAATCAGACTTGCGAGATACTATGACGTAGTCAGCGACACTAGACATTTCACCAGGTAGCAGACACTGCTCGCCAACACTTGAAAGTGTCGACTCAAGTCCTCATTTCTGTCGGCGACTGTTTCAAAAGTGTCGGCAGACGAAGCATAAATTGGGCGTAAGAGCTGCTGTGTAACGGTGAAAGGAGACGCCAGCCAGCGTGATGAAAGATGTCAGGACAAAGGCAAACACCATCATCCCTGTGAAATAGTACAGGTCACTCTTTTATCACATTAAGGTCGGTGAGATGGGTGTAAATGATGGTGCACTCCCATTCATTCTGATTATCAGCCAACTTATGCTGACTTATGCTCGCTTTCTCACTCTCCACGATGCTCTCTCGCTCACTCTCTCTCTCCTTCTTCTTCTCTCCGACCTCTCTTCCTCTACCTCCTCTTCTTCTCCACAGTCATTTCCTGTGGAGATCTGCCCACTCCCCCTCACGGGAAGAAGATTGGGACCCAAACTACCTTTGGAGCGTCGGCCATTTTCAGTGCCAACCTGGGCTATGTTCTGACCGGCTCTGCTGTCCGAGAGTGTCTGCTGTCGGGCCTGTGGAGCGGCACAGAGAATCACATCCTGGGTAAGCAGGCACTGAATGCCCTGGGTCATGATGTGACCTGGGGCATTCTGGGACCTGGGTCATGCTGTGTGACCTGGGTCATTCTGTGACCTGGGTCATGCTGTGACCTGGGTCATGCTGTGTGACCTGGGTCATTCTGTGACCTGGGTCATTCTGTGACCTGGGTCATGCTGTGACCTGGGTCATTCTGGGACCTGGGTCATTCTGGGACCTGGGTCATTCTGTGACCTGGGTCATGCTGTAACCTGGGTCATGCTGTGTGACCTGGGTCATGCTGTGACCTGGGTCATGCTGTGACCTGGGTCCTTCTGTGACCTGGGTCATTCTGGGACCTGGGTCATTCTGTGACCTGGGTCCTTCTGTGACCTGGGTCAAGCGCAGCTGCAGAGCATTTCAGAAACGCTAGACCCTTTTCACGGGGGCCATTTTGTGTCGAAAAGGCAGGGTAAACACAGGTGCAAGCAAAACACTGATGAGGGTTTCCAACGTCCATGATTGTAAGTTGGAAACCCTCATTAGTGTTTTGCTTGCACCTGTGTTTACCCTGCCTTTTTGACACACAATGACCCCCGTGAAAAGGGTCCTATATGATTTTTTTGGAGTTGAGCCTTCATGCCCGGACTAGAGCCAGATGGGGAAGCATACAGAGGGTGACCTGCCCAAGCATGTACTGTATGTATGGCCAATGCCTTTAAAACATTTGGAGAGATTTTGAAATACGCTTTGTGTTGTTGAGTCCTGGCAAACGCTCGACGAAGTCATCTTACATTATATTTCCTTCCTAAGGGCCGGCACACGTCACAGTACTGCAGCCGGAGAAACAAAAGCGAGCTCTTCTGGTAACTAACTGCCTTCAGGCGGTTGGAGCAGGGTAGCGTTACTGTAACAGTACGGCCACCAAGTCAGCACGATTTCCAAAATGTTCGAATGGTGAGAGAAGCCGCTAACGAGCCACGATCGCCCTGAAACCACGAGACGTCTGCCGAGCTCTTCCAGCGCCACTTCAGCTGTTGTGATGGATATCTAAATAAGCAATTGTGCTACTACAGCTTAGCTTAGCGGTGGCTCAGCATGGCGCCACGCTGGGAGAGAGGAATATGAAAGAATTGCTTGAGCCGGTTTTTCTAACCCACACAGCAGCAGCAGCGGAACGTGCCGGTTCCTCCGGCACCAGCATTAGTCCATTTTGTCAAGCCCATGACACCACGTGCTGCTGCATGCTCAGCTCAAGATTGGTTCAGTTTGTTAAATGAAAGGCTTCGCTCTCGTCTAGCGACATGACTGTCAGCCAGGGGACCCCTCGCTATAGTAGCCTACTTCAGCACTGTCTTCACAGGATCTGGCTGCTCTCAAACTGGAGTGTGCTCATAAAACGCTCAGCTGAGTTTGTGGGCGCAGGAGCGAATTAGAGAAATCACACCCACAGTCAGTGGCAATTTCCTGCCTTTAAGTGGCAGCGGAAATCTCAGCAGGGGGATTTATTGTAGCTGAAAGTAATCTGATTTGCATGCATGAGTGTATCGGACAGATTCTGAGGAATTTCACTTGCATCTGTCTACTGTAGATGAGAGAAGCAGCGTCAGTTGATGATGTGAAGCCAATGTGAATTTACAAATAATAATTCTGAGATAATGAGCTGATGTTCCCAAATCAAACATGTTTTGTGAAGATAGTCGCAGACATTATTTTTGTTTGCAAGCAGTCCAATTCCAAGAAATCACAATTCTCCTAATTTCATTTCACAATGCGCTTGTCAAAATCTAAATGTATTTCAAACAGAATCACACAATGAAAATTCATTGTAGATGATATAACTTATTTTTTTTACAGCAGTAGCCATCACAGTGTGACATTATGCTTCTGTCTTGCAACTATCTGCCGCTGCAGGCGATTATTTCTCAAATGCTATAAAGTACAACTGAAAAGGTATTTTGCAACAAGGAAACTCAAGTCGTCGACTGCGAGATAAAGCGCTTTGCTTTGTACTGTCTCAAAGAAAAGAGGGAAATTGATCTTCTCCTAACTATTTCTCTCAGGGGGGATTTGCAGGGCAACAGCGCATCTAGTGCAGCTGAAACTATTCTCCTCGGCACTAAGTAGAATCAGAATCAGAATCACTTTTATTGCCACAGTATGCAAGTTACATAGGAGGAATTTGTCTTAGTGTCTGTATGCAGCGTAGCGGTCACATCAATATACAGAGATAAGAAGTAGGAAGGTAACTAAAGACAATCACAAAGTTGCAAATGCAATCAAATCGAATCAAATCGATATATACAATATGTACATGAGTGGTGAAGTGTTCTGTGGATGATAAATATGAATTTACGTTGGATTTACATGAGATTTACAGACTGAGTTAAATAGACGTTAAATAGGCAGTGGATTTACATGAATTTACAGTCAGAGTTAAATAAGAGTTTACATTGAATGTACATGAAATTTACAGGCTAAGTTAAATAGGCATTAAATGTGCAGGGAATAGCACTATACTATAATTACCAATACACAGCCAAAGATATGTGTTGAAATAGCCTCTATTGCTGTTGTGCCTGTAAGCGAGCGTGCTGCTCAGGGGCGTCGCTAGCCCTGGGCTTCCGGGGCTAGAGCCCCGGATGTTTTTTTCCTAGCCCCGGAGGTTTTTTTTCTTTTTTTTTTTTTCTTTTTTCCAATTTTTTCCAATTTTTCTTTTTTTTCAATAAACAAAGTCTGGCATTAATAATCAGTACATTATACAAAAAAATCAGACTAAACATTTACAAAATTGGAACAGACAATCAAATAAACAACAAAATAAAATAAATAAAGCAAAATCATTAAGTCAGAGTTCTAAACAGTTTTCTAAAAAAAAAAAACAGAAAATATCAGTAGGCTATGCAGGACCAAATTATCAGTTACTATTGTCATAGTGTGTCATTACATAATGTTTCTGCTTCACTCCTCACCACCTCCTCTCCACACGAGCTCATCATCTCACTATGAAATTATTCAAACAAATGACATGCACCAACATGCACAGCATCACAGTAGCTACAACTATGAAATTATCTTATGTTATTTAGTTGTTTAGTTGTGAAGATATTTTGTGAAGATATTTTCTGAGATAAATGGGCCTTGATGCTCAAGGCCCATTTATCTCAGAAAATATCTTCACACAGAATATTATTAACCATACAACCTACAACCTACAATGCTAGCATCAGCATGAAGCCACAGCCATCCACTCCAATGTCTATAGAAGCTAACGTTAGCATGACTGTCACAATAACAATGCCTTCACTTCACAGTTACATTAAACAAAACCACACATCACTGCTTCATTAAACCATTACAACAAACAATACGTTGTTCCCAATTCCAGCTAGGCGCTTTTGATTAGATAGAACCGTAGGTTGAAGAGCGACATGTGTTTTGCGACCGGCCGGTGAGCACACCTTACGTCAAGTAGCGTAGATATAACATCACTACGTCCGCTCTAAGTTTCAAAATAAAAGTACCATATGATACAAAAACGGCACCATCAGAATTTAGGTTGACAGGAAGTGTGTACCTTAATAAAATACCTTCACAGGAGTTACTGGGGGGGTTCGTACCATTGAGATATAATATTTAATAAAATAAAATATGTAAATTTGCTAGGTGGACTCCCGCCAGAACCCTATCAAGGACCTCTGGTGGTCCCTGGACCTCACTTTGAGACCCACTAATCTTGTTCTTCTGTATTCATCTCAAATGACTCACAACATGGGTATTTACGGATTGGAAAAACCAAAAATTTTCGAGGGGGGGAGGGGGCTCTCTCCCCCCTTACCCCCCCTCCCCGTCGGGGTACCTGCCTAGAGCCCCCAATGTCTTCAGGACCTAGAAACGCCCCTGGTGCTGCTGCTGCTGCTGCTGCTGTTTCGGCCAGGCCTTCTTTGCAAAAGAGATTCATGATCTCTGTGGGACTAACCTAGATAAATAAAAGTTCAACAAAATGAGATAATAAACCACGTTGAAAATGCGATCCCCTCCCTCCGTCCACAGCTGGACACTGTGGCGTTCCCGAGCAGATGGTGAACGGGCAGGTGATTGGAGAGAACTTTGGCTACAGAGACACAGTGGTCTACCAGTGCAACCCCGGCTTCAGGCTCATTGGTTCCTCAGTACGGATCTGCCAGCAGGACTACAACTGGTCTGGACAGCTCCCAGCTTGTATCGGTAAGTGCTTTAACACAACTGGTGTGGACAGCTCCCAGCTTGTATCGGTAAGTGCTTTAACACCACTGGTGTGGACAGCTCCCAGCTTGTATCGGTAAGTGCTTTAACACCACTGGTGTGGACAGCTCCCAGCTTGTATCGGTAAGTGCTTTAACACAACTGGTGTGGACAGCTCCCATCTTGTATCGGTAAGTGCTTTAACACAACTGGTGTGGACAGCTCCCAGCTTGTATCGGTAAGTGCTTTAACACAACTGGTGTGGACAGCTCCCAGCTTGTATCGGTAAGTGCTTTAACACCACTGGTGTGGACAGCTCCCAGCTTGTATCGGTAAGTGCTTTAACACAACTGGTGTGGACAGCTCCCAGCTTGTATCGGTAAGTGCTTTAACACAACTGGTGTGGACAGCTCCCAGCTTGTATCAGTAAGTGCTTTAACACATCTGGTGTGGACAGCTCCCAGCTTGTATCGGTAAGTGCTTTAACACAACTGGTGTGGACAGCTCCCAGCTTGTATCGGTAAGTGCTTTAACACAACTGGTGTGGACAGCTCCCAGCTTGTATCAGTAAGTGCTTTAACACAACTGGTGTGGACAGCTCCCAGCTTGTATCGGTAAGTGCTTTAACACAACTGGTGTGGACAGCTCCCAGCTTGTATCAGTAAGTGCTTTAACACAACTGGTCTGGACAGCTCCCAGCTTGTATCGGTAAGTGCTTTAACACAACTGGTGTGGACAGCTCCCAGCTTGTATCGGTAAGTGCTTTAACACAACTGGTGTGGACAGCTCCCAGCTTGTATCGGTAAGTGCTTTAACACCACTTCTCCACACCGGCTCATATTGGAAGAGAGAGAGAGTGAGTGGTGGGGGGGGGGGGGGGGGGGGTGAGAGTGGTTGTGTGCGTGCTTGTTGTCGCGGGACGAGTTGATAGGTTGAGATGGATGATAGGTTGAGAGGGAGAGATATGGAGGGGAGTGCGTGCCTGTGTGTGGATTTGTGGGAGAGAGAAGAGCAGCTACTTACATGCTCCACTCCTCTTGTTTACATCTGCGTTTCACACCGTAAGCTGCTCACAACAGACATTCTCACGTGTTTTTGGCCGTGCTGCTGTCACTAAAGATAAAGCAATAAAATAACTCAAAACACCTGACGTCAAGTAGTTTTTATTTTCCATTCCAGCCTCTTGTTTCAATTTGACTAGTTATTCACAGAAATGTGTATTTCACAAGGACAAATGGGTTAGTCCCAAACATGATGAGTTGAATGCGTTATATATATATATATGCGTTATATATATATATATATATATATATATATATATATATATATATATATATATACTGTATATATATATTATATACATATGTATATATACATATATGTATATGTATATATATTATATACATATATATGTACAGTATATATACATATATGTATATGTATATATATTCATATCATCAGAATATGATTCAGAACTGAAAGACAATAACGGATAATAATATTGAATAAGCATGTTTAGCATTCTGGAAGCCATCTCATCTACTTCCCCAGACTGTCTCTGTGACCCTCAGGCTGAGGAGCGCTGTAGTCAGTCGATACATATATCCTCTCTGTTGTCATCTTCAATCTCCTCTTCACCTATTGATGTATTGAAATGTGCTGTTGACCCTTTCCCTGGAGATCATGCCTTGTCTCCTAATGAGTTCCCCTGTTGTCCTCTAAGGTTAATGATATGTTAATGATATACCTATGATATGTTAATGATATGTTAATGATATACCTATGATATGTCACACTTTATGTTGCCTATTGACCAGCTGTATTGACCTCTTGCTTGCGGCGTCTGTAGCTCAGGAGGTAGAGCGGGTCGTCACTAACTGCTTTGGATGAAAGAGGTCGGTGGTTCGATTCCCGGCTCCTCCAGTCTGCATGTCGAAGTGTCCTTGGGCAAGACACTCAACCCCAAATTGCTCCCGTTGGTGTGTCAGCACTCTGCGTGGTAGCCTGCCGCCATCGGTGTGTGAATGGGTGAATGTACCTACTGATTGTAAAGCGCTATATAAATGCAGGCCATTTACCATTTACCATTTTGCTCTCTCTCCCCCTCCCTCCCTCTCTCTGGCTTTCTCACACACTATATCTCACTCTTTCTCTCTCACTCCTGGCTTTCTTGCATACTGTAAATCTCACTCTTTCACAATCTCTCACTCGCTTTCTCTCTCTCTCCCTGTATATCCCTTCCTCTAACACCCCCCCCCCCTTCCCGCCCCCCGCCCCGCGGGCGATGCGGGTCACCCCCCCTCAGCCGTGACATGCGGCCACCCCGGCAGCCCGATCTACGGCCGCACCACGGGCGACGGCTTCAACTACAACGACGTTGTGCGCTTCTTCTGCAACAAAGGCTACACGCTGGAGGGTCCCTCCACAGCCCAGTGCCAGGCCACCCGCCAGTGGAGCCAACAGCCTCCCACATGCAGAGGTAAGTAAGGCTGGCGGCCGGGGTGACCTTCAGTACCAGCAAAACCGGGGTGACCTTCAGTACCAGCAAAACTGAGTTGACCTTCAGTACCAGCAAAACTGAGTTGACCTTCAGTACCAGCAAAACCGGGGTGACAGTGGCACCGGAACGAGTTTGCAATTAGAGGGACCTTTTTTTTTCTTTCTTTTTTTCTTTTCTTTTTTTTACGTAGAAAAAATTTACGTTTTTTTTGACGTTTGGATGATTTTTAGCCATATTTAGAGGAATATCATTTTAAATTAACATTAGGATTATACTTGATGTCATTATTCAGTATTTTCTCCTTTTCTCACTCATTTGGTGACCTGCTCTCCCTTTAGGTCATTTTACAATTACACTACAACAGACAGCAACACAGGCAGAAACACTGAACTTATTATTATTATTATATTATCACTTCGAAACACAGTGTAAAACTTGTCATCTCAACACAAAAATAAAATAACAATAACCGTACATGTATACGATTATAGCAGCCGCCAATGACAACACATTCAAGCCATCCTAAAGTGCATTAGTGAGTGCAGTACAGAGTCCGGGTCTGTCTGTCTCTCAGGTGTAATAATCCCACAACGATCACGGGTTTAACAAGCATCACAGGCTGTGTAAACGGTGTAAAGTTGGCTCTAAGCGTCAGGGGCAGTTGCCCCCTCAGATATAGATTTTTTTTTGGGGGGGGGGACCAAATTTTAAGGGGGACAAAATGTCCCCATGTCCCCCTGCTTCCGGTGCCCCTGCGGGGTCACCTTCAGTACCAGCAAAACCCGGGCTGACCTTCAGTACCAGCAACCTGCAAGACAGTTCAAGCATAAAAGCAAATATACCAGAATCAATAACTAGAACGACCACAAGGATTAGGAACCATGATTGGGACTCAATAACCATTTTGCAAAGGACCCAGCCACTGAAAACGATTACAGAGGGAACTTCTCTGTGTATCATGACAACTCAAACTGTTTTAATGTCCCGAGTCCCAGAGCTTCTCTTCTCTCTGTCATTCTAATTCTGTGGCTCAGGTTAACCGCCAGTGAAGCAGCAAGCTGCCAAGCAGCGTTACGCTCTGGCCGCGGTGTTGGACAGTTGGAACGAATTGAAATGGCTCTTCCCAGGCAGCGCTTTGAGACGGTTCAGCAATCAGCAGCTAGAATGACCTCAAGGATGGAGCAGGCAGCAGATGTATCATGAGCACTCAGGAAGCAGCAGCCGGTGACCAGCCAGGCCCGTGCACAGAGGCACAGACACACACACACACACACACACACAGCCAGGCCCGTGCACAGAGGCACAGACACACACACACACAGCCAGGCCAGTGCACAGAGGCACAGACACACACACAGCCAGGCCCGTGCACAGAGGCACAGACACACACACACAGCCAGGCCCGTGCACAGAGGCACAGACACACACACACACACACACACAGCCAGGCCCGTGCACAGAGGCACAGACACACACACACACACACACACACACAGCCAGGCCCGTGCACAGAGGCACAGACACACACACACACACAGCCAGGCCCGTGCACAGAGGCACAGACACACACACACAGCCAGGCCCGTGCACAGAGGCACAGACACACACACACACACAGCCAGGCCCGTGCACAGAGGCACAGACACACACACACACAGCCAGGCCCGTGCACAGAGGCACAGAGACACACACACAGCCAGGCCCGTGCACAGAGGCACAGACACACACACACACACAGCCAGGCCCGTGCACAGAGGCACAGACACACACACACACACAGCCAGGCCCGTGCACAGAGGCACAGACACACACACACAGCCAGGCCCGTGCACAGAGGCACAGACACACACACGAGCAGATTGGCTAGAGGAGGAGGCGCTCACGGAGCTCCTGGTTTTGAATGGGAAATGGCCTCTCTCTGTTCTGATTGCGCGGGCAGCCACATCTGAAGTCTGGGCTTCAGGGAGCAGAGTGGAAGCAGGACAACAAGTTAGATTGAGAAGTGTGAGGAGGCGATGATGCCCGACAGGGAATTGTCTCTTTACGCGTTTCATGTGCTTTTTCCACCAAGCTGCCTGGGAGAGATCTCTTCAGAGGGAGGAGGAGCTTGAAGTATATTTATTATTAGAAGAACATTTCATTGGGAGTCAGATGGTAGCTGTGTTTTAATTTTGTCCCAACTTCTGTGTGCCTAGGTTAGGCTCATTAGTGCGGTTTATTTCTGTGCCAAAGAAACTATTATTTCTCTTTTATTATTTTAGTTTTTGTTGAGTTTATTATTGTTTTTGACATGTCTTCTAGCTAAAGACTTTACAAAGCTAAATATCTTTTTCTAGTGTAGTCTGTCTTTACGCCATCTCAGGCCTCACATACACATCAAATCAGATGACTCAAAAATAATAATACATCATATTTAATCTGTATGGCTGCCACCTCTGGACCAAGTGAGCCAAAGCCAGACTTTTTAAATGATCTCTCCTTGGCATGATTTCTTTAAATGATCTCTCCTTGGCATGATTTCTTTAAATGATCTCTCCTTGGCATGCTTTCTTTAAATGATCTCTCCTTGGCATGCTTTCTTTAAATGATCTCTCCTTGGCATGATTTCTTTAAATGATCTCTCCTTGGCATGCTTTCTTTAAATTATCTCTCCTTGGCATGATTTCTTTAAATGATCTCTCCTTGGCATGCTTTCTTTAAATGATCTCTCCTTGGCATGATTTCTTTAAATGATCTCTCCTTGGCATGCTTTCTTTAAATTATCTCTCCTTGGCATGATTTCTTTAAATGATCTCTCCTTGGCATGCTTTCTTTAAATGATCTCTCCTTGGCATGCTTTCTTTAAATGATCTCTCCTTGGCATGCTTTCTTTAAATGAACTCTCCTTGGCATGCTTCTTGGCATGATTTCTTTAAATGATCTCTCCTTGGCATGATTTCTTTAAATGAACTCTCTTTGGCATGCTTTCTTTAAATGAACTCTCCTTGGCATGATTTCTTTAAATGATCTCTCCTTGGCATGATTTCTTTGCTGGCAGTCAGTTCACGTGAAGAGACTGATTTTTCAGCACAATAGAGACAGACATGGTCAGAGATGAAAGGAGCACAACCATTTTAAAACTCGCTGTCAAAATAGTTCTGACTGAAATGTCTCACATTACGCCGGCTTTTCCCCACATTTGCACTGTTCATTATTTGCTTTGAACTTAATTTCACACTCATCTACGTTCGTCTGTCCAAAGCATCTTGTGGGGGGGGAAACAGAAAACCCCCCTCCAATCCTGGCGTTCTCCTATGTCGCGTGCATGGTTGCGTGTTGCACAAAAAGATCGTATATACGGAAGATGAACACTCCAACTTACTTCCGTGACAGCTAGATCCACCTTTTTCTTCTCGCCAATTCTCAATGGCTTCCTTGTTTTGCTCAGGAGTACAACAAAACCTTAACACATTCACTGCCAGCTGTTTTTTTTTTACTGTAGTTCTGCCAGAGGGGTTTTTTGAGGATTCTGGCTCATCTTTCAAGACCTGAGGATTCTTTTCTGCTAAGATTTTGTGAACACAAAATATCTAAAAAGAACTAATAGAATGTGTGCTTTCTCTGTCTAAAAGAGTTAGTTTGTAGAGTTAGTAGTTATGTAGGCATTAGCACTTGAATACAGCATGGTTTCAGCGTCTGAAAATTTATTCTGAGATAAATGGCTTTTTGTGAAATTCGATAGAACAGTCACTTTAACCATTCATTTTTGGCATCAGTAAGACGTCAGACATCTAAACAATAGTTTTGAACAGTAATTTCCTCCATAACAGCAGGAAACACCCCTCTCCTTCAAACTCCTCCCTCCGTGTGTGTTCTTCTTGGCTGCAGCGGGCGTGTCACAAGCTCGTTTCTGTTGCTGCTGTAACCTCGCGTCACCAGGCTCACTGCTTTGCTGCTGCTGTGCCTGTCTGCTGGCGGCCGCTGTGCAAGTCTGGATGGGCTCGCTCGTTTCTTGGAGTTTCGGTTGAGAGCTTTGATGAAGCTTTTGCGATTCTGGTCTTATTTATGCTGCGTGTTTCAAAGTGTGTTCCACCCGTAATCTATTATGCAAATTTGCAATCCCTCACCGCCAGCAATCAGCGTGAAAGCGAAAGCGTTTTCGCCAATCCATTCTACAGTATGAGAATGGTTTCATCGCGCGTTCCCCTGCAGTTTTGGCTCTGCTTTTTCTAGTCTGGGAGAGCACTGTCGCCACTTAGTGGGTCGGTGGAATGGGTTGTACACGTTCGGTGGCTCCAATATTTATATAAGAGATGTAAAAGGGTTAGATGCACATCCCACGGTCAAAAAAAAAAAATTCATTTTTTTGACGTATTAACACGTCATTGGCAGTCAACCGTTGGATTTTTTTTGATGTATTAACACGTCATTGGCAGTGAACGTGTTAACTGGCGATTTTTTACATTTGTTGTCTGCGCAGCCCCACCACACAGCAGCTTTTAGCTATGTTTAATTCAAGGAAAATGACGCTGGTGTGTGGAAATGAACAGAGCTTTTCCCCTGTGATGGGCGTGGCCTATTTCATGCAGTGTCTCTATGGCAGACTGGCACAGCCTCTAAAGTGGATGCTTGTGAAGACGTGCCAGTCAATGTGTCACAGATTCTTTTGTTTCCAGAGGCTGCATTGCTATGGAGAATGCTTAATATAGCTTGGCCTCAGTTAGAATAAACAGATACACTGATCAGGTCTTATCACTGATTCTATTATTAACTCATTAAGACAACCTGCTGACAGATAGCGTTTATGCAAATGAGGCTCCAACCAGGGAGAAAAGTGAGATCCTCACTGATGATATTGGGTGGAGTTAATTAGGCAGATGATTGCTGTATGACTATTACTTATTGTCTTGTTTTTCCCCTCGTTGAGCTCATCATTAGCCTCTGAAAAACTATGTTGAGAATTATAATGGTCAATGTAGGAGCCTAAACTCAGTTTGTTGATGTTTGACTAATAAATTACCATGCAATGATTTAAGTTCATGTGGAAAACAGCAGTAATTTCCATGCTTCATTGATTTACAAGGAATTTGAAGGAATATTTATAGGGCAGGCTGATGTGTTTACAGTTTATATTTGCGTTAATTGCTAATAGTTTGATTCCTTGCACTTAGAATGTGCGAATAATTTAAAATGCATAAAAAAGTGCTGTGGCAGTACTGTTGCAATACTGTGGCAGCGCTGTGGCAGGCAGGAGGTCCCTGAAGATCATCAAAGACACAAACCATCCCCACAACAGCCTGTTCTCCCTGCTACCCTCAGGGAGGAGATACAGGGTTCCAAAAACACGCACAAATCGCTTGAGGAACAGTTTCTTCCCGCAGGCCACGAGACTCCTTAATATGCACAAATAGTGCAGTAGTCGTACCGTACCGTACTGCAGCTGCTACTATTACGGATGCCTAACGTTTAATTGTAAATTTAAGTGTATGTTTAATAAGGTGCCTAACGTTTAATTGTAAATTTAAGTGTATGTTTAATAAGGCACATGCTATTTGCACATGTATGTATAAAACGTCGAATTTGAAATGTCTGAACACGTCTAACGTATGCACATGACATGTGCACCTATGTGCAATGAATATGCCACTGTCGTATAAGCCACCGACTTGTCTTATTGCTTATTGATGCCTATTTCTTATTGCCTTATTGCTGTCTTATTGCTTATTGATGCCTATTTCTTAATGCCTATTACTTATTGCTTGTTGCCTATTTGTACTATGTCGTAAATGGAGTCCACTGCACAAGAATTTCACACGTGGTACTTGTACCATGGAGTGACAATAAAAATCTTGAATCTTGAATCTTGAAAGGCAGTACTGTGGCAGTGCTGTGGCGGTACTGCAGCAAAGTGGCCAAACTAATTGAGTAACAACTGTATACCATACTTAATTTTCTGCACTCATCTTTGTGCCATAACAAGCTAATAGACAATGATGACCTTAATTGTGCGATGATTGTATGAAACCATGCCAAGAAATTAATATTCACCTTGGTCCATAGTAAACATTCACAGTCCTGTACATCAATAACTCATTAGCATAATGTATCTCTGAACCCCGAAACAAATTGGTGTGTATGTGTGTGTAACTATTATTATATATAATTATGATAAAGAGCACACAAACTATATACTGAACTCACTTTACATTACTATTCCCAAATGGGCACGGACTCCTCTACATAATGATCACTAGACTGCACTCTGTTTTAATTAGTTTGTGCCACTCTGGCATTTTGGCCTTTTTCAGCATGTAGCTCTGCAAGTACAGTAATTGTGTCAATATGCAACTCAGGCAATAATGAGCCTGAGTTGTGCATTTAAAACCTGCAATAGAACATTAAGTGATTTAAAACCTACAAGATAACATTAAGTGAGAACGTTGTCCTTTATCCTTCCATTCTAATTGAACTAAGTAAATAATGCATGATGGTATAACTGTGTTTTCCCCTCTGTTCTGTCCCAGTGGTGAACTGCACAGACCCAGGTATCCCTGCCAACTCCATACGAGAGAGCAAGATCGAGCACGGCAACTTCACCTTTGGCAGCGTGGTGTTTTACGACTGCAACCCGGGATATTACCTGTTTGGCTCATCAGTGCTGACCTGCCAACCGGCCGGCCACTGGGACAAACCCCTCCCAGAATGCATCGGTACGACGGCTAGTTTTAGTACAACTTTGACCATCAATTGGTGAATCAACTATCGATCTCTATCGATCGATCGATCGATCGATAGATATATCTATATCTATCTGTCTGTCTGTCTGTCTCTGTCTGTCCGCCTGTCTGTCTGTCTGTCTGTCTGTCTGTCTGGCTGTCTCTCTGTCTGTCTGTCTGCCTGTCTGTCTGCCAGTCTGTCTGTCTGCCTCTCTGTCTGTCTGTCTGTCCGCCTGTCTGTCTCTCTGTCGTCTGTCTGTCTGTCCACCTGTCTGTCTGTCTCTCTGTCCGTCTGTCTGTCCGTCTGATCCTGTGTCTGTCTGCCTGTCTGTCTGTCTGTCTGTCTGTCTCTCTGTCTGTCTGTCTGCCTGTCTGTCTGCCAGTCTGTCTGTCTGCCTCTCTGTCTGTCTGTCTGTCCGCCTGTCTGTCTCTCTGTCCGTCTGTCTGTCTGTCTGTCTGTCTGTCCACCTGTCTGTCTCTCTGTCCGTCTGTCTGTCCGTCTGATCCTGTGTCCGCCTGTCTGTCTGTCTGTCTGTCTGTCTGCCTGTCTGCCTGTCCGTCCATCTACTGATCAATGCATCAATCAATCCACTTTAATTTAAGTTGTGCATTTTCGACCAAGAAGCAACGCCAATTAATTAGGAAAGTTTCACTTTCGATCGCCTGTATCCACAACCTTGGTCGTGTCTCCATTAGCTTGGATACTGGGTGAGTTTGAACGGTGCTTTAAGTTGCTGAATGCTGTAGCATCTGTGTAATGCTTGCTGTCCCACTGGCTTATGGTTATGGTGCAGTTTGGCCTAATTGAGGAATGGCCAAAGCGTCATGGGGACCACACAGGGATCGCTTGTTCAGGGACGGGGACCGCTTGTTCAGGCTGCAGCTAACGACACCTCAAAACAAACCCAGTGCAAATGAGAACCGCAGCCATTGATGAACTGCAAGGCTCATCTGAGGTGATGGTGCACTCCTCGGGTCATCATGCATCATGTCCTGTGTGTGAGGGCAGCCAAAGCAATGACTTCTGAAATGATCTAAAGTTCACCTCTACAGAATGCTATTTCATGAATCATGAATGCTATTTCATGAATGGTATTTCATGAGATACACAGGAGTGTCTTTCTCAAAACGTTTAAACACAGCTGCAGGCTTCAGTTAGCCTGGTAAACCAGCCCGTCACGTGAACTCACATTTCATTTGGTTCTGCGTGACGGTCTGGTCCCAACTCTTCACCCAGTCTTTAGCAGGGGCGGGAGCATGGGCGGGCGTAGTTGCCTTGACAGACAACTCCTTCAGCCAATCAGCGTCGGATCCAGTCAAACCCAAATCCACTCAGGAGAATGGCAAAAACATATTTTCTGCGGTTGCGGCGATACTCCTGTACTTGTTTAATTGTTGTTATTGAAACTATTTCTGCAATAACTGCACTTTATGGCTGTTTTAAACCATAGGTTTAAACTAGACAAACGCTGACATGACTCCTCCAGACGATCAGGCAAGGAGGCGGCCATTACTGTTTTGTTACTGCAGTGCTAGTGGCGTTCCTGATTGGCCAACTTGCGCTGTCAATCACAGTGCAGTCGCTGATTGGCTCTTCCGCTCTGCAGCTTCTGCTAAACTCCCCCTCCCCCCACTGGCTTTGGGGCCAGACCGTCACGCAGAACCAAATGAAATGTGAGTTCACGTCACGTGACGGGCTGGTTTACCAGGCTAGGCTTCAGTGGCACTTTGTGCAGGAACAATCTTTGGGAAAATGACAGAGCTAGCTTAGCATAGCTTAGCTAGCATAGCATAGCATAGCTTAGCATAGCTTAGCTTAGCTTAGCATTATGACGCTAAGCGGATGAAACGACAGCTCGCACAAACATACAGAAAGGTCAAGAGTCTGATAACGGAGCCAAGAAAGTCAGGTACTGAATTGTGTTTGGAACCTTGACACATGAGCACAGTGAGCATATATACATCTGGTATTACAGTGAAGCAGTTCTGAACAAGCAGACAGTAAACAGTTTTGTGTTGAAACTATAAACTATAAAACTATATAACTATAAAACCAACTATAAATTGTCTCTGAACTGCCCATCCCTTCAGCATCAGTTTTTCTCAGGGTGTATTCACACCTGTAGGTCGTTTGCTTTGTTCCGATTCAGGTACTTAATTGATACAATTGTTGCATTTGTGCCTTGGTTCGTTTGTGTTCACACAGCCACAAATGAAACGGTCCAAATAGTATTGTCAAACTTCCTGGATTGGCCAGCAGAGACTCTGATAGGCTAATAGCCTCTCGGGATGGACAAAATAATTCCCAGAGATTTTCCTATATGATTATAAAAATGCGTTTTGTTAGACCTACATTTTAGGCTATGTCGGGCGTCCGCCGTGCGAGGAGAGAGAGAGAGAAAGAAAGAAAGAAAGAGGGAGGGATCGGGAGAGAGAGAGAGGGAGAAAGTTCTTTATTTATTTATTAATGTATGCTATGTAGCCTATGTAAGCCTATGTATTTATTTTGCCTATTTAGGCTATTGGGAATTTGGAGATAGAAGATCAAAGACCCTCGCAAATTCTGCTATTAGGCTACTATCACGGAGATGAGGATTAGCCGAGACATAGGCTATATGAACACCTGTCCTGTCAGGAATAAAATATTAATAAATAATTTAATAATAACGGACATTTCGAGGAAGACATGCAATCAGTCTGATTGTCTGATTGAACCAGACAATCTTATCACAAAGAAGGCTGGCTCTGATTACCACGATTTGTTTTCATTTATTGAATGGAGACCAGAGAGAGCGAGAGAGAGGGAGAGAGAGGGCGGTGTGCTGCGCAGCACACCGCACGCAAAATCCGTAGAGATTCAACACATTAACGTTGCTTCCCATGGTCCGAGGTAAGTTGATTGAGTTCAAACTGCTGATGTGATGATCCAAAAATCCCCCAAAGTTTATCGATGCAAGTCACAAGTCGCCAAAACAGGATCTGAAAGATGTTGTTTTTAAACGATAAAAATGTTCGTTCTTCAGGCCATTATGCACAGCGCAGCTGACTACGGCAGCTGGTTTATCCAAAAATGCGCACCGTTTACTGCTGTTGTGGCGGATCGAGGTCGGCTCACGTTCTCACCACAAACGAACCGCACCAGAGTTCGTTTGGAAGCGGACCGAGACCACCCTTTCTTGGCGATCTCGGTCCGCTTGTTTTGTCCCGCATCCGAGTGCGATTGCTGTGTTCACACTCCCCCAAACGAACCGCACCAAGGTGGGAAATGCTCTCCGTTTCGGAACAACTGCTCCAAACGAGATAGGTGTGAATACACCCTCAAGCAACAGATGCAGTGAAATAAAGTTCACAGCACGGCGAGGTAGATCGTGGCACAAATCTTTCATTTGGTTTATTGATGAAGCAATAAGCCACTGGAGGTCATACAGTACAGAGACTTTAACACAGTGTAGAAAAGCCCCTGTTGCCCTTTAAAACTCCATTACCCAGAAGCCCTTGCATGACCATGTGACATTGCCCAAGCATGTTAGTCTGTTCCATCCCTGTAGCAGTGAGCCACGTGTCTTGCATCAATCAGTCAGCTTCACCTCACAGCATCAAGTCACCTGTTAGCTGCTCAAGTACTTTTCCCCTCCCTTGTTGTGAAGCGTTGGTGTGCGTCTATAAGCATGTGAGTCATGTTGGACTGTATTTTGTGTCCTGTTTATGTTGGGTTTACTAGTTATATAATTAAACTGTCGAATGTCAGCTAATGTTCACCAATTGGTTGAAGCTAATGCTAATCGCGATGCTAATCGTTAAGCTAACGCTAATCGCGATGCTAATCGTCAAGCTAATGCTAGCAGCTCTTGCAGGGAGCATTGGGATGGGGATATACTGTAGATTTTATGCTATTTCTGTTGAGTGCAACTTTGTAATGCAAAGCACCATGTTCATGTTATACATCCAGAGTGGGCATTGAGTTAATAATTGTAAATGACTAGCAGGCTGTACTGGGCTAAATGAGAGAGAGATCAATGGACACTATTATGTTGCTTGTGATGAAGCGTCATTTTGTGGAGTTTTCTGGTATTGCAGTTATTTTTCATATTATTATTCCTGTATGCTCCATCTTAAATGTTGAATTGGTACATTTTATGTTAATGAGCATGTAGCCAGTCTACCTGTAGCTTATATGTGAGTTTTGTACATTCTGCTAATATTTTGTTATTTTATCTTGTTATTGCAGAAACCACACACATTACTATATTCACAACCACACATCTTCATGTAAGCAAGCTCATCTAAAGAATGCTGTTAACCTGGGTGTTGGACAATAAACCCATTTGTTGAAGTTACTCTCTGGAGTGCCACAATCCCACCAGCTACTAGACGCACCCCGCACTTTACACACAGATAAGAGACATCGTCAGGCAGGACACAAAGCAGATTTTCGGAACCCACAAGTTTAATTTAGGCGTCCTTGTTAACAGGCGAGGCCGTTCACACCACCCGTGCGCGTGTCACGCTGAAGCCACGCTCACGTCTTGCTCAAGCAATCGTTCAGAATTCAGTCCTATTTTCCAAAGTGTGACGCGTGAAGCGTGAAGCTGCCAGGCATGAAGTCAGTGGGAAGTTGTAGGCGGGTTCAAGGCTCACCGAGGAGGCGCTGAGAGGAAAAGAGAAGGCTTCTTGTGTGAACGGTTAGGCGTCAGTTCAGCTTGTGCCTGCCTCAAGCTTCAGCTCTGCTACGTTCGGCGTCCTGTGTGAACAAGGGCTTAGCCAACTGCCAGCGTGTGTATATATGTGTGTATACATATATATACATATACATACATACATAAATAAATACATATATATCATGGGTACATGCTATGTGCCTTAGGCAACTGAGCCAGCGTGTTTTCTTTCAATACAACATGAAAAAGAAGACCGCAAATGTTCGATAAACCCCGGAAAACTCTGTTCATGGTTTAGCCCGGCATCTCTCGGCCTGTCTCGGAGGGGAGTCCCCGGATGGGGGTCCGCTGCTGGGTCCACTGCCTGGGTGGGCCCGCGTGGCCTGCGTGGCCTGCTCTCTCAGTTCCCAGTCACTAGCTGGGGGCGGGTCTGGGAGCAGGTCGCGTGGGGGGTGGGCTTACTCAGGCGACCATTGCTGGGCCCCTGTAGCACAACGACCTCACAAGGTTCCTCCTCAGCCAAGCCAAGTCACTGGGGCAATCCATTTGGTGGAAAGGTTTTCTTGCGTTCACTGGGGGTGTGGGGACGCCGCTGTGTCCCGGCCCGGCCTTCTCTCCCACGCCTTATGTGGGCGGGGGGCCGGGGCGGGGGGCATCGGTGCTCTTCATCACTGGTCGAGGGCTGCCGGTTGGTTTAGAACAGTTTAGGTAGGCGATAGATTAGCTACAGCCTAAGGCTGACCTGTTAGTGTTCAGGCAAAGATCAGACTAGAGCAGAGTAGGATAGGCCAGATTAGGCTGTAGACTAGCTAGATACTATGTCCCAGCTAGCTCTGGTTAATGCTTAGAGTAGTTAGTTGTCTGATCCCCCCCCCCCCTCTCTTTCTCTTTCCCCCGCTCCTTTCCCTTCTTCCCCCTCCTGTTCCCCACTCTCCCACATTTCCCACTCCCCCCCCGCCCCCTCTCTTTCCATGCTCTTCCCTCCCCCGCCGCCCCTTCCCACGTTCCCCCTGCTCTCCCTCCCCTGCACCCTCCCACCTCTCCTTCTCTGTTCTCTCCTCCTCCCTGTCCTCTCCCCTCTCTCACATTCCCCCTGCACTCCTTCCCCTACACCCCCCCACCTCTCCTTCTCTGCTCTCTCCTCCTCTCTGTCCTCTCGGGGGGGCGGGGGGGGGAGGAGGGGGCGGAGAGGTCTGTTCCCTCCCCCGCCTCCTCCTCCCGCGTTCCCCCTGCACCCTCCCACCTCTCCTTCTCTGTTCTCTCCTCCTCTCCCCCTGCACTCCTTCCCCTGCACCCTCCCACCTCTCCTTCTCTGTTCTCTCCTCCTCTCTGTCCTCTCTGGGGGGGGGGGGCGGATGTGGGACGCTCCCCTTGCTTCTCTACCCTGGCTCTCCCCCCCCTGCATCCCCATCTCTCCTTCTCTCCTCCTCCACATTCCTATCTTCTCCTCACCTCCCCCCTCTCCTCCGTCTATATTGCTCATTCTCTCCCCACCTCCTCCCTCCCCCTGCTCTCTTCTCCCCCACACCTCCCCTCCCTTCCCCTCTCCTGCTCTCTCCTCCTATACCCTCCCCACCCCACCACTCTCTCACATTCCCCCTGCTATTCTCCCTTCTCCTGCGCTCTCCTCTGCTCTCCCCTCATTCCTATATTTTCTATATTATCAATTGTTCAAATGTTATCTTTATTCTGTATATTCTTGTTACTGTTGTGTCAGCTAGAATTAGCTAGCCATATTTTCTGTGAAGCCCTCTGAGACATGCTTGTGAATTAGGGCTATATAAATAAACTTGACTTGACTTGACTTGACTGACTTTGAATCGATAATGAATTGAAGTTATTCATCTGCCAAGGCACTTTTTGAACAATGTGGTGTGTAGCTCAGCTTCACATCAGAGTCGCTATGAGTGATTTTCGATTAGCACATAAATATTTATGCAGTGGCAGCTGAGCATCCAGAGGGTGCTTTTACAACAGAAGCATCCGTTTTATAAAGTGTGCTACAGCATTCTCCTCTCCATCCGTCGATGCATTGATATTCTCACTCTCTCTCCCTACTCCCTGTCTGTCATCCAGAGGTGGACTGCAGCCACCCGGGCTCCCCTCCTCATGGACTCATGGTCGGGGAGAAGTTCACCTTTGGCTCCACGGTGCTCTACTCCTGCTCTGGAGACAACCTGCTCATAGGAGACTCATCACTCACCTGTCAGCTCAACGGACACTGGAGTGCTCCACTGCCACACTGCTCGGGTAAGCAAGCACACACGCCAACACACACACACACACACAGACACACACACGCACGCACACACACACACACGCACGCACGCACACACACACGCGCACACACACACGCGCACACACACACACGCACGCACGCACGCACACACACACACACACACATTTCAGTCCGGTTTTCGGCAGCACCATAGCACGGAAACAGCTCTTCTGAAAGTCTTAAATTACATTTTATTGCATGCAAATGAGGGTGACTGCTCTGTTTTAGTTGTATTGGATTTAAGTGCAGCATTTGACACTGTCGATCATGAAGTCCTACTTGATAGACTTGAGAACTGGGTGGGGGTCTCTGGCTCAGCTCTTGAATGGTTCAGGTCATACTTGTCTGACATAAATTTTAATGTTGCAATTGGTGAGCATGTGTCTTCAAATGCCTCACTGACCTGTGGGGTGCCCCAAGGTTCAATTTTGGGGCCTATCTTATTTGGCCTATATATGCTCCCCCTGGGCCACATAATTCACAGTTTTAATATCTCCTACCATTGTTACGCAGACGACACACAGCTGTACATCTCTGTTAAAAATAACCATCAAAATAACCTCAATCTATTGCAAGACTGCCTATCCGCTATTCAATCATGGATGGCCCATAACTTCCTCCAGCTGAACTCTGACAAACTGAAGTCCTCTCCTCATCATTACTCCCAACCATAAGCCCAATTCTATCAGTCTACATCTCGGTCCTCTAGCCAGTAACATCACCTCTCATTCCAGAAACCTCGGAGTCATATTCGATTCACACCTCAAATTTGACAAACATCTAAACTCCGTGGTTCAGGCATGCTATTTTCAGCTAAGGAACATCCGAGAACTCCGCCCGGTTCTACAATCCCATGATATGGAAAAGCTTATACATGCTTTTATCTCTACCCACCTTGACTATTGTAATTCTCCCCCAAACTTCTCTGAATCGCCTGCAGATTGTGCAAAATGCAGCAGCAAGGGTGCTCACCAGGACTTCACATCGCTCCCACATTACTCCCGTCTTGGCCTCTCTACACTGGTTACCCATCAAATTTCGAATTGATTTTAAAATACTTTTAATTACTTACAAGGCCTTACATGGCCTGGCCCCTAGCTATATTAGTGACCTGTTAATCCCCCACACACCAGGAAGATCCCTTAGATCATCAAACCTAGGGCTTCTCTCTGTCCCTAGGACAAATTTGAAAAGGAAAGGTGACCTTGCCTTCTTTGCGGTGGCCCCAAAACTCTGGAACAGGCTTCAAACTCTGGAACAGGCTTCAAACTCTGGAACAGGCTTCCCGCTGCCGTCAGAAATTCCACCTCAGTTGAAAGTTTTGAAAGGCACCTAAAAACGCACCTTTTTTCTGCTGCTCTCTCTGTCCCTGTGGTGTGATTACACTGCACTTTAAATCATGTTGAAATCATGTTGTATTTCTATTGTACAGCACTTTGTGGCCATGGTCTTGAAAAGTGCTATATAAATAAACTTTTACTTACTTACACACACGCGAACACACACACACACACACACACACACACACACACACACACAGTAGAAACACATTTATGGTTTTGGTCTCTACTGTATAGTTTTTTGTCACCTTTCATTCCAGCTGTACGGAGGAGGAGAAAGCAGACTATAATAACTTTATAATATAATAATGGGGTTAGGGTTATAATGGGGTTAGGGTCATATTATTAACTGTAACGGAGGAGGAGAAAGCAGACTATGGGCCCTACCTACTCAGTTCCCCTATGGGCCCTACCTACTTAAAAATCAAAATTAACCAAAAAACTTTGAATATATTCGAACATTTTGCGGCCAATTAAAGTTCGTTCGAACTTTATTTTGGGAAAAAGTGACAGCCCTAGTCTGCTATCACACTTTGATCAGTCCACTCAATAGCATTGAACCAACATGAGGTTTTAGTGTCATGCTGCTCTGGTCAGCGTGGCAGCACACACGGTGGAGCCAATTCAGCCCTTACAGCTCTTTTCCAAACAGAGAACTACATCAAGCATGTGAAACCCGGACAATGGCTGCACACCTGCAACGGCTCCAGCTGCTTCTTTGCTCAGCTCCAGTCACGATGCAGATACCACACATAACAAGCCAGTCCCTTTTGATCACCCTTGTGCGTAAATTCCCCAGCTACTCAAAGCAGCTTCAGCGTTTCTGCTTTCAGAGCGGAGCACTCTAACCCTAACCCTAACCCTAACCCTAACCCTAACCCTAACCCTAACCCTACTCTCGTGGCTCGTTTGGTCTAAATGAGTTTTTGGCTGGTGGAGCACTAAGTGCGTGAACAGCACACTGATGTTGGACCAGTGCCACATGACCTACATCATAACCTTCATCCTGCTCTCAAAGTACCCATGTTTTTTAATTCAGTTCAGTGAAATACCAATCAATCGAGTGGGAGATAACCCGATGAAGATTTACACTCTGTGCAAACAAAAGTTTTGCGCTTAACTCCGTCCTGTACACCACCTTTCACTGAACACCAGAAGGGGCAAAGGAGAAACTGCATCTTATATTTCTGCAGAGCTCCCAGCTTTTCTCCCTTAATCCCCTCTGTGCTACTTAAGTATTCCTGATCATTTTGAGTGGAATCTCCTTACTGCTCGTCTGCTCCGCTCGCTTCCTTCAACTCGCTCACCCACAAGTCATGTTCGTACACACAGTTACATGACAGGGTTTTCTTTCTTTAGTCCACTCACCTTCTGCCAGCAGAACTCATGTCAAGTAGACTGTTTTACACAGTTCAGGAGACAGGGATTCAGTCCCTGGACATGGACATGTGGACATGGACAGTAGGGACATCTGGACATGGACAGTAGGGACATCTGGACATGGACAGTAGGGACATCTGGACATGGACAGTAGGGACATCTGGACATGGACAGTAGGGACATCTGGACATGGACAGTAGGGACAGTAGGCACTATGGCTCGCGCCCCTCGCTCCTCCCCCGCGCCCCTTCACAGCACGGCGAGTATAAAACAAGCTTGAGGGTGCTTTCACACTGGCGCCCCGGTACCGTTCCCGAGCACACTTGTCCCCAAATTGACCCCAGTTTCGGAACGTTTGACGAGTGTGAACGTTGCGTTTCGTTCCGCGGCCGGGCGCACAACAGGGAACCCAGACAGGATCCACTTGAAAAGGTGGTCTGGGGAACGCTTTGGCGTTGGCGTGCTCGGGCACGGAACACTTGCAAGTGTGAAAGCCAACCATTCCAAACCACTATAGACGACACTTGGGCGAGGATACACTGCAGGTATAGTTCTATAGGTATAGCGAGGATACACTGCAGGTATAGTTCTATAGGTATAGCGAGGATACACTGCAGGTATAGTTCTATAGGTATAGCGAGGATACACTGCAGGTATAGTTATATAGGTATAAGCCACCATTGAGACAGCAGGCTTCTGCCCATGTGAAATGTCTCTGAGCGAGACACTGAAGCTCTAGCAGCTACTTTACATGGAAGCTGTTCTGCAGCTGAGCCTGACCAAAGGCAAAAGGAGAATCCCCCATATGGGATGTTGAGAGCTTTCAATGACTGCAAGTGTACAATTTAGCACCTACTCTTCACAAGCACATTGGCAACAATTACTTAAAGTGATGCAATTAGCAGCGCAGTGTTAACGAGATAAAGATTAGCAGCACAGTGTTAACGAGATAAAGCAGCACTGTGTTAACGAGATAAAGCAGCACAGTGTTAACGAGATAAAGCAGCACAGTGTTAACAAAATAAAGCAGCTATGTTGAATGTGTCAACTTGTGCTTTCATGTGTTTGTGCTCCATCTGAACTGTGAACAGGGCCTGAGTAAATTATACGTTACACTGGGCAGAGGGGATTTTTCGGCCCCCTACCTGATTGGCACCGGTGCAAATATTTATTTGTGCACACACACACACACACACACACACACACACACACACGCACGTTACCGGAAGGAACGTGACCGACTACTATTGCTACCCATGTTTTGTCCAGAAAAAGTATTACTGTACACCCATAGAGACACTGCATGAAATAGGCCACGCCCATCACAGCTCCGTTCATTTCCACACACCAGCGTCATTTTCCTTGAATTAAACATAGCTAAAAGCTGTTGTGTGGTGGGGCTGCGCAGACAACAAATGTAAAAAAATCACCAGTTAAAGTTTTTTTGTACTCCTGAGCAAAACAAGGAAGCCATTGAGAATTGGCGAGAAGAAAAATGTGGATCTAGCTGTCAAGAAGTAAGTTGGAGTGTTCATCTTCCGTATATACGATATTTTTGTGCAACACGCAACCATGCACGTGACATAGGAGAATGCCAGGATTGGAGGGGGGGTTTCTGTTTTCCCCCGTCTTGGGCGTGGTTTCTGAATGATGACGCGTTACGCAGTGTCTCCATAGTGTTATGAACTACCATCGACTGGAGAATGAATTAGAAAAGTTAAATAAAAGTTAAGCTTAACTAAACTCGGCTCCCGCGCACATACTTGTTTAAAGCCCCTCTCTGTTGTTTTATTTCCTCCTCTTTTTTTCCCTTTTTTTGTGTGTGTCTGTCTACACTTTGCTGCCCCCCTCTGGCAAGGAGGCCAAGCCATGTGCTTCCAATCCTTGTGGCTGTGCATAAATCTGGGCCTGGTTGTGAATCCATCTCACTGACGCTCCCTTGAAGGAGATGGTTCAGAAGGTTGCTTCACAGAATGCTTGCAGCCCAAGTTGGCAGCTCTCATTGGCTTCTTTACACAAATAGCCAAGAGACAACTTTGACTGCAAAAAAAAGTTTTTTTGGAGAACCAAGAATGATTTAAATGACCCCTTTGCAATGCACAGAGTGCAGATCAACAAGAGCAGCAATGTCCTTAAGGCTGTGAATTCTTCAGAAAGCCAGACCAGCATCCATCTATCCAGGGGGTTAAAACCACTGCCAAGCCATCTCCCTCTGTGTCCCTTCTGTGGCTCATGGCTGAGTTGAAGGCCTTATTATTCCCACCACAACGGGGATCTGAAGAGCGGACATTAATTCAGATTCAAACACAAATCCTCCACTGTCCCAATTAGTGAGATTATAACTGTCACAGTCCAATTAGTGAGATTATAACTGTCACAGTGCCTCGCGAGCCGGGTGCTCTCACCTTAGCAAAGGAGACTAATGAAGTACCGACAGCTGCTGCGAGTCACACACATGCACGCACACAAGTTCACACACACACACACACACACAAGTAAGTTCACAGTGCACGCACACAAGTTCACACACACAAGTTCCTACACACGCACTTGGACGCAGACACATTTAAAGGTTGGCGAGGACACACACACAATGCACACATATTGCTAACCGTTGCCACACACACACACACACACACACACACACACACACACACACACACACACACACAAACACACACCCAGCTGTGAGCCCTTGACCTGACACATCCAGTTCCCATGTGGTCAGGTCAGAGAATGCAGGCAGAAGATATGAGCTTGGTGTTGGTGCAGTAAGGCTCTTTGTCAACACGTCCAATATTACCGCAGGTGTGGGCTGCTGTGTGGACAACAAGTCTAATATGACTGCAGGTGTGGGCTGCTGTGTGGACAACAAGTCTAATATGACTGCAGGTGTGGGCTGCTGTGTGGACAACAAGTCTAATATGACTGCAGGTGTGGGCTGCTGTGTGGACAACAAGTCTAATATGACTGCAGGTGTGGGCTGCTGTGTGGACAACAAGTCTAATATGACTGCAGGTGTGGGCTGCTGTGTGGACAACAAGTCTAATATGACTGCATGTGTGGGCTGTTGTGTGGACAACAAGTCTAATATGACTGCAGGTGTGGGCTGCTGTGTGGACAACAAGTCTAATATGACTGCAGGTGTGGGCTGCTGTGTGGACAACAAGTCTAATATGACTGCAGGTGTGGGCTGCTGTGTGGACAACAAGTCTAATATGACTGCAGGTGTGGGCTGCTGTGTGGACATAGTGCAGCAGTGAAAACACATAGGGATCGATGCACAAACTCCAAACCTGCCAACATTAGGCTATGAAAAATAAAGAGATTTTCGGGGTATCTGCAAATTCACCCCCCCAACCCCCCCTTTAGTCTAACATTGGATCGTTATTCAGCCCCCTTCCCGACAAGCTAGTATGGCATTATGGCAGTACAGTTATATTATGGCGTTACCAATGTCTGCGTTGGCTCTTCTAGTTCAGAAAGTTCGCTCTGGCTTTAAATCTAAGCCCGCTGCAGCCGTTTGATTTCTATCACTGTAAAATCAGGAGATCAGGAGAAATGACCAATCAGGTGCACAGCGGGAGAAAGGCTGAAAACTAGGGAGACTCCTGTAGAAATGGGCAGTGTTGGCAGCTACTGTATGCACAGTTCAAGGAACTGGATCTCAACAACCAATAAAGTCCAGATCCCTCACAGAGAGATGTACATACCAGATCCCTCACATAGAGATGTACATACCAGATCCCTCACATAGAGATGTACATACCAGCAGTGATGGGCAAGCTACTTGGAAAATGTAGTAAGCTAAGCTATCAGTTACTCTCGTTTAAATTTAGCTAAACTACATTGAAGCTATCCCCAGAGAAATGTAGCAAGCTAAGCTATGAGCAACATGGCAAAAGCAGCTTGCTACATCAAAGCTACTTTTTTTCTCACATTGAATCAACTTCATGTCAAAGAACAACTTTCCACCAAACAAATAGGCATACAAAAAAATCTAATTTTGATTGTTTATTATACCCTATTATAAAACACACTGAAACTCTCACTGGCACAATATTCAAAAACAGACAATAAAACCTGAACGTCTTCTTCATCACTGCCAGTAGCTCCCTCTGGCTCTGCCATCTTTCAAAGTTCGTTGCTGATGTGACTTCGCCAGCACATGACATATTTGGCCCTACCCTTAACCAATCATCAGTCTTCATTGCCTAAACCCAACCCAATCAGAGGCAGAGTAGTGCCGGGTCTTGCTGCAAGAGAGGCAAGGATGCTAAGCAAGGATGAAACAACAACACTTGTTGTCCGTCATAATGGAACTGAAAGTGCTTTATTGGCAACACAGGCACACTTGACATATGCAATGTCTCCTCCTGTTTACTCCAAACTGCAGCAGAAATCTCCTGGCGAGTAGCTTGTAGCTTTTGGGGGAAGCTACAAGCTACTTGGGTCTATAAATAGCTTAGCTACTGAAAAAGCTACTTGGTTCAAAAGTAGTGAAGCTACCACCAAGCTACTGAGAAATGTAGTTAAGCTATGTAGCTTCGCTACTTGTAGCAAGCTACTGCCCAACACTGCATACCAGATCCCTCACAGAGAGATGTACATACCAGATCCCTCACAGAGAGATGTACATACCAGATCCCTCACATAGAGATGTACATACCAGATCCCTCACAGAGAGATGTACATACCAGATCCCTCATAGAGATGTACATACCAGATCCCTCACATAGAGATGTACATACCAGATCCCTCACATAGAGATGTACATACCAGATCCCTCACAGAGAGATGTACATACCAGATCCCTCATAGAGATGTACATACCAGATCCCTCACAGAGAGATGTATATACCAGATCCCTCACATAGAGATGTACATACCAGATCCCTCACATAGAGATGTACATACCAGATCCCTCACATAGAGATGTACATACCAGATCCCTCACAGAGAGATGTACATACCAGATCCCTCACATAGAGATGTACATACCAGATCCCTCACATAGAGATGTACATACCAGATCCCTCACAGAGAGATGTACAAACCAGATCCCTCACAGAGAGATGTACATACCCGATCCATTTCAGATCTTTGTTCTTCCCTCTCCTCCACTGGTTTCGTTTGTGTGACAGGACAGTGTGACAGGACAGTGTGACAGGACAGTGTGACAGGACAGTGTGACAGGACTGTGTGACAGGACAGTGTGACAGGACAGTGTGACAGGACTGTGTGACAGGACAGTGTGACAGGACAGTGTGACAGGACTGTGTGACAGGACAGTGTGACAGGACTGTGTGACAGGACAGTGTGACAGGACTGTGTGACAGGACTGTGTGACAGGACAGTGTGACAGGACAGTGTGACAGGACTGTGTGACAGGACTGTGTGACAGGACAGTGTGACAGGACTGTGTGACAGGACAGTGTGACAGGACAGTGTGACAGGACAGTGTGACAGGACAGTGTGACAGGACAGTGTGACAGGACTGTGTGCAGCAGTGGTGGACGTGGTGGCTGTTAGGCGTTTTGTTCCCTCTGCTCGGGGGAACGTCCCTGATGAATATACACCCGAGACATGAATCACTAACAAGTCACACAGCATGTCTGCTTATTCCGGTGAAATCCTAAAGATGTGCAAGACAGCACAGCGAGCGAGCAGCACGCTCTGTGTTCCTGTGCAGCAGAGAGGCAGGGGGCTCATTCAGGATCAGTGTTGGGGGTAACTCATTACAAAAGTAACATATTACTTTTAGCAGTGACTCAGTAATATAACTTATTACTTATAGGATTTCAGTAATATTATACCAGTTACGTTGTCAAGTAACTCAAGTTACAAATTGAGTTACATTTTATTAAATCAAAGCACATATTTTAAAAAGATGCAATCATTTCCTAATCAAACTGTGTGTTTTTATGCAAATAACCACTATAGATGACAATAACAAAGGAAAATAATAACATTTTGAATTTTGGATCGTTTACACCGACTTCAAGGCGGTTGAAATTATTTTTCGGTATGGTTCCGGGGCAGCGATGTCATTCTGCTACTGCAGTTATTTTGGTGAAAGTAATGCAAAAGTAGTGTAATGATTAACGAGTTACTAGGGGTGTCACGATACACTCAGTTCACGATACGATACGTATCACGATACTGGGTTCACGATAACGATACGATACGATACGATTTTAACAATATTTTTTTAAACTTGAATAATGACAATATATGACTGGAAAAGTAGTATTTTATTTGAAATGCACAAATACAAAACATGCTGTTGTGGGAAATTGTTATTACAATAACAACTAGAAAAAACATGAGATTGGAGATAAGGCTTATCTTGAAATAGAATGAGTTACACCGTCACTTAGATTTACTTTGAACTAAAAGGTTTCTCAGCAGTATAAATTCTCATTATGCATCTTCAGTTTTTCTTCAAACTCAAACAACAAGACTTTTCTTAGTCTATTTTTTATGCATCTTCAGTTTTTCCTGTCAAGTAAACAGTTTTGCCAGAAACTCAATTGAATGGTTTCTCTCCTGTATAACTTCTCATGTGTCTCTTCAGAGACTTGTTCAACTGAACTACTTTCCACACATTGAACTTCAACAAACAAAGACGTTTCTTTGTCTACTTTTGGAAAAAAAAAAAAAAAAAAATGTTTTTTTTTTTTTTTTTTTTTTTTTTTTCACGATATGAGATTTCATCTCAACGATACATATCGTGACGTTTTACTATCGCGAAATTTCGTGGGACGATATATTGTGACACCCCTACGAGTTACTCTACACAGAAGTAATATTATAATGTAACTTATTACTTTCAAATGAAAGTAACTAGTAATATGTAGTATATTACATTTTGAAAGTAACTTGGCCAACACTGTTCAGGATTATGAAAAAAGGATTTAGCTGCAGAGGTCACTTCATATTCATCATTCCTCATGAACACAGCTGGTCTCTTTTAACGGCTTCCTGCTGATTTAATGGACAGAATGCTCTTGGTGTCAAAGCAGTGGAAAGTATCGCTCCCCTGCGCCGTCCGCTGTTGGCCTGGTGACAACTGCTCATTGGTGCATTGTGTGTTTTATAGCTGCTTCCCCGGAGGACTTGGAAAAGATGGAGGGTTTGAGCAGCAAGTCTTCTCTGTATTCTTCCCCTGTGTGACAGACAGGCATTCAGCTGAAAGGGAACTCATTTGTGAACACACGCACATTATCGCTGCTATAACGATACGATATCCCTGGAATGCGTGTTTTAACGAGCCAGTTACATTTCTTTGCATTCTTAGAGATTATAGTTTTTGTTTTTTGTTCATGTTTCTAACAATTGGCCAAGTTAGTAGTTAGTTTATGGGATAGGAATTCTGCCAGATGACAGGCACTAGGCACCATTTTCTACTTCATTTGGAAGAGAAAATGATCCTGAAATGAAGATTTGATTGACAACTGCATGTCGTGATATGATTGGTTGAAATGGGGTAGAAATTTAATAGTACTAGGTGACGTCAGCAAACTGTACGTTACTGTTATCAATGAAATCTTGAAAAATGAAATTTTGATGTGAAAAAGTGTGAAAAACTAAAGAAATTAGATTGTTGTGATTTTGTTTGCATACATTATTAAATAAGTGCACTGCATGACCAGGTATTTGAACTAAAAGAAAAGAAAAGTCATTTTTGGGTTCAGCTCCACTTTAAAAAACAGAGAATGGCCGGCCATCTGGATTTGCCTGTTCTTAAATCGCTTCGCTGTCTGCTTTGTCTTCCCGTTGCAGGCGAGGCCACGGGCACCTGCGGGGACCCCGGCACACCTGCCCACGCCAGCAGAGAGGCGGGCAACTTCAAAGTGCGCAGCAAGGTGCGCTTCACCTGCGCCGTGGGCCACACCCTGTACGGCTCGCAAGAGAGGATCTGCTTCCCCAACGGGACCTGGTCGGGCAGGCAGCCTTTCTGCAAACGTAAGAGTGAACATCTCGAAAAACTGCCTCCGAAAGTGTCATGTTATCAGATAGTGGGGGGAGGAACCTCAGGAGTGGTAGAAAGAGGTAACACATACACACGTGACCTTTCTCTCTCTCTCTCTCTCTCTCTCTCTCTTACACACACACACACACACACACACACACACACACAAACGCAAACACACAAACACACAAATGCTTCCACGCACTCATGCACACAAACGATTTGTGAAAGCTCACAAAACACAGCAGATGGATAAGTAGTCTCTCTGCTGCAGCCACATGGTGCTGTGACTGGATTCCAGATCGCAAAGGGAAAAAGTCATTAATTCTAAGACTCCTAAAGCCAACTTCTTTGTGGGATTGTGATAAATGAATCAGTGTGGCTTGTGGAGATCTGAGCTCACAGAATGCACAGCCCGTAAATGACCCCCAGGGGTCAACCGGATATTGAGGTAAATGTTTGACTGCTTCCCTCCCCTCCGTCCTGCCCGCTAGTGTCATTTTAATATGATAGGCCAGACACTACGAAGTACACTCTGTCTGCCTGTCTGTCTGTCTGTCTGTCTGTCTGTCTGTCTGTCTGTCTGTCTGTCTGTCTGTCTGTCTGTGTCTGTCTGTCTGTCTGTCTGTATCTGTCTCTGTCTCTGTCTGTCTGTCTGTCTGTCTGTCTGTCTCCTTCCCTCCAGATTCTTTTTGTATCTGTCTATATCGCTCTGTCTGGTTGTCTCCTCCTCCTCCCTCCTCTCTCTGTCTGTCTTTCTGGTGGATGTTGATGTTGTTCACCCCCTGCCCTCCTATCATCCTCTATTACCACGTCCAGACCAATGAGCAGGGTTGTCTCATCTCTCTATTACCACGTCCAGACCAATGAGCAGGGTTGTCTCATCTCTCTATTACCACGTCCAGACCAATGAGCAGGGTCGGCCCAGGGTTACTTGACCCATGTTCCAACAGGTCAGTCAACACAGGGTTAATGACATGTCAGATAGGAGCTGGCTCAACCTGACATAACAATGAATGGAACACGTCATGTTTCACATTTGACACTTGACATTGTAACATTACTTGAACATCCGCTCGTATTTCTCCAATCATCGTTTCCAACTTCATCCGGTCCGAAGCACTTTTTTTTTTTCCAACTTCCTTTGACCTGCAGGCTCTGTGGCTCTGTGGGCATGAAGAACAGACTGTGTCTGGTGCTTTGACCAGCAGGCTCTGACCAGGCTCTGTGAGCATGAAGAACAGACTGTGTCTGGTGCTTTGACCAGCAGGCTCTGACCAGGCTCTGTGGCTCTGTGGACGTGAAGAACAGACTGTGTCTGGTGTTTTGACCTGCAGGCTCTGTGGACGTGAAGAACAGACTGTGTCTGGTGTTTTGACCTGCAGGCTCTGTGAGCGTGAAGAACAGACTGTGTCTTGTGTTTTGACCTGTAGGCTCTGTGGACGTGAAGAACAGACTGTGTCTGGTGTTTTGACCTGCAGGCTCTGTGAGTGTGAAGAACACACTGTGTCTGGTGTTTTGACCTGCAGGCTCTGTGGGCGTGAAGAACAGACTGTGTCTGGTGTTTTGACCTGCAGGCTCTGTTTGCGTGAAGAACAGACTGTGTCTGGTGTTTTGACCTGCAGGCTCTGTGAGTGTGAAGAACAGACTGTGTCTGGTGCTTTGACCTGCAGGCTCTGTGAGCGTGAAGAACAGACTGTGTCTGGTGCTTTGACCTGCAGGCTCTGTGGACGTGAAGAACAGACTGTGTCTGGTGTTTTGACCTGCAGGCTCTGTGAGTGTGAAGAACAGACTGTGTCTGGTGTTTTGACCTGCAGGCTCTGTGGGTGTGAAGAACAGACTGTGTCTGGTGTTTTGACCTGCAGGCTCTGTGGACGTGAAGAACAGACTGTGTCTGGTGTTTTGACCTGCAGGCTCTGTGGGTGTGAAGAACAGACTGTGTCTGGTGTTTTGACCTGCAGGCTCTGTGAGCGTGAAGAACAGACTGTGTCTGGTGTTTTGACCTGCAGGCTCTGTGAGTGTGAAGAACAGACTGTGTCTGGTGTTTTGACCTGCAGGCTCTGTGAGTGTGAAGAACAGACTGTGTCTGGTGTTTTGACCTGCAGGCTCTGTGAGCATGAAGAACAGACTGTGTCTGGTGTTTTGACCTGCAGGCTCTGTGAGCATGAAGAACAGACTGTCTGGTGTTTTGACCTGCAGGCTCTGTGAGTGTGAAGAACAGACTGTGTCTGGTGTTTTGACCTGCAGGCTCTGTGGACGTGAAGAACAGACTGTGTCTGGTGCTTTGACCTGCAGGCTCTGTGGGTGTGAAGAACAGACTGTGTCTGGTGTTTTGACCTGCAGGCTCTGTGAGCATGAAGAACACACTGTGTCTGGTGTTTTGACCTGCAGGCTCTGTGGGTGTGAAGAACACACTGTGTCTGGTGCTTTGACCTGCAGGCTCTGTGAGTGTGAAGAACACACTGTGTCTGGTGTTTTGACCTGCAGGCTCTGTGAGTGTGAAGAACAGACTGTGTCTGGTGCTTTGACCTGCAGGCTCTGTGAGTGTGAAGAACAGACTGTGTCTGGTGTTTTGACCTGCAGGCTCTGTGAGCGTGAAGAACAGACTGTGTCTGGTGTTTTGACCTGCAGGCTCTGTGAGTGTGAAGAACAGACTGTGTCTGGTGCTTTGACCTGCAGGCTCTGTGGGTGTGAAGAACAGACTGTGTCTGGTGTTTTGACCTGCAGGCTCTGTGAGTGTGAAGAACACACTGTGTCTGGTGTTTTGACCAGCAGGCTCTGTGAGCGTGAAGAACAGACTGTGTCTGGTGTTTTGACCTGCAGGCTCTGTGAGTGTGAAGAACAGACTGTGTCTGGTGCTTTGACCTGCAGGCTCTGTGAGTGTGAAGAACACACTGTGTCTGGTGCTTTGACCTGCAGGCTCTGTGAGTGTGAAGAACACACTGTGTCTGGTGCTTTGACCTGCAGGCTCTGTGGGTGTGAAGAACAGACTGTGTCTGGTGTTTTGACCTGCAGGCTCTGTGGGTGTGAAGAACACACTGTGTCTGGTGTTTTGACCTGCAGGCTCTGTGAGTGTGAAGAACAGACTGTGTCTGGTGCTCTGACCTGCAGGCTCTGTGGGCGTGAAGAACAGACTGTGTCTGGTGCTTTGACCTGCAGGCTCTGTGAGTGTGAAGAACACACTGTGTCTGGTGTTTTGACCTGCAGGCTCTGTGAGTGTGAAGAACAGACTGTGTCTGGTGTTTTGACCTGCAGGCTCTGTGAGTGTGAAGAACACACTGTGTCTGGTGTTTTGACCTGCAGGCTCTGTGAGTGTGAAGAACACACTGTGTCTGGTGTTTTGACCTGCAGGCTCTGTGAGTGTGAAGAACAGACTGTGTCTGGTGCTCTGACCTGCAGGCTCTGTGGGCGTGAAGAACAGACTGTGTCTGGTGTTTTGACCAGCAGGCTCTGTGGGCGTGAAGAACAGACTGTGTCTGGTGTTTTGACCAGCAGGCTCTGTGGGCGTGAAGAACAGACTGTGTCTGGTGCTTTGACCTGCAGGCTCTGTGGGCGTGAAGAACAGACTGTGTCTGGTGTTTTGACCTGCAGGCTCTGTGGGCGTGAAGAACACACTGTGTCTGGTGTTTTGACCTGCAGGCTCTGTGGGCGTGAAGAACACACTGTGTCTGGTGTTTTGACCTGCAGGCTCTGTGGGTGTGAAGAACAGACTGTGTCTGGTGCTTTGACCTGCAGGCTCTGTGGGCGTGAAGAACACACTGTGTCTGGTGTTTTGACCTGCAGGCTCTGTGGGCGTGAAGAACACACTGTGTCTGGTGTTTTGACCTGCAGGCTCTGTGGGCGTGAAGAACACACTGTGTCTGGTGTTTTGACCTGCAGGCTCTGTGGGTGTGAAGAACAGACTGTGTCTGGTGCTTTGACCTGCAGGCTCTGTGGGCGTGAAGAACACACTGTGTCTGGTGTTTTGACCTGCAGGCTCTGTGGGCGTGAAGAACACACTGTGTCTGGTGTTTTGACCTGCAGGCTCTGTGAGCATGAAGAACAGACTGTGTCTGGTGCTTTGACCTGCAGGCTCTGTGGGTGTGAAGAACAGACTGTGTCTGGTGCTTTGACCTGCAGGCTCTGTGGGCGTGAAGAACACACTGTGTCTGGTGTTTTGACCTGCAGGCTCTGTGGGCGTGAAGAACAGACTGTGTCTGGTGTTTTGACCTGCAGGCTCTGTGGGTGTGAAGAACAGACTGTGTCTGGTGCAGAAGAGACAGTGTGGCTTGAGAGACTACTTGACCCGTTCGGCCCGGCAACATCAAATCATATACATGAGGAGCCATCGCTCCACGATGCAGACTAACTGTTGCTTTGTGCTGGTTTGGTTGTTTGTTTGGGGTTGGCGTGTCGACTGTATGTGTGCCAGTGCCACAAGTGAGAAAGACGCTCGCTGAAGTTGGTGCTAGTTTGTGCCGGCAGCTAAAGAAATGCAACGATGGTGCACTTCTACACCTCCATCATCGAGTCCATCCTCACCTCCTCCTTCACCGTCTGCTACTCTCAAGGACATCAGCGGACTGCAGTGCAGTCTTTCAAATGCTCCCCCACGGCAAGAGACTGAGGTCTGTCAAGACCAAAACCTCTCGCCACAAGAACAACTTCTTCCCAACTGCCATTGGCCTCATCCACAAGACTCGAAAGCCCCACTACTAAGGACTCTACCACCCCCCCACTACTAAGGACTCTACCACCCCCCCCACTACTAAGGACTCTACCACCCCCCCACTACTAAGGACTACACCACCCCCCCACTACTAAGGACTCTACCACCCCCCCACTACTAAGGACTCTACCACCCCCCCACTACTAAGGACTCTACCACCCCCCACTACTAAGGACTCTACCACCCCCCACTACTAAGGACTCTACCACCCCCCACTACTAAGGACTCTACCACCCCCCCACTACTAATTACTCTACCACCCCCCACTACTAAGGACTCTACCACCCCCCCCCCACTACTAAGGACTCTACCACCCCCCACTACTAAGGACTCTACCACCCCCCCACTACTAATGACTCTACCACCCCCCACTACTAAGGACTCTACCACCCCCCCCACTACTAAGGACTCTACCACCCCCCACTACTAAGGACTCTACCACCCCCCCACTACTAATGACTCTACCACCCCCCCACTACTAAGGACTCTACCACCCCCCCACTACTAATGACTCTACCACCCCCCCACTACTAAGGACTCTACCACCCCCCACTACTAAGGACTCTACCACCCCCCCACTACTAATGACTCTACCACCCCCCCACTACTAAGGACTCTACCACCCCCCCACTACTAAGGACTCTACCACCCCCCCACTACTAAGGACTCTACCACCCCCCCACTACTAAGGACTCTACCACCCCCCACTACTAAGGACTCTACCACCCCCCCACTACTAAGGACTCTACCACCCCCCCACTACTAAGGACGCTACCACCCCCCCACTACTAAGGACTCTACCACCCCCCCACTACTAATGACTCTACCACCCCCCCACTACTAAGGACTCTACCACCCCCCCACTACTAAGGACTCTACCACCCCCCCACTACTAAGGACTCTACCACCCCCCACTACTAAGGACTCTACCACCCCCCCACTACTAAGGACTCTACCACCCCCCCACTACTAAGGACGCTACCACCCCCCCACTACTAAGGACTCTACCACCCCCCCACTACTAAGGACTCTACCACCCCCCCACTACTAAGGATGCTACCACCCCCCCACTACTAAGGACTCTACCACCCCCCCACTACTAAGGACGCTACCACCCCCCACTACTAAGGACTCTACCACCCCCCCACTACTAAGGACTCTACCACCCCCCCACTACTAAGGACGCTACCACCCCCCCACTACTAAGGACTCTACCACCCCCCCACTACTAAGGACTCTACCACCCCCCACTACTAAGGACTCTACCACCCCCCCACTACTAAGGACTCTACCACCCCCCCACTACTAAGGACTCTACCACCCCCCACTACTAAGGACTCTACCACCCCCCCACTACTAAGGACTCTACCACCCCCCCAATATCCCCCGAGCACAGCCAGCTCAACAGGCCAGAACCCCCCCACTGACATGAACCTTCCGCCGGCCCCCCATCATATGTCACTTTAACCCATTGATACCTGATGCAGCATTTGTGTGTATATCCCTCATTTGTGTGTGTATCCCTTTAAGACGCGGTTCGCGGTCTTAAAGGGATACACACACAAATGCTGCATCAGGTATCAATGTGTTAAAGCCCTTATTCATGTGTGTTGTATATATTGGACTGCACTTTTGATTGTGATTTTGTCTTTCTGTATGTTTGGTCTTCTGACTATTGACGTGACCCTACGCTGCATATACTTACACTAAGTCAAATCCACGTACTGTATGTAATCTGATTACCTACTGCGGCAATAAGAGTGATTGTGATTCTGAAACACTATACCTACCAGCAAGTTAATTTCCCTTCCAACCGTGACAGCCTCCATGACACAGATAGAGGCTTTTTGATCCGTGGCTACCCTCAGTGCACCAGAGCCATAGATGAAACCAGCCCTGTTCCCACTCATGTCCAGGTGGGACAATGTGGCTCTTTCAAACACAACATCAACCTGGGAATAACCTGGTTGGTATCTCTCTCTCTGTCTTTATCGCGCTGTCTCTCTCTCTCTGTCTGTCTCTCTCACTTCTCTCTGTCTCTCTCTCTCTGTCTTTATCTCGCTGTCTCTCTCTCTGTGTCTTTATCGCGCTGTCTCTCTCTCTCTGTCTCTCTCTCTCTGTGTCTGTCTCTCTCACTTCTCTCTGTCTGTCTCTCTCTGTCTTTATCTCTCTGTCTCTCTCTCTCTGTCTTTATCATGCTGTCTCTCTCTCTCTGTCTCTCTCTCTCTCTGTCTGTCTCTCTCACTTCTCTCTGTCTCTCTCTCTCTGTCTTTATCTCGCTGTCTCTCTCTCTGTGTCTTTATCGCGCTGTCTCTCTCTCTCTGTCTCTCTCTCTCTGTGTCTGTCTCTCTCACTTCTCTCTGTCTCTCTCTCTCTGTCTTTATCTCGCTGTCTCTCTCTCTCTGTCTTTATCTCGCTGTCTCTCTCTCTCTGTCTTTATCTCGCTGTCTCTGTCTCTCTGTCTCCTTGCTCATCCCCTGCCCGTTCTGTCTCCTTCTCCCTGTCTCTCTGTCTCTCTCTCTCCATCTCCCCACTGAACTACTGATTTAAAGATTGTTTTAGCTCTCCCTGCACCCCAGGAGGGAGGGGCCGAGGAGCTTCACCGGAGCCTGAATGAATGAATCAAGGCCTGTTTTGTGCGGCTGTCATCATGTCTGTCATGAATTATTAAAATGAGGAAGTCAAATGGAATGCAATACTTTATCTGCAGTGTGTGCACGCGCGCGTGTGTATGTGTGTGTGTGTGTGTGTGTGTGTGTGTGTTTGGCGAAATCACCCTGGCGCCTACAACACCTCCGTCTGGTTGCCCGAAATCACTATTTCAAATGTTCCAGACGATTAGGTGATTGAGAGGGCAAGTCAGTTCTGTAATGAAACATGATTCGGGTTCAGAAGAAAAACAACATGAAACAAACCCCATAGTTTCCCCCCTCTCAGCAACGGTTGGTCTATTCCGGAAATGCTGCAGACGCTGAACGCCTGCCAGACCGGGAAGCCATTTTTGTCTTCAGAAATGGTCTTGCGTGTTTTGCGTCATCCGATCGCTCTTCTGAATGGCCTTTATAGAGACCAACGATCAAACTATTGGTGGCCGATCGATCGTACGGGAGCACCCTTAATCGTCATGTGTCCTGGGCCAGTACTCTAAATCAGTCAATATAATTGACATATCTTTTTTTCTTTAGCAATAAAGGGAACTAAAAATGATCTTATTTTGCAAATTGAACCTCAGAGTTCGGCTGTAAACTCCCACAATCCTCTTCTCATTTTTAGACAGAACTTTTCAGAGAGAGCTCCCGTCATGTCTGAAGGCATGACGGGGGTTGAGCAACAACTTTGCTGACTCATAGTGTGGATGGATGAACTGTATTGTATTGTTTACCACTGTGCCAGCCCTGCTCAGTAGCATCAAAGCTTAGTAAAGCTTTGATGATCTATAGATCAGTTTGGCTCACAGCTCCTCAAGAGAAAAACAAGGCCTACCCCTTGAAACAAACCCCACTTGGAACACATAATATAGGAAGAATATATTTCTTCACAACCAACATCACATATGAGGAATATATTTCTTCACAACCTTGCAATCATCTTGTCCATGTCTGCTCACAGCCCCCTGGAGCCCCCCAACCTTCAAGTTGTGAATCACTGATATGGAAAATAGAAAATCCATTACGATTTTACACCTCTGACCTTCACGTTCTCTCTCTCTTTCTCCGTTGCAGCGGTGCATTGTGGGAACCCGGGCACGCCCGCTCACGGCCGCATCTCCCGCGTCGACGGGACGACCTTCTCCCACTCCATGGTGTATTCGTGCATGGAGGGCTACTTCCTCCTGGGCTCGCCCACGCGCCAGTGTCTCGCTAACGGCACGTGGTCCGGCACCGCTCCAAACTGCACATGTGAGTATTGTTTTTTAACAGGAAGCCCAGATGGATACAGGAGTGTGGTTTCCCCCCGGTGGGTTGTTGTAGCACCACACTTACAAGACCTGTCTGCTGTACAGTGTCTGCGCCGTGACGTGAGATGAAAATAAGAATAACGCGGCGTGAAATGGGCAGTGTCTGGCCGACGGGACGCGGTCAGGCAGAGTAGCAGCAGTGTAAACACACAGACAAAACAGGCAGAGTAGCAGCAGTGTAAACACACAGACAAAACAGGCAGAGTAGCAGCAGTGTAAACACACAGACAAAACAGGCAGAGTAGCAGCAGTGTAAACACACAGACACAACAGGCAGAGTAGCAGCAGTGTAAACACACAGACAAAACAGGCAGAGTAGCAGCAGTGTAAACACACAGACAAAACAGGCAGAGTAGCAGCAGTGTAAACACACAGACAAAACAGGCAGAGTAGCAGCAGTGTAAACACACAGACAAAACAGGCAGAGTAGCAGCAGTGTAAACACACAGACAAAACAGGCAGAGTAGCAGCAGTGTAAACACACAGACAAAACAGGCAGAGTAGCAGCAGTGTAAACACACAGACAACACAGGCAGAGTAGCAGCAGTGTAAACACACTGACAAAACAGGCAGAGTAGCAGCAGTGTAAACACAGACAAAACAGGCAGAGTAGCAGCAGTGTAAACACACAGACAACACAGGCAGAGTAGCAGCAGTGTAAACACACTGACAAAACAGGCAGAGTAGCAGCAGTGTAAACACACAGACAAAACAGGCAGAGGAGCAGCAGTGTAAACACACAGACAAAACAGGCAGAGTAGCAGCAGTGTAAACACACAGACAAAACAGGCAGAGTAGCAGCACTGTAAACACACAGACAAAACAGGCAGAGTAGCAGCAGTGTAAACACACAGACAAACAGGCAGAGTAGCAGCAGTGTAAACACACTGACAAAACAGGCAGAGTAGCAGCACTGTAAACACACAGACAAAACAGGCAGAGTAGCAGCAGTGTAAACACACAGACAAAACAGGCAGAGTAGCAGCAGTGTAAACACACTGACAAAACAGGCAGAGTAGCAGCAGTGTAAACACACAGACAAAACAGGCAGAGCAGCAGCAGTGTAAACACACAGACAAAACAGGCAGAGTAGCAGCAGTGTAAACGCACAGACAAAACAGGCTGAGTAGCAGCAGTGTAAACACACAGACACAACAGGCAGAGTAGCAGCAGTGTAAACACACAGACACAACAGGCAGAGTAGCAGCAGTGTAAACACACAGACAAAACAGGCGGAGTAGCAGCAGTGTAAACACACAGACAAAACAGGCAGAGTAGCAGCAGTGTAAACACACAGACAAAACAGGCAGAGTAGCAGCAGTGTAAACACACAGACAAAACAGGCAGAGTAGCAGCAGTGTAAACACACAGACAAAACAGGCAGAGTAGCAGCACTGTAAACACACAGACACAACATGCAGAGTAGCAGCAGTGTAAACACACAGACACAACAGGCAGAGTAGCAGCAGTGTAAACACACAGACACAACAGGCAGAGTAGCAGCAGTGTAAACACACAGACAAAACAGGCAGAGTAGCAGCAGTGTAAACACACAGACAAAACAGGCAGAGTAGCAGCAGTGTAAACACACAGACAAAACAGGCAGAGTAGCAGCAGTGTAAACACACTGACAAAACAGGCAGAGTAGCAGCAGTGTAAACACACAGACAAAACAGGCAGAGTAGCAGCAGTGTAAACACACAGACAAAACAGGCAGAGTAGCAGCAGTGTAAACACACAGACAAAACAGGCAGAGTAGCAGCAGTGTAAATGCACAGACAAAACAGGCAGAGTAGCAGCACTGTAAACACACAGACAAAACAGGCAGAGTAGCAGCACTGTAAACACACAGACAAAACAGAGGAGATTGGATGTTTCCCGGTTGATGGTATTTAGCTCAGTACAGGGTAGGAAATTACGCCCACATTGTATGAGGTTAAATTGCACTCCACTGGCCTTTGTCTTCCTTGATCTTAAAATAAGTCCACACAGCATGAGAGCGCAGGGCAGGGCAGCGCTGCTATAGGTCTCTACTGTTCACAACATGCTGCTCATCTTGTAGCTAACACATGTTACATGCGATGTTGCATGATAGTTTGGCCATTTCGAGTCACGGTTTTATTTTATTTTACGGGGCAAAAAAAAGCCCCCGTCCGTCATCCCAATTCCAAGGGCAATTTCAGATTTGTTTACTGGCTAAAAGCCCCCGAGCCCCCGCTAAGCCCCGCCCCTGGCTGGCACCCGTCCAATTTGTTCTCGTTTTGTTTTTCAGAAATAGAACAGAAAAATGTGGAGCAGAAATGGGACTAAAAGGAAAATGGGCAGCACTCCTCCCGGGTGTGTCACGGCTACGTACATCCTACCGTATCACCCAGCCTCAGTACACCCTGTTTGTTCTGCTCTCTCTCTTCTCCACCCTCCCTCCCCCTGCTCTCACCCTTCTCTCGCTCCCCCATCTCTCTCTCTTCTCTCCCTCTCCCTCTCTCCCCTCCCTCCCTCTCTCTCTCTAATGTAAGATTGTTCCATCCTGTTTATTGATAGTGCATAGCTAGACTTAGCTAGACATTTTCTCTGTAAAGCCCTCTCTCTTAGGGCTTTCACACCGGCAGGGCTCCGTGCCAGTTCCGGTTCCCGAACCCAAATTTGAACCGGCCGGCGCGTTCAGACCGAAAAAATAATTGGTTCGGAACCTGATAAGTTGGTTCTCAGCTGAACCAAAAAATAGTTGGTTTTTCCTTGGGAACCGTGACATCATCAGTGGGCGTGTCTCATTCTAGGTTGTGAAAACGAGCAGGAAGGAGAAGAAGGCAGTGACAACGTGGAGAAAAATAATTTTCAGCGATTTGGGCATCTACCGAATCTCAAGAAAAGCTAGAAAGCAGTACAAGATGGCCAAGGCTGGGTTCACTCGAACGTCAGACCAAATAATTAATCAACTTAAAAAACTGAAGAAGGACTACTGAATAATGTCCTCCCACTTTGGTTCTGCTTAAACTGGTGTGAACACGGGCTGGTTCGCCAGAAAGCACCAAGGTTCTGAGACTCCAGAACGGAGCCAGAGCCAGAACCAGAACCAGAACCATGTCTGTCTGAAAGCGGTATCTGAGACATGCTTGTGAATTAGGGCTATTATACAAATGAACTTGACTTGACCATTGGCCATTGTTCTTGCATTCTGCGTGATGCTGTATCAGCAAAGTAAACACCGTGCCGACAAACTAGGGATGCACGATATATCAGCAATCATATCGGTATCGGCCGATGTTAGTCATTTTTTAACATATCGGTATCGGTCCGATGTTGCAATGTTAATATCGGTTATCGGTATCAGCCAAATTCTTCACATTGAGATGAAATAATGCAGTAAATCTATGATTTATGGGCTTTTACAAATGTTTTTGAAATAAAGAAATGTATAACTTTTTCAAATTCAGTGTTTACATGTGTTTTTCAGTATGTACAAAATGTTATTATCATAGAAATGTGTTTTTATACAGATCCTATCGACATCGGTAAATATTGGTTATCGGCCATAACAGCAATGTTAACTCATTGAGTGCCAGCCACTTTTGGAGAACGGACGCTCCCAGTGCCAGAGTTTCAGAGCGTTTTCAGTGATTTCTCGAGGCCCACAGAATATTGTGTGATATTACTATGTAAACACCGAACACGCACAAAGAACGATGAGACTATCTTCTATCATCTGCAAAAAAAAGTTTATTGATACCATTTTCCGTTCTTTAGTTATGAGCCGGAGAAGATAGGTTGTTTTGAGCAAAAAGACACGTTTCAAATTAGAAGCTGAGTTATTCCGCCTTTTGTGAAATGAAGCATTTCAAGCACATTCACTGAGTCTGAAGCTAATATTTTCTGATGTAGTGATGTGGTGTAGTTGTGTGGTGCCCTGCGTGCCCCACCCCCCTCTCCCCCCCTCAGCTGCAAACTCCTCCCCACACTAACACACAGCCTCACGCACCCAGCGTCTATTTTCGGAGTGCTCCGTTTTTGTGCGGCGGCTCCCAGCGCGACACGGAAATGCCAAACTGGACTGCAGGGAAAGGTTTGGCCCTTCGGCGTCGGGTGCTGCCTTTCTGCCGGCTAATCGTGTGGAGAAACTATGCAGACAGACAGACAGAGGCAGAGGAGCTCAGTTGTGGGCGCGGATTGACTGCTGTTCGCAGCCAACGTCAGCTGCAGACAGAGCAATCTATATGGCTCTGGCTGCAGCATGAGCGGTTTCTCTTTCATCACGGGGCTTTTTCCTGCAGTTTTCCGGACCTTTTTGTAATCTGGAGAGCACTGTCGCCACCTAATGAGTCCGTAAAATAGGTTATACACCTTCAATAGCTACAATATTTGTACAGGAGATGCCTGATGCTTTGATCCACGTCCCACCGTCAAAAAACGCAATTGACGAACATACTCGTCCTTGGCACTCTACGTTACTAAACGAATTGACGAACATACTCGTCCTTGGCACTCAATGAGTTAATATCGGTTATCGGCATCGGCCCAAATTTTCATATCGGTGCATCCCTACGACAAACCCCTCTGAAATGAATTGAGTCGGACAGACGCGGAGACGAGTTGGCTCCCCCGTCTCTGCCGAGAGGAAGATGCTCCGAGTGATCAACAGCTGTGCTAAAATACTGCAGGGATAAGATTTAAAATCACAGCTAAATCTCTCTGAGGCTTCGCTCCCCACCAGACATCAAAACTGTCAGGCGCCGGCGTTTTATGGTCGGGATTCCAGCAAATGAGCCTCACAGTAATTAAGGAGTGTACCAATCTATATTCAATTTACACCGGGGATAGCGATCAAACAAAATTACATATTGTACTTATGTCTGAGAATCACCATATTCTGTTTTACTCATCCCTTTTTTATGCCAGCTATTGAATTACACACAAGAAAAAAACGGGGGGGGGGGTAAATGATACGGGCATAATTTTCAATTTTGGAATGAAATGAGTCTCTGGAGAGAGAGAGAGAGAGGGAGGGAGGGTGATAGAGAGAGAGAGGGAGATTGGAAGTGGGGTTGAATAATGGTGATCAGACATGCAGAACGTTAGAATAGGCAGTTCTTCCTCACTCTTCTGATGCTCATCAGCAGCCTCATCATCGTCGTCCTCCATCTTGTAGCCTCTGATGTATGCAGCTCTCGCTTCACGTTACCTTTTAGTGGCCGGCTCAGGGACAACAACACGTCAAGATGCCAAGATGGGCTCATTATGCCTCCATTAGGGAGGCAATCATTTTCACGGTTCATGGATTATCGATCACGTTATAGGTTAGTGGATCAAAGTCACACAACACATTCTCAAGGGGAAAGACCAAAGTTGTTTCCCCTCCTTAACCCCCTATGGTTGCTACATGGATTTTACAGAGCACATTAGGGAATTAACTCAAATCAGTGAGCTATGGAATAAACCCATAAAGTAAACTATGAAATAAACAGTAAAGGGGCGGGACTATTTGCCTTCTAACGAGCCTCGGTCCTAATTGATTTGTATAAACTCTTCTCTAGGATTCTCTAGCATTGCTTTATTCCCTCCCTGTCTCCCCGACCCATCTTGTGTGTAGGTTTGCAAAAGGAACCCGCTCACATGATGTGTGCGTGTGTGCGTGTGTGTTTGTGTGTGTGTGTGTGTGTGTGTGTGTGTGTGTGTGTGTGTGAAGGAGAATGGGGGTGGTGGGGGGGTTGGAGGGCAAATGCAGCGTTTGGAGCAGAGTGCCAATAAAAAAGCTACGCAGTTTAGTTGGGTTGTCGAAGTCAACCGCCCGCAGCTTTTCTGCATTGTGCTGACTGACTGCAATGGTAAGAGATTTGCTGCTACTTCTTTTTTACGCTTAAGGCGCATGTAGACACATACAGTACGCATTCAAACACATAAACACACACTCTCTCTTTCTTCTAGGCAGACTGAGACTACTTGTTCAGATCATCTTGTCCTTGTCTTTAGATCATTTTAACCCTCGTATTGTCCTCAAAATCACATAATGCAAAGTGATTTGGGGGGGGGGGTTCTGACAGTATGGTTTATGGAAAAGATTAGCACCAACATTGAGTTTGATAGATTTTGATTTTTTTGTGCAGTGTCAAATTTAAAGAAAAATCCCCCATTATAAAGCTCAAAAAGGCCCCCAAAAAGTGCTATTTTTTTGGGCCTCCAGCTATTTTTTTTAAACCAAAAGCAGGTATTTAGTTATTTCTTCTGGGTTCTTTTGTAGGTAAGGCTTCCAATTTTAAGGATTAAGATTATTTGAATATTGCACAAACTGCAGTATTTGGCAGTTATTGCACATTGAGGCCATGTGGGCATCAACAGACATGACCCTCAAAACGTTACATTGGTTGCTTATACTTACTGATATATTATGGTCATTTTGTGCAACAAGCCAGTGAAATATTGTTCTTTTTTTTCTTTTCTTTTTTTGGGGTAAATCCAACCTAACATGGATCAGAGAGAGTAGAGGCAGCGTATTGGACAGAAAGCCACCGTTCAGAACTAGTTGAAGACAAGTTGTAAATTGAGTTCACTTTGTACTTTGAAAAAGATGTGGGAGCGCTCGTTGCCTAGGTCTGCTTTTTACTGTTGTTCATTTATGTATGGAAAAACAGATGATGTACCTGCAATGCCAAGGCCCAATGCACATGATCACGTCTATCATTATGTCACTGACATAATGTAGCACTTCTATGCCTTTATCATTATGTCACTGACATAATGTAGCACTTCTATGCCTTTATCATTATGAATGTCACTGCAACATCATCCCATAACCACTTCTACTTTGCAGTGCACGACACAGACACAGCTCTTCATATGGACTATACAGACACAGCTCTTCATATGGACTATACAGACACAGCTCTTCACATGGACTATACACACACAGCTCTTCACATGGACTACACAGACACAGCTCTTCATATGGACTACACAGACACAGCTCTTCATATGGACTATACAGACACAGCTCTTCATATGGACTACACAGACACAGATCTTCACATGGACTATACAGACACAGCTCTTCATATGGACTACACAGACACAGCTCTTCATATGGACTACACAGACACAGCTCGTCATATGGACTACACAGACACAGCTCTTCATATGGACTACACAGACACAGCTCTTCACATGGACTACACAGACACAGCTCTTCATATGGACTATACAGACACAGCTCTTCATATGGACTACACAGACACAGCTCTTCACATGGACTACACAGACACAGCTCTTCATATGGACTACACGTCCTACGTCACTACGTCACTGTGTTTGTGTCTGTCGGAGAGTACTGCTGGCGTCGAGTGTGGCTGCCGCTTCTTCGTCTGACTGTTTGTCTTTTCCCTGTTTTTGTAACGTTACTTTATTCTTTTATCGACTTTTGTTTTGCTTTCTCTATACCGTTTTCGTCTCTGTCCGTCTTGTCTAACTGTTTCCCTACCCCCCCTACCTACGCTCCTCTGCTAACCGGCTGTTAGCTCCATCTGGATAGCCAGCTAGCTAACGTCTGTTGAGCTGCCCCCGGCTCTGTCCCTAATTTCTCCGCTCGTATTTCTCACCCCGACTATTTCCCTCTGCTCATTCGGACTACCACTACCCTTACCTCCGATCTGATCTCCAACACTCTCCCCCAGGAACCTCCCCCCACCTCACCTGATGATCTCACAAACAACCTCAACAACACACTATCTGCTTCCCTCAACCTGCTGGCCCCTCTCAAAACAAAAACCGTCTCCTTCACTACCTCTGCACCTTGGTTCACACCTCAACTCCGCACACTCAAACAGACCGGCCGCCAATTGGAAAGACTCATCATGAAAACACCACTCACTGTTCACCTCGAAGCCTACAAACTCCACCTCTCAACTTACAAAGATGCCCTCACTGCCGCCAAGTCTGTCTATTTTTCCTCCATCATCAACGATCCCAGCCGTAATCCCAAAACCCTCTTTTCCACCGTCAACAGCCTCCTCAAGCCCCGCACCGACGCCTTCCCTACCTCCTCATCTGAACAATGCACTGCTTTCCTTCACTTCTTTGCTGACAAAATCACTACCATCTACCAATCACTGTCCCCTCTGTCCCCCCCAGCTGCCCCTACCCCTGCTTCTCTCCTCTCCATCCCGCTTGCCTTTCCTAGCCTCCCCCCCCACCGCCGTCTTTCCCGATTCACCCCTGTCACTGCCTCCACCGTCTCCAAACTCATCAGCTCATCCAAACCCACTACCTGCTCCCTTGACCCCCTCCCCACCCCCCTTTTGAAATCATGCCTTCCTGTCATCTGCCCCTACCTCACAAACCTCTTCAACTCCTCACTCTCCCATGGCACTGTCCCCTCTGCTTTCAAAACTGCTGCTGTCACTCCCATCCTCAAGAAACCTGGTCTTGACCCATCCTGCCTCAATCACTACCGGCCTATCTCCAACCTCCCCTTCCTCTCAAAAACCCTGGAACGCATAGTAGCCACTCAACTTCAACACCACCTGCACTCCAATGACCTATTCGAACCCCTCCAATCTGGTTTCCGCCCCCTCCACAGCACTGAAACAGCACTCCTTAAAGTCTTCAACGACCTCCTCACCTCTGCCGACTCCGGATCCCTCACCATCCTCATCCTCCTCGACCTGAGTGCAGCCTTCGATACCGTGAACCATAACATCCTGCTCTCCAGATTGGAAGATCTCGGTATCGAAGGTACTGCACTCAGGTGGATTCACTCCTACCTCTCCAACCGTTCTCAGTTCATTTCCCTACACAACCACTCCTCTGCTCCCTCTATAGTTTCACACGGTGTCCCCCAAGGTTCTGTACTCGGTCCATTTCTGTTCATCACTTACATCCTCCCCCTCGGTCAGATCCTCCGTCACTTCAACCTGGACTTTCACTGTTATGCCGACGACACTCAGATCTACCTCAGCACCACCTCCCCCCACAACCCACCCCTCTCCCACATCAACTCCTGCCTGTCTGCCATTAAATCCTGGATGCAAGAAAACTTTTTACAACTCAACAGCAATAAAACAGAACTTCTCCTCATCGGCTCCAAGTCCACTCTCTCCAAAACCAACAACCCCACCCTCACCATCGACAACACCACTGTTTCCCCTTCCTCCCAGGCACGCAATCTTGGTGTCATCATTGACCCCACCCTTTCCCTTGAACCCCACATCCGTCAAATTGTCAAATCCTCCTTCTACCACCTCCGTAACATTGCCAAAATTCGCCCCTCCCTCTCACACTCCACTGCTGAAACTCTCATTCACGCCTTCATCTCCTCCCGCCTGGATTACTGCAACTCACTCCTCCACGGCATCAACTCCACCCTCATCAACAGACTCCAACTGGTTCAGAATGCAGCAGCTCGACTCCTCACCCACACCAAATCCTGGCACCACATCACCCCTGTCCTCAAAGAACTCCACTGGCTTCCCATCCCCTACCGCATCAACTATAAAATCCTGGTCATCACTTACAAAGCCCTTCATAAACTGGCCCCCCCTTACCTCACAGATCTCCTCTCCCTCTACCAACCCTCCCGGTCCCTCAGATCCTCCTCAGCCGACCTCCTTTCCACCCCCAAGTCCAAACTCCGCAGCTTTGGGGACAGAGCTTTCTCTCGGGCAGCTCCCAGACTCTGGAACGCCCTCCCCCAAGACATCAGAACATCAGAGTCCCTCACAGTCTTCCACTCCCGCCTCAAAACCCATCTCTTTTCCACCGCCTTCCCTTAGTCCCTCTGCTCCCTCCCCCTATCCTTGCTTGTGTGCTGTCTCTGTCTACTGTCTTGTCCCACCACTATCGCCCCCCCCCCCACATAGTACTCAGTGTTTAGTGTAATCTCTGTCGTTATATGTTCACCAACGTCTCCCCCCGCCCCCCTCAGTGTTTAGTTTTGTTTAGCCTATTGTAAAGCGTCTTTGAGCTATGGAAAAGCGCTATATAAGTCCCATCTATTATTATTATTATTATTACACAGACACAGCTCTTCACATGGACTACACAGGCACAGCTCTTCATATGGACTACACAGACACAGCTCTTCACATGGACTACACAGGCACAGCTCTTCATATGGACTACACAGACACAGCTCTTCGCATGGACTACACAGACACAGCTCTTCATATGGACTACACAGACACAGACACAGCTCTTCACATGGACTACACAGACACAGCTCTTCATATGGACTATACAGACACAGCTCTTCATATGGACTATACAGACACAGCTCTTCATATGGACTACACAGACACAGCTCTTCACATGGACTACACAGACACAGCTCTTCATATGGACTACGCTCTTCATATGGACTACACAGACACAGCTCTTCACATGGACTACACAGACACAGACAGCTCTTCATATGGACCACACAGACACAGACAGCTCTTCATATGGACTACACAGACACAGCTCTTCATATGGACTATACAGACACAGCTCTTCACATGGACTACACAGACACAGCTCTTCATATGGACTACACAGACACAGCTCTTCATATGGACTACACAGACACAGCTCTTCATATGGACTACACAGACACAGCTCTTCACATGGACTACACAGACACAGACAGCTCTTCATATGGACCACACAGACACAGACAGCTCTTCATATGGACTACACAGACACAGCTCTTCATATGGACTATACAGACACAGCTCTTCACATGGACTACACAGACACAGCTCTTCATATGGACTACACAGACACAGCTCTTCACATGGACTACACAGACACAGCTCTTCATATGGACTACACAGACACAGCTCTTCACATGGACTACACAGACACAGCTCTTCACATGGACTACACAGCCACAGCTCTTCATATGGACTACACAGACACAGCTCTTCATATGGACTACACAGACACATCTCTTCACATGGACTACACAGACACAGACAGCTCTTCATATCGACTACACAGACACAGCTCTTCATATGGACTACACAGACACAGCTCTTCATATGGACTACACAGACACAGCTCTTCATATGGACTACACAGACACATCTCTTCACATGGACTACACAGACACAGACAGCTCTTCATATGGACTACACAGACACATACACAGCTCTTCATATGGACTACACAGACACATACACAGCTCTTCATATGGACTACACAGACACAGCTCTTCATATGGACTACACAGACACAGCTCTTCATATGGACTACACAGACACAGCTCTTCATATGGACTACACAGACACAGCTCTTCATATGGACTACACAGACACAGACACAGCTCTTCATATGGACTACACAGACACAGACACAGCTCTTCATATGGACTACACAGACACAGACACAGCTCTTCATATGGACTACACAGACACAGCTCTTCATATGGACTACACAGACACAACTCTTCACATGGACTACACAGACACAGCTCTTCATATGGACTACACAGACACAGGCACAGCTCTTCTAAATGTCAACAAATCTCTGCTTTTCACATGAAAGCACACATTTCCTCCTCCCTGACACATATGGTATATATATCTGATCCAGAGGGGAACCACATTTTTAATGATCACGACTTTTTGCAAAGTGCTCTTCTCATAGCAGTATAGATAGTTGAAGAGGGCGTTGAGGTCACTGTATGATGGCTTTTTTAAGCGATATCATTAATACATTCAAGTCTGCTCAAACATCTGTCAAGTTAACTCTCCGCATCGAATGCAGCTTAGTTTGAGTTAATCGATGAACATTTGTGCCCTGGTCAGCTAATTTCAGGCTAGTTTGGGACACAGATACGTCTAGGATCCCATTCTTCTATTGAAGCAACCTTGATGTGCTGCCATCACCCCAGAAAACCTCCACTTCCCAAAGCAGCTCTGTGTTCAGAATCAGGCAGGAAACAAAGTTAGCTTTGCTCAAGGACGATACACACTTGGCAGCATGCCAGAGTGTTGGGGTCCCTGGTCGCGGGAATCGGAAATAAACAAACAAAAATTAATTCAAGGCAGGAGGCGTCGGGAGGGAGAGCCACATGCATCTGATTGACTTCTCGGGTTAAAAATGAGCAAGTCGGCAAATATTTCTCGTCGAGTAGGCACAAGTTAGGGCAATAAGGCAAAGCATGGAGATGTGGAAAAGCGGAGCAGACAGCGAGTACCAGAGACCAGTTCAAGCCCTGACCTGATATTGTGGAGCAACACTCGGAAATCTGCTCTGTTGACTTAGTGTAGAGCTCATGGTGTCGTGGGAAACAGCGAGGCGTTTGACAAGCTAACTAGCAACTGAGGCTAAACGGCGAGGCTGGAAAGCCGAGGTTTGCCCAGTGGAAAAGTGTTGATGTGGATTTGTTTAGCAAAAGGGTCATATGTGCACAAGTGTGTGTTTGAGCCACAAAGAAGAGATCTGTAGACTCCCGCACTAACAAACATTTTAATTCTTGGAGGTGTCATGGCTAGGGCTGGGTATCGCCACTGACTTCCCGATACGATTCCGATACACAAGGTCCCAAGTTGATACGATTTCCGATATCGATATTTTAGTTACAATACCAGTTTTGCTTTGATAATGGAAGAGATTCTCAAATAACTAATGCTGTAAATTGTACAAGGAACCCTCTAACCTGGTGCATTATTAAAAAATATGAATATTTACATTAACACATTCAGTGCCACAGCGCTTCAGTAAAATTGTCTGGAGCCTGTGCCAGATTCACTTCCATTCAGTTGAAAACAGCTATAGAATTTTTTCTATTATGGCTATATTAACGGGGCTGGACTTTAATGAAACATTGAACACTCCTGCTTCTTCCAAAGAAGAAATTTTGTTTCTAGACAGTTCCATTATGAAATTACAGCCTCTCAAAAAAGTGCACTTTCAAGGGTTTTCTGTCGTTTTTTTTTATTTTCCAAGATATAGGCCCTTTTATGAATACCTTTTGCACTCTAATTTCGAGCACATTCACTGACTCTGGCTGGTGTTTTCTGATGTGGTGGCGTGTGGTGTGGTTTCTGTGCAGCCTGTGTGTGTCACACACCCCTCTCCCCCCCCCCTCCCCCCTCTCCCCTCTCCACCTCTGAGCTGCGGGCTCCTCCCACACGCACAGAGTTTGTTTTCTCGTTTTTGCCCCGGACAGATCCCAGCGCCCGTCAAGGAAATGATGCGCGCTGGCAAACGCGACTGAACGAAAAGGCTTGGCCGTTCGCCTTCGGATGCTGGCTTTCTAGGAAATCGTGTGGAGATAGATAGAAGCATAAGAGCTCAGTTGTGAGCGCGGATGCAGCCGAGCCCACTCTCCGCTGTAGGCAGAGCAATATATACGGCGCTGGCAGAAAGCATGCATCGGTTTCCACTTTCTCCGCTGTCTCCTGTACAAAGTAAAGGATCTGAGGTGGGTGGAGCAGCTCCTGTGACGATGTTTAAGGTGGCGCCGTGTGATCCCTTGAAGGGATTCATGCTCACTGGCTAGGTACGACCTTAAACAGCAGAATTATGGAATAATATGAATTATGATTTTAGGACGTCCACAGACGTCCTTGGCACTCCTCGTTACTTTTTTTTAGGACGTCCACAGACGTCCTTGGCACTGAATGTGTTAAGAATTTACCATAAAGCAAGCAGTTACATCATGTAATTATTTTTTATTTAAACATGACCAACATAGTCATTCAACATCTTATCTTTCTTTACAGTCTTCTGTCTCTTTCTTTACAGTCTTCTGTGAGAAGCCAAACAAATTTAGATTTCCACTATACAACAGAATCATTGAACAGCAGCATGTTGTAAACAGTGTTTCATAAAGTATAAATGCTTTGTAAATCAAATTAAATTAAATACAGCTCATGAACATTTCCAGTTCACAAACATTATAGTGCAAACAGATTTGAGGTCTGTACATGTGGCTCATGGTGCAAGCACAATGCACATGTAGCCTACAGTATTTATGTTTTTGTTTCAACTACAAACATAAATAAACGTCAACTTGAAACTATGTTTTAACTACCACACACAGCCTATAATTATTTTTTTGTAAAATGCATTTTAAAAGATCGATACTGGGATTTATGTATCGATACTTGTTCCTTCACATGAATATCGATTCAATATTGATATATAGATTTTTTTAACCCAGCCCTAGTCATGATGAAACATCTACTACTGTATAATGAGAGGTGCTCACTTGACAACCCTCTCACTCCCCTCTCTTCCTTCTCACATCCAAGCTAGATTTCTATTAGTATTCACCTTATGTAGCCACGCCCATTTGACCCGGTTGTGTGGCCGTATCAAAACTTCCGGCTAAAAATAAAATAAAATAAAATGGCTGACTGCTCCAATATCATCTAACTCTGAATTAACTAATAATTTAGCCAATTGTATGTAACATACCAAATAAAAGCAAACAGCAATGTCTAAGAATGCAACGCCATGTAACTGGCTCGTTAAGTCTCGCATTCCAGGGAATTACATTAACGTCTGAGGGTCTTATTGACGTTAATGGCTCGAGCGCTCTGAGGATAGAAAACTATCTGAAGCTTTCTTTGTTGGAGTCCAGGTATGTTTTACAATAAAGTGCTTGTCATTGTCAATGATAACGTTATCTGACCTGGCTAACAGTGGATACTCGCTTGCTTGCTGTGTACCGAGCTCAAAGTAGTAGGCTACGTTTTTTATTTTACCCCTTCACTGTCCGCTCCAAAAACAACTCTCTTATTTTGCGCCGTGACCGCCGGAAGTGTTAAAAAGGACCCGGAATAATTTGGCACCACTGTAAGGTCTGAACATAAGGTGAATAGTGTTAATACATATTCTTTATGGATGTAATGCCATAAACACCCCCCATTTAGGATGATTGATTTCTGACACAAGTTCCTCATCTTTGCCTCGTGCCGCACGCCCCCTCCAGTGATCACCTGCGGCGACCCCGGCATCCCAGCGAATGGCCTTCGGTTCGGCGATGACATCGCGGTGGGCCACAACGTGACGTTTGCGTGCCATCCGGGATACTTGATGATCGGAGGCGACAGCGCCGTCACAAGGACCTGTACCAACAACGGCACCTGGAGTGGCAGCATGCCAGCATGCCAAGGTAAGAACCCCACACACACACACACACACACACACACACACACACACACACTCTCACACACACTCACACCTGCACTATACACACGTGTTGCAGTAGACAGTCGACCTTGATAGCCATCAGAGCGTGCTGTAAAGACCTTGGCACGCTGGCACTCTTGTCACATCCAATACAAAGTACACGCTCACTCCCTGAGATCTGATTAGATTAGTAAGCAAGGTGACACAGATCACTTCCTATGTGGTCTGATAGTGTCATCACACACATCTGGATGCGTGTTGTTTTGTAAGTGTATGCACTTACGCGCGCACACACACACACACACATACACACACACACACACACACACACACACACACACACACACACACACACACTTAAAGTACACTATTAAGCTAAGATGTGTTCTCTTAAATTATGTCTAGCGGGTATCTGAAGGATCCCTAAATAACAAAAATATATTTTAATGAGCCCCTTGATTCAGGACAAGATTTCTCAGCTGGGTCCCAAGAAGAAAAGTAGTGATAATAATAAACTAAAGTTTAAGAGCCTTTGGTTCTCAAAGTGAGTTCCGGGGACTCCCAGGGGTCATTGAGGGGGTTCCAGGGGTTTCCCAACAAAAAGGGGACTCATTTATTTTCCCTATAGATCCATAAGGAACATAATGACAGAATGTATGACTATTCTTGTCCTGGGTTTCATACACTTTCTGTAATAAAACATCTCAAAGAAAAAAATCTCATCAGATGGGGGACCATGGGAAAAAATCTGATCGGGTCCAGTCTAATTTGTGTCAGTTTAGGGGGTCCTTGACGTGAGAAGGTTTGAGACCCCACTGATGGAGGACACAGGGATTTCACCACACCTGCATCTAGAGGTGCACCTGTGGTGGCACAGAGTCAAGCTCTCTGGGCTCGAGTAACATCACTGTTCTCTCTGGGCTCGAGTAACATCACTGTTCTCTCTGGGCTCGAGTAACATCACTGTTCTCTCTGGGCTCGAGTAACATCACTGTTCTCTCTGGGCTCGACTAACATCACTGTTCTCTCTGGGCTCGAGTAACATCACTGTTCTCTCTGGGCTCGAGTAACATCACTGTTCTCTCTGGGCTCGAGTAACATCACTGTTCTCTCTGGGCTCGACTAACATCACTGTACTCTCTGGGCTCGACTAACATCACTGTTCTCTCTGGGCTCGACTAACATCACTGTTGCAAAGTCTACAATGAGGACGTAGCTGTTGAGCCCGTCAATGCGACGGCGCACAGGGTGATTTACGACGCTCGCGCAGAGGCACGGATTAGCATATTTTGACGTTGGCACCCAAAAGTGAGCGGGGAAGATTAACTTGTGCAAGCGAGCAGTTCAACAGTACGGCAGCATAGAGGGAAGAAGAGCCCACAAGGCAAATGGCGGCACGTTGTTGCTAAGGAACTGTTTCCCAGCTGCTGCCTCAGTAACAGAGGGGAGAGCTGGGTTTGCTATTTGTCTGTTGAGGAACAGGAGCGGGGAGGGAGGGAGGGAGGGAGGGAGGGAGGGAGGGAGGGAGGGATGGGATGAAAGAGACACAGAGAGAGAGAGAGAATGAGACTGACAGACAAACACAACAGCGGATCACAGAAAGATAGTCAGGAGAGACTGAGAGTAAGTTATAGAGAGTCAGAGACACGGAGGGAAGGAGGGTGAGAGCTACAGCAGGGTCCTATCCATCATCCTCCTCTCATGTAGTGGCTGATTCTATTTCCACGCCTGCTAAGTGCTAAGGACCCGGACCCCAGCTTCACTTCTCATAGGAAGCAACCCGCACGCTACTCGCCCTCCCCGGCCGCCCACGCCACCTTGAAGCCCCGAAGCTCCCGAGTGACACTGATTTGTAATAGTTTGTGTTGCACGTTTCATTATTAAGGCGCTCTGTTCGCCGGTCATGTCGAAGCTGTCCAACCTGAGGTGGAGAGAGGCAGAGGTGTGGAGAGAGGCAGAGGATGGAGAGAGGCAGAGGTGTGGAGAGAGGCAGAGAGAGGCAGAGGGTGGAGAGAGGCAGAGGTGTGGAGAGAGGCAGAGGATGGAGAGAGGCAGAGGATGGAGAGAGGCAGAGGATGGAGAGAGGCAGAGGGTGGAGAGAGGCAGAGGGTGGAGAGAGGCAGAGGTGTGGAGAGAGGCAGAGGGTGGAGAGAGGCAGAGGATGGAGAGAGGCAGAGGATGGAGAGAGACAGAGGGTGGAGAGAGGCAGAGGGTGGAGAGAGGCAGAGGGTGGAGAGAGGCAGAGGATGGAGAGAGACAGAGGGTGGAGAGAGACAGAGGATGGAGAGAGGCAGAGGGTGGAGAGAGGCAGAGGATGGAGAGAGACAGAGGGTGGAGAGAGACAGAGGGTGGAGAGAGGCAGAGGATGGAGAGAGACAGAGGATGGAGAGAGGCAGAGGGTGGAGAGAGGCAGAGGGTGGAGAGAGGCAGAGGATGGAGAGAGGCAGAGGGTGGAGAGAGGCAGAGGGTGGAGAGAGGCAGAGGATGGAGAGAGACAGAGGGTGGAGAGAGGCAGAGGGTGGAGAGAGGCAGAGGGTGGAGAGAGACAGAGGGTGGAGAGAGGCAGAGGATGGAGAGAGGCAGAGGGTGGAGAGAGGCAGAGGGTGGAGAGAGGCAGAGGGTGGAGAGAGGCAGAGGGTGGAGAGAGGCAGAGGGTGGAGAGAGGCAGAGGATGGAGAGAGACAGAGGGTGGAGAGAGGCAGAGGATGGAGAGAGGCAGAGGGTGGAGAGAGGCAGAGGGTGGAGAGAGGCAGAGGGTGGAGAGAGGCAGAGGGTGGAGAGAGACAGAGGGTGGAGAGAGGCAGAGGGTGGAGAGAGGCAGAGGATGGAGAGAGGCAGAGGATGGAGAGAGGCAGAGGGTGGAGAGAGGCAGAGGGTGGAGAGAGGCAGAGGGTGGAGAGAGGCAGAGAGAGGCAGAGGGTGGAGAGAGACAGAGGGTGGAGAGAGGCAGAGGGTGGAGAGAGGCAGAGGTGTGGAGAGAGACAGAGGGTGGAGAGAGGCAGAGGGTGGAGAGAGGCAGAGGGTGGAGAGAGGCAGAGGGTGGAGAGAGGCAGAGGGTGGAGAGAGGCAGAGGGTGGAGAGAGGCAGAGGGTGGAGAGAGACAGAGGGTGGAGAGAGACAGAGGGTGGAGAGAGGCAGAGGGTGGAGAGAGACAGAGGGTGGAGAGAGGCAGAGGGTGGAGAGAGGCAGAGGGTGGAGAGAGGCAGAGGGTGGAGAGAGGCAGAGGGTGGAACTTCGGAGCTCTAACCCTTGACAGGTACCTCAACAGCTCAGGCGCTCGGCCTCTGACGGCCGGGGGGGGGGGGCTTAGCCTTTCCGTGGGCTTAGCCTTTCTCACCACTGACAGACACACACAAGCGCGCACACACACAGACGCACGCATGCACGCCGTCGCGCACACACACTCACACACACAGACGCACACACACACGCACACACACACACACATACACTCTCACGCGGGTATTCAATTATACATCTCTCTGTCACGCATACATACATCCTGATGCTTCCACGTGTTTCACCTTGGCTGCCTGAGTGCTGTCAGCTCCCACTGACCTGTATGAGCCAGAGGAGGGTCGCTCTCTCTCCACTGACCTCATGATTTCACCATTTCAGACACGATTTCACACGAACACTTCAACACATGCATGCGGCCACAACACACTCTCATGCTGACGGTGAAATATGTCCTCTGCATTTGACCCATCCAGGCTTGTCCTTTCCTCCGGGGGGCAGGCCAGGAGCAGTGGTCGCTATTTCTTTCCAGCGCTCGGGGACCAACTTCAGATGTTGTCGTCACTGGTCGGATGACGATCTTCTGCATGTTTTTAGTGGGGGTTATGTACGGAGGAACCCCCTGGGGGGTACGGGGAGAACATGCAAACTCCACACAGAAAGGCCCTTTCGACGAGATAGCCCACCTGGGCAGTAGGCACTGAAGATAGGGGGGGGGGGTCACAACTCCAGCGCCCCGTGGACCTGTATGCATTAGTCAGTGAGCCAGAGGAGGGTCGCTCTCTCTCTCCTCTCCCTCACTCCACTGCTCTCTCTCTCTCTCTCCTCTCCCTCACTCCACTGCTCTCTCTCTCTCTCTCTCCTCTCCCTCACTCCACTGCTCTCTCTCTCTCTCTCCTCTCCCTCACTCCACTGCTCTCTCTCTCTCTCTCTCCTCTCCCTCACTCCACTGCTCTCTCTCTCTCTCTCTCTCCTCTCCCTCACTCCACTGCTCTCTCTCTCTCTCTCCTCTCCCTCACTCCACTGCTCTCTCTCTCTCTCTCTCCTCTCCCTCACTCCACTGCTCTCTCTCTCTCTCTCCTCTCCCTCACTCCACTGCTCTCTCTCTCTCTCTCTCCTCTCCCTCACTCCACTGCTCTCTCTCTCTCTCCTCTCCCTCACTCCACCCAGCACGTATCTCTGTCACAGGGTGAATGGATCAAAGTGTGATTATGAAGTGGAGGCTTAGTGGAGGTGGACTCTGGGGTATTCAGAGGTAACATATATGTTTTTCCTCTTTGTCTCCCCTTGTCTTCTCTCTCCCTCCCCTCTCTCTCTGAGACGATCTCTAGGACAAGCAATGAAACAGTTCTCCCGCAATCAGCTTTTTTCTATGATCTCTCTGGTTGACAGTGATCTGAGGGGGGAGGGGGGGGGGGGGTATATAATATATATTTACTTTTTCTCGCCTTCTCCAAAAACATCCCCGCCTTGTTCTTTTGCACGATTGGGTTGAAGTTGAAGGTGCTGGAGGCGGTGCAGGTGAAGTTGAAGGTGCTGGAGGCGGTGCAGGTGAAGTTGAAGGTGCTGGAGGCGGTGCAGGTGAAGTTGAAGGTGCTGGAGGCGGTGCAGGTGAAGTTGAAGGTGCTGGAGGCGGTGCAGGTTGAAGTTGAAGGTGCTGGAGGCGGTGCAGGTTGAAGTTGAAGGTGCTGGAGGCGGTGCAGGTTGAAGTTGAAGGTGCTGGAGGCGGTGCAGGTGAAGTTGAAGGTGCTGGAGGCGGTGCAGGTGAAGTTGAAGGTGCTGGAGGCGGTGCAGGTGAAGTTGAAGGTGCTGGAGGCGGTGCAGGTGAAGTTGAAGGTGCTGGAGGCGGTGCAGGCGGGGTGAGGCGGTGCAGGCAGGGTGAGCGCTTTGATATTGTGGTGACACGGGCCATCTGTCATCCTGTCAGCGCTTTGGATGATGTGCTGCAGGGATAGGAGCTGATACATATGCCAGGGAGGAGAGGGGGAGGTGGAGGTGGAGGTGGAGGGAAGGAGAGGGGGAGGTGGAGGGAGATGGAGAGGGGGAGGTGGAGGTGGAGGGAAGGAGAGGGGGAGGTGGAGGTGGAGGTGGAGGTGGAGGAAGATGGAGAGGTGGAGGTGGAGGGAAGGAGAGGGGGAGGTGGAGGTGGAGGGAGATGGAGAGGTGGAGGTGGAGGGAGATGGAGAGGTGGAGGTGGAGGAAGATGGGGAGGTGGAGGTGGAGGGAGATGGAGAGGGGGAGGTGGAGGTGGAGGAAGATGGAGAGGTGGAGGTGGAGGGAGATGGAGAGGTGGAGGTGGAGGAAGATGGGGAGGTGGAGGTGGAGGGAGATGGAGAGGGGGAGGTGGAGGTGGAGGGAGATGGAGAGGTGGAGGTGGAGGGAGATGGAGAGGTGGAGGTGGAGGAAGATGGGGAGGTGGAGGTGGAGGGAGATGGAGAGGGGGAGGTGGAGGTGGAGGAAGATGGAGACGGGGAGGTGGAGGAAGATGGAGAGGGGGAGGTGGAGGGAAGGAGAGAGGGAGGTGGAGCTGGAGAGGGGGAGGTGGATGTGGAGGGAAGGAGAGAGGAGACACAGAGGTTTTTTCCTGCCGCGTCTGCGTTCATCTTTTTGCACGTATTGCGCGTGCGGCCCTGCCAGCCATGGAGATTGAGTGTGGCGTGCGTTCAGGCTATGACACATCCTAAGCTTCGACCAGCCAGGATTCCATTTGCAATCCCAGGTTTGGCGTGTTCAGCTAAGAGGCACTAATGCTGCTTAGGCCTGCTTAGGAAAATGGGGACACACGGTTCTGCCAGCCACACATCCTTCTTCTTCTTAATGTAATTTCAGATCCAGCCGCAGCACATGCAGGATTATTACTCCAGCGTAACACGCCTGCAGCGCACGTGCACTCTCCCTCTCTCTCTCTCTCTCTCTCTGTCTCTCTCACTCAGGCAAACATACACACACACACACAGGCAAACCAATACAACAGTCTACTTTATAGCGTTCAGCTGGGCATTTTAGTGAGTTAAGTCAGACTGAAGTGACTCTAGAGCAACAACATGAAAATCCCCAGTTGAAGAGACTCTTTACCAATTCATTATTGTCAAGGAGAAACAAAAGGACATTAGACCAAACAAAACATTCCAAAACAGATTGCAACACCTCCTGGTCGGTCTGTTCAGGGGAGGGAATTGGGGGAACAGCATGATCCTGACTGCACATTAGAGCTGGGTATTGGTTCAAATTTCAAGAATCGTTTTGATTCCAATTCACAAGGTTGCGAATCGATTAGTCCCGATATCGTAGTATATCAGGAAAGTTAGAGAGAACAGCCATCATCCATGCAGTTTTATACTAATTTATTGCCAAATGCTTTGGGAAACAACTTCATCAAGCTTGGTCAGAAAAGGTCTGTCTATTCACTGGAAACAGCACCAGTGCGACCTGTCGCGTGCGATGCTACCTTCAAGAATGAGGACGTCTGAAACAAGTTATTTTTTAATCACCTATATTAAAATGAGATGCCTAATTAAACAATCATCTAGTTAGGTAACTAGATGATATTAAGCTTCCTTGCCTTACAGACACAACAAATATGTTTATTCGTCCTGGGTAACTACTGGCATAAACCCAACTGGATGAAAAGTGAATTTACCACAACGGTAAACACATTTCAACACCATTACTTCCAGCTTTTCTCTTTTTGGTTTAGGAATGCAAAGATCTGAGATATCTCCTTATCTCTGTGAATGCACTTTAATCATAGTAATTATCTCCAAGATAAAACATTCTCTCTAATTACCTGCTGTTGCCATCTATTGGCTGTCTGTGTTTAAAGTCGAGCTGAACCCGTTCGTCACTGAGTCCTTTTCAGACTGAAAACAAATTGAGAGGCGGACCATATACGGCAGACCTGGGCAAAAGGCGGCCCGCGGGCCACATGCGGCCCGCGAGCGCCCCCTGTGTGGCCCGCGCTGGAATTGCAAAAAAAAAACAGTGCACCTGAATGCAACATGCAAGGTACCCGCTGAATAAGTGTCCAAATGTTCATGTCATTCTGGCCAATACTCCACTTCTGTTATAACATTTCAGTCTGGTATGGAATATCTTTCAATAATCTTTATGACTAAAAGGCTAAAAGTAATCTCATGTGTAAGAAATGACTGTTCTACATTGAAGTAAAAATGGAAATAATTAACTTGTTGGTTTTGGATTTATTTAGCTTCTTCAAGAGTGCATTTTTGTTCGTGTGACCCTCAACACAGGCTTTGAGAATCCCGGGCCACTTACTGATACTTATGCTTAAATTAACCCACTCATATTCTGGTTTATTTAAAGAAAAACATTTTGGCTGGTGGAAATTCTAATTGGCTGTTACCTTTAAAATATAGCAGCCATATTGGCAGGTGGTCAAAAAAGTTAATGACATAGGAGTGAGTGAGAAAAGGATCAAATATTGGTGTTTAAGACTGAATAATGACATCACAACTGTTAATTTAAAATGATGTATTACTCTAAACCTGACTTCAAATGCCCCCAAAAAATTTACGCCGGCGCCGTTTGGCCCCCAACGCTCAGCAAAATCTGGCGCTCTGGTAGCGAGGACATTTTTTTGTGGTCCTCTCTATCATCAAACTTCCTGGGTTACGGTATGACAATATTTGTTCGGCCCCCAGCAACAATCTGGGTTTCTCATGTGGCCCCCCATGAAAAAGAATTGCCCACCCCTGATATACGGTGTCGATTATTTGATTTGACAATTCTGAGGACTGGCTTTGGCATTGGCCAATCCTGGCGTCTTCCACCACCAAATGGGGTGGGATTCAGCGTGTTGTCGTGCTACGCGAGTGGGATCCGCGGAGTACCAGGCAGCCAGGCTGCTTCGTGCGGAGCGAGCGGACAATCCGACGCATGGGTGCTGCCCGCCTGCCTGGAAACTCCGAGAGACGACCCCTGACTGTCAGGCTCGGAGGCGCGCGTCTTTATCGTTATAAATGTAAATAATATTCCTGGAATGCGTGTTTTAACGAGCCAGTTACATTTCTTTGCATTCTTAAGCTGTGTTCACACCAATATATTTATTTTTCGCTCTGTCGCTTGATTCAACCCTTTGGAATCGCTCTGTTGCTCTGTTTAAATCGCTCATCAACAGGCACACGATTTGACGCATGTGGGGGCTATAACGTTACGCAATGTCATGCTGTTTGTCCACTACGAGCCACCGTCATTGTTTACAAGCTAAAGCCTATCAGCGTGCTCCTAATGCGAGTTCTATACCGGTAGTACAGACTTCACTTAATGTCAGCTGTCAGCCTGTCAATGCGGTTTGTTGCCACACAATAAACCAGCGGTTTGTTCCAAGCCAGTGTGATCCTTGACTCTCACACGGCAGCCAATCAGCGTTGAACAGCGAGCGACTGATGCCAGCGTATTTTCGCTCGAGTTGGGATATTTCATCTCGGGCGACGAGCAAATTTTCTCCCTATCGCTCTGTCTCTGCCGCTCGGACGCCCAGCGATTTTTCTCCCGGGCGAATATACGCTCAATCGCTCGTTTGCATTGACTTTGTATGTAAACTCGACGCCAGCGAAAAACTTTAATAGGTCGGTGTGAACGCAGCTTTAGAGATTATAGTTTTAGTTTTTTGTTCATGTTTCTAACAATTGGCCAAGTTAGTAGTTAGTTTATGGGATAAGAATTCTGCCAGATGACAGGCACTAGGCGGCATTTTCTTTCTTTTGGAAGAGAAAATTATCCTGAAATGAAGATTTGATTGACAGCTGCATGTCATGATATGATTGGTTGAAGTGGGGTAGAAATTTGATAGTACTAGGTGTTGTCAGCAAACTGTACATTACTGTTATCAATGAAATCTTGAAAAATGTACTTTTGATGTGAAAAAGTGTGAAAAATGAAAGAAATTAGACGTTATTAAATAGGTACACTGCATACCCAGGTATTTGAACTAAAAGAAAAGAAAAGTCGTTTTTGGGTTCAGCTCGACTTTAATTGTGGGGAGAAAGACGAAAGTAATGGTCAGAGATCCAAACAACACCAACAATTTTGTGTGTGTGTGTGTGTGTGTGTGTGTGTGTGTGTGTGTGTGTGTGTGTGTGTGTGTGTGTGTGACTGCCTGTACACTCAGTTCTCTCTATCAGTGTTGCACAACTAGAGACTGAGAATAAGAGAACCTTCTCCCATTGTTCAAACCGGGTGGAAACAGTTTAAATGTTTAAAAAAAACTGCATTGCCAAACCAATCCAGAGTGTTTAGGGGCGGCCCCTCGTGCAGAAGGGGTGGTGACCTGCAGAAGTCATGTGCTCGTAAACGGATCAAACCGAATCTAATGATGTCATGTTGCTCAGACATCCATTTTCAATGTTTTAAAAACCTCTGTGTTTACAAAGTGATTCTCTGTATCTTTGTTTCACTACGGAGAATAATGCGGGGAGAGCGCCGTTTCCCGTAACTTAACACATTCACTGCCAGCCGTTTTTTCAATACTGTAGGTAGGTTCTGCCAAGGTTTTTTTTTGAGGATTCTGGCTCATCTTTCAAGAGCCGAGGATTCTTTTCTGCTAAGATTTTGTGAACACAAATGATCTCAAAAGAACTAATAGAATGTGTGCTTTCTCTGTCTAAAAGAGTTAGTTGTAGAGTTAGTAGTTATGTAGGCATTAGCAGTAGAATACAGCATGGTTTCAGCGTCTGAAAATTTATTCTGAGATAAATGGCTTTTTGTGAAATTCGATAGAACAGTCACTTTAACAATTTATTTTTGGCGTAAGACATCAGACATCTAAACAATAGTTTTGAACAGTAATTTCCTCCATAGCAGCAGGAAACCCCCCTCTCCTTCAAACTCCTCCCTCCGTGGGTGTGTCTCTGGTGGCTTTGCCGAGGCTCTGCCTGTCTGTGCTGCCTGGCTGCTGGCGGCTGCTCTTTGGGCGAGTCTGCATGAGTCGTTTCGGTTGTGAGCTCAGCTGCAATGAAGCTGCATGCGATTGTGGGCTTTCTGCCGGTGTTTCAAAGTGTGTTGCACGCATAATCTATTATGCAAATTTGCAATCCCCCACCGCCAGCTCCCAGCGCGATAATGCGTGAAAGCGAAAGCGTTTTCGCCAATCCATTTTACAGTATGATAATGGTTTCCTCGCGCGTTCCCCTGCAGTTTTGGCTCGGCTTTTTCTAGTCTGGAGAGCACTGTCGCCACTTAGTGGGTCGGTGGAATGGGTTGTACACGTTCGGTGGCTCCAATATTTTTATAGGAGACGTGGGGGGCGTTGATCCACGTCCCACCGTCAATTTTTTTTTTTTTTTTTTGACGTATCAACTCGTCATTGGCAGTCAACCGTTGGATTTTTTTTGACGTATCAACTCGTCATTGGCAGTGAACGTGTTAACAAAGGGGCGTAGGTTTGTTTTTGTGTCCGTTCTACTGTTTTTGATCTCGAATTGTCTGGGAGTCGAGACGAGACCGCCTGGGCCCGTCTGTGCTGTATGTGCGTTTGGACTTGTCTTTGTTTCGTGCCTGTTTTCACTCTGACTTGTCTTGCCTGCTGTTTGTACGATGGACTGGGCTGAACTGGCTCTCCCAGTAGAGTTGACTTCCTGTTTGTATGCTGGGCTGGGCTGAACTGGCTCTCCCAGTAGAGTTTACTTCCTGTTTGTATTCTGGGCTGGGCTGAACTGGCTCTCCCAGTAGAGTTTACTTCCTGTTTGTATTCTGGGCTGGGCTGAACTGGCTCTCCCAGTAGAGTTGACTTCCTGTTTGTATTCTGGGCTGGGCTGAACTGGCTCTCCCAGTAGAGTTGACTTCCTGTTTGTATGATGTGCTGGGCTGAACTGGCTCTCCCAGTAGAGTTGACTTCCTGTTTGTATGATGGGCTGAACTGGCTCTCCCAGTAGAGTTTACTTCCTGTTTGTATGCTGGGCTGGGCTGAACTGGCTCTCCCAGTAGAGTTTACTTCCTGTTTGTATGATGTGCTGGGCTGAAATGGCTCTCCCAGTAGAGTTGACTTCCTGTGTGTATGCTGGGCTGGGCTGAACTGGCTCTCCCAGTAGAGTTGACTTCCTGTTTGTATGATGGGCTGAATCTCCCAGTAGAGTTTACTTCCTGTTTGTATGATGTGCTGGGCTGAACTGGCTCTCCCAGTAGAGTTGACTTCCTGTTTGTATGATGGGCTGGGCTGAACTGGCTCTCCCAGTAAAGTTGACTTCCTGTTTGTATGATGGGCTGGGCTGAACTGGCTCTCCCAGTAAAGTTTACTTCCTGTTTGTATGATGGGCTGGGCTGAACTGGCTCTCCCAGTAAAGTTGACTTCCTGTTTGTATGCTGGGCTGGGCTGAACTGGCTCTCCCAGTAGAGTTTACTTCCTGTTTGTATGCTGGGCTGGGCTGAACTTGCTCTCCCAGTAGAGTTTACTTCCTGTTTGTATGCTGGGCTGGGCTGAACTTGCTCTCCCAGTAGAGTTTACTTCCTGTTTGTATGCTGGGCTGGGCTGAACTTGCTCTCCCAGTAGAGTTGACTTCCTGTTTGTATGCTGGGCTGGGCTGAACTTGCTCTCCCAGTAGAGTTTACTTCCTGTTTGTATGATGTGCTGGGCTGAACTGGCTCTCTCAGTAGAGTTTACTTCCTGTTTGTATGCTGGGCTGGGCTGAACTGGCTCTCCCAGTAGAGTTTACTTCCTGAGCGAGAGTGAAGATGAAAACGCCTGCTGGTGAGAATAAAGTTATTAGATGTTGACAGCAAAGCTTAATCTCCTATGGACGTCTGTCTTTACCTCAGCACCTAGCAGCAGCCCAAGCTGTTCAGAGGTTACTTCACTTTCTTATTGGATATTGACTCGACTTGTCTCAACCCATCTGAAGACATAACCAGTTGAAGGGATTTCACCTGTAGAAAGCTGTGTATGGAATACAAGAAACTCCACAACACTAAGGTCAAGCTGCTGTCAGCTGACTGCTGTTTTGAAGTTTACAATTGAAATATTTCAGATTTCAAAATATCCTTCTATAACTTTGCCTAGGTCCACTTTCCCAATTCCCAATTCAATTCCCAACCAAATTCCCAATTCAGCATCAAATAAAATAAAAATGCAAATAAAAAGAATTATACCCCCTCCAGTAAGGGGGTAAAGAGTGCAACTTCAGATGGAACCCAGGTTCCTTATGACCCTAGGATCTGGATTTTGGGAGACACTCGATCTCTGGAGGTGAGCATCAATAAGAAATACTTCATATTACTTGCAGGTACAGCTGGCAAAAAGTGTATATTGCTAAATTGGAAATCTGAACTGTCTCCCTCTCAGAGACATTGGTTGAATGAATTAACATCTTATAGTACTCCTGAGAAGATCCTGTACAGTGTGAGAAGGAAGCCGGCAACTTATAAAAAAATATGGGGCTCCTTTCTGGCCTCATTACCTTCATTACACCCTCTTGGATAGTTGAGCCAGTACCAGGGCTTCATAAGGTTCTAATATCACCTTCATTATGTCCACTCCACAGACATCTGTTTATTGGTTTTGATTTGATTGAATATTACCTGCTGTAGTTTACTTTACTTTTATTTTATATTTGAAAGAGAGCGAAATGTTTACCATACCGGGAGGGGGGATACCCTCTGTATTTTCTTTGTTGTTGTTGTTGTTGTTGTTTCTCTGTCTGTTTTTTCTGTTTGTATAGTTTTGTTATGTATGGAAATTAAAAAATTGCCATTCTTGGTTCAATAAAAACATCTTAAAAAAAAGGGGGGGGTAAAGAGTGGCTATCATTTTTTTCTTTACCCTCAATTGATGGGTTGTTTGTCTTCATTGCCTTCATTTCCTATAGTAGTAATCCTTATTTTTACATTTGGAAAGACATCCTGTGGACTTGGTCTTGGGGTTTGGTCTGGATCTGGACCTGGTCTTGAGTCAAACTCAGCTGAAGCTGGTCTTAGGATGGACTTGGACTCCACTATGGGGTTAGTAGGTCTTGACTGTTGTTGTTGATTTGTTTGTTTGTTGTGTCTTTCCTATACTACAGTGGTGACGTGCCGCACACCCCCGCCCATCCCCAACGGCCTCCTGGAGGGTTCTGTGCTGGAGTGGGGCACCAGCGTGAGCTACAGCTGCCTGCCAGGCTACGAGCTCTCCTTCCCCGCTGTGCTGACCTGTACAGGGAACGGGACGTGGAGCGGAGACATGCCTCAGTGCCTGCGTGAGTCACCAATTACTGTCCAATTACCAGGGTTCCCGTTGGTCTATAGCATTTCTGGAAATCATGGAAACCTATGAACAGGGTTTTTCACACCATTTAAGTCTGGGAATTTGATCAATTCTTTGGGAAAGTCATTGAATAACGGGTCATTTTACAAACAGGACACGAATATACCAGACTGTGTTTTACAACTTCTTTCACATATTCCTTGCCTTAAGCCCAATTCATGCTTCGTCGCTCGCCACCTTTTAAACTGATCTGACGTCTTTAGCGACAGAAAAAAGTGTCTCTCCACACTTTCTTTTCATTTTTTAACAGACCCCCCCCCCCCCCCCCCACACACACATTTTATCCCCAATTGTACTTGGCCAATTCCCCTATTCGTTGCTCCACCCCCTCTGCTGACTGGGGAGAGTTGTAGACTAGCACATGCTTCCTCCGATATGTGTGCAGTCGCCAGCCACTTCTTTTCACCTGACAGCGAGGACTTTTGCATTTAGGACTCTGGCGAGATGTTTTTACAATGATTTGGACTCAGAGGAGGGAGAAGATGTTACAGTAGTAGGCTTTTGGCAATGAACACCATGCTCCTCCTCCTCGGAGTGGAGTTGAGGGGAGAGACGCTGGAGCTGGGAGGACGGGGGTGGGTGGTAGGTGCTGATTCACGGTCGCCATGGAGACGACTGAAACCTTACAAACGTCGTGCGACTCTTTTATTTCTGTCGAGTGACACTTAGCAAAGATGTTGAGCGGCCGCCCATAAATCAACCTTTATATGGTGGATTTCAGCTGTTTTTCTACAGTTTATCACCGCTTCTCCACAGCAAGCCCAACTGCAGCGGAAACCAAGACTGTTTACTTCCTACCTTTAGAACTTGTCTGAGCTGAAAAACAACATTAGTGTCCATCGAACGCAGTTTTTTCATAGCGAAGCACTTTGGATATCATGCCGACAGCACTTCCAATGCGCACAGACACGGAGCTGACTCTGTAGTTAATAGCTAACGATGGCAAGCTAGCATCCAAGGTAAATAGCACGCTAACATCAACCCAACAAGATAATAATACAATTAATAATTCTCCCCCAGACCCTCTCCTCCACCCGTTTGTTTATCTTTTTAGTGCGCTTTGGTGCTTTTAAGTTGAGCAGTTTTCTACTTGAGGCGCCCACAGCGCTCCGCCCAAAAACGCTAGCTCCTAAAGCTTCTGGCATACTCTTCGCGCACGCGCTGGAGGCGGGGCTCAGAGGAGGGCGCGCGCACTCTGCGCGGGCCAAAACAGAACATACTCAGTGCGCAGCTCCAGGCTCCAGGCAGTCTGAATGAAATTGAATGTAACGTTCCCAATTCTATGTATTAAATTATAAAAAACGACCCCTCCACATTTGGGAAGGCTAAGCCACACAACTAGTTCGTTATAATCGAACAGCATGCTTTGAAGGCGATTTTACGACGGTGAGGACTCAATCACAGCAGATATCCGCTGATAGCCTACCACGGAGATCTCAGGCACAGGCAGCAAAACCGACGCGCTGATAGAAAAATCTCCATGGACGCGCCGCGCTGCGCTCAGGCCTCGCCCCCCGACACGCCCCGTGCGATGTCGTCATAATCGCCGTGCGCCCTATGCGCTTGGCTGGGCGCGAAGAGTATGCCAGAAGCTTAAGAGCGCTCAAACGGCAGGCGCGGTGCTGTAAGAGGAGCGCCCGTAGCGCGTCCTTATCATAGAGAATGAATAGCAGGAAGGCGCTGGCAGCTAAAAAATAAACGCTTTCTGTGAAACCTGGAAGTAATAAAAAATGTACGTTGATGAAGTGTTCCAACCTAATTAACGTTGTGGAATTTTAGAACAAAGCTGCCTTACAAAACAAATGCAATAAGACAAAGAGAAAGCAGAACATGGACATAATATGGTTGCAAAGTCCCTAGTTTGGCTCATCTGTTATCATCTCCTTACATGAGACCCAACCCTGAAGGGAATGGCATGGTGTTATACAGTATCATATTAGCCCTGGAGCTAATGCTGCGATGATGATGGTGATGAAGACGATGATCTGAGTGGAGCCCCGCGGGAGGAACCTCATGCTCTTTATTAGATGAAGACCTTCCCAGAGTCATCTTTCCAGACGTAATGATAACCCAGGGGACGCATGGTCGCTCAGCAGCATCTCACCCTCATCATTCTCACGTTCACCAGTCAGACAGAAATGAAACATCAAGGAGGGTAAAGTGCTTACAGGCGTTTCTCTGTGACTAAAGAGGATCAAAACAAACGTCCCCACTGAAAGGTGTTCCTTCAGAACATTGACAAAGGGCTGAATGACTCCTATGCAGCCATGTAAGCCATCAGAGGGAGCTGGAAGGTGGGTGCCGAGGGTGCTGCAGCACCCCCTGGTGGCAAGTGATGGGATTTTCGAAATTGTTGCATTTGGCTGTCTTGTGTTTATACCACCAACAAAATGCATTAAAAAACTGTTTGTGCTTCCCAGCTCTAATCTTATTTCATACGCTCTCTCTTCAAAAGTGTTCGATTTTCATCATAATCTGGTTTTCCATAATAATAATAATAATTTCAGTGTTTATGCCTGTGTTGCTGTCTGTTGTAGTGTAAAACGACTAAAGGGAGAGCAGGTGCTTACATGAAAGTGAGTGAGAAAAGGAGAAGATACTGAATAATGACATCACAACAGTATAATCCTAATGTTAATTTAAAATTAAATATTTCTCTAAATATGGCTAAAAGTCCAAAAACGTCAAATTTTCGTCGGCGCTCCCCTTGCGGGCAACACCGAGAGTCCCTTCGTTACAGCACCCCCTACCTAAAAGTACTTCCAGCGCCACTGCAGACGTATGTTTCATTGAGTAGATGCAGGGAGTGTGTGTACTGGAGGTCTATCTGCCTGAGGGGAAGTAGGAGTGCTGGCAGCGTTGCAGTACCACCTGTTAGATCATGACAGAAGCTGTCTAAGACCCCCTGGGCACTCCCAAAAACAGCTATATTCAATTCTGTGTTCTTTTGTAATTGCCACTAATTGCAGTTTGAGGTGCTTGTGGCTCTATTCAGTCAGTGGAACAGGGTCCCATTTGGGTATTTAGCATCTGAGATCCCGCTGACAGGCAGCTACGGTTTGTGTGGATGCAACTACAAACACTGTCCCTTATATGGCCATTTCCTCTCCAAAATGGCCTCATTGTAGTTGTTCTTTATAATTGATGTAAGTCACTGTGCATTCTACAGTCTCATTTATATTCGGCTTAATGTAATTATATTAATTAAATATAATATTCGTCAGTGTTACGACCAGACAAGGCACGTTGTGCCTGATTTTCTATGTTATGTTACCGTATGTTCTGTTCAGTGTTGGACAAGTTACTTTCCAAATGTAATATACTACATATTACTACTTACTTTCATTTGAAAGTAATAAGTTACTTTACAATATTACTGTCTATGTAGAGTAACTCATATTACACTACTTTTACATTACTTTCACCAAAATAACAGCTGTAGCTGAATGACATCGCCACCCCGGAACCATCCCGAAAAATTATGTAAACCGTCTTGAAGTCAGTGTAAACCGTCCAAAATTCTAAATGTTCTGTAAATGTTTTCCTTTGTTATTGTCGTCTATATTAGTTATTTGCAGAAAAACACACAATTTGATTAGGAAATTATTGTATCTTTATTTAAATATTTGCTTTGATTTTTTAAGTCACTCAATTTGTAACTTGTGTTACTTGACAAAGTAACTGGTGTAATATTACTGAAATCCTATCGGTAATAAGTTATACAATATGTATTACTGAGTTACTACTAAAAGTATATTATTGTAATATGTTACTTTTGTAATGAGTTACCCCCAACACTGGTCATGTCATGTCATGTCTTGTCATGTGTTGTCTTGTCTTGTCATGTGTTGTCATGTCATGTCATGTCATGTCATGTCTTGTCATGTCATGTCATGGTCTTGATTTGTGGCGATATGTTTTGTCTTAATGTCTACTTGCTGTCTGCTGTAATTATAATGAGCAATGTCATCAGCCACCAAAATACAATCACCTTTCCAAATCAGCACCCCCAGAAACAACGTCCTGCAGCTACAGTATATGAGCATATCGTTAGTGTTCCATGCTGTAGCATTACGTTTTCATGTGTCTAGGCACAGAATGATTGTGAGCATGCAGTAATGATACTTAATAGCTTCATCACTTAGCTACAGTACAGGTGAGCATGCAGTAATGATAATTAATAGCTTCATCACTTAGCTAGAGTGCAGGTGAGCATGCAGTAATGATACTTAATAGCTTCATCACTTAGCTACAGTACAGGTGAGCATGCAGTAATGATACTTAATAGCTTCATCACTTAGCTACAGTACAGGTGAGCATGCAGTAATTATACTTAATAGCTTCATCACTTAGCTACAGTACAGGTGAGCATGCAGTAATTATACTTAATAGCTTCATCACTTAGCTACAGTACAGGTGAGCATGCAGTAATGATACTTAATATCTTCATCACTTAGCTACAGTACAGGTGAGCATGCAGTAATGATACTTAATATCTTCATCACTTAGCTACAGTACAGGTGCCAAAACGAGACACAGATGAACAGCCATGTGAACATTGTTCAGTGTGATTCAGTGAGAGACCTGGCTCTCCATGTTGTTGTCAATTCCGGTTTTTGCCCATATTCGGAAAATTACAATATTCAGACTAAATGAATAATCCACTAATATTCCTGTTTACATGCAGCCGTGGCTCGCTCTCCCCGACACGTGAGGGAGGGGGAGGGGGGGTGGAGAGATGCAGGTAGGCGGAGTTTTTCTGTTGAGAATAAACAGAGGATCACTTAGTCCATTTCAGGAGCTTGCTGCTGGAAAGTTTGGCGTTGCGATTATTTGCACATCAAAGTCTTTCATAAAAAGTAAGCTAGTAGCCTACGTTATTACCTCGCAGGGTCACAAGCATTCTGGGCATTCTCCTCCCGATCAGAAATGTGGGCTTTTCTTTTCGCATGCCAGAGATGACGTATTATTATATTGCCTCTTCTAGCGCTTTCTAGCACACATCAGTTGACCACAAACAGTCAACATGTGTCGCAAACTGCGGTAAAAACCCTGATTGAGACGCATATTCTGAATGCGCTGTATACATGATCAAAGAATCCTCCTAAAAGGAGTCTGGAAATTAAAACAATGGGGAGAAAAGTGCTGATCATATTGGGTGTAGAAAAAGTTATTATCTATGCATTTAAATGTCAGCGAAGCATTATCTGCAGCAGTTTTCCTGCTATAGGCTCTGAGTCCCTATAGCATAGGAAAACATTATGAAGAGCTAAAGCCTTAGTTAGCAAGCATAACTGCACACAATGCGAGCACAGTACTTGCCGTTACATACTCAGCGTTATTTACTAAATACATACATTTGTCAGGGTTTCAAATGCATGCAGGTCAAAGTCGTTTCTGTCTCACTGCGAAGCTATATCCTTAGGCCTTGGCCACACTGATCCGTCAGAAAATGGACAGAAGGATAGACGGATAGATTTATGTCCGTTGCATGTGCAAGTAACCTACTTGTACAGCAGGTGGCGGTAAGCACCTTGAAGGTGTCAGCGACCCACCTATAAACCGAGAGAAGAAGAAAGCTGGCGTCAGCTAGCTGTTAGCTCTGAGCGCTACGTTACTGTACTTATGTGGCAATAAAATGCCACTGAATGACTAGATTAGATGGTGAAATCAGACGGTGACACTGACTATCACGTTGTACAACAGCGGGATGGTGTACACAGCATTAATTATAACCTCCTTCACTGCCTCGGCCGCCATCTTTCAAAAGTTGAAACAAATCTCGGAACGCCTCCTCTCGAGACCTCGACTCTGATTGGCTAAACGGACAGTGATTATCCGACCATCCGATACGTCCATCCAGAAAAAGTTCATCCCTCTTCAACTTTCTGTCCATCAAAACGTATGCAAATTTTCTGGATACGTACGATTCTGAGTGCTCCACGGACAGTCGGACAGCTGTCATTGAAAATGAATGGAAGTGAACAGAGAAATGAACGCACATGGACAGACACCACGGATCAGTGTGGCCAAGGCCTTAGCATTACTCCATACACTACAGTATATTGTAGTGTAGGTTCAGGAGCTTTAAAATGTCAAACTCAGCAGCAACTGCTAATCTGGCTGCACCACGCATCTGCTGCAAAACCAACCTGCTTTTTCTGTTCAATTTAGTGGCGGGTAATTACGGAGCCATATCTTTCTGTTTATTAGACTTACATTGCTTTGAGTCTGGAATATATGATTTCCATAAACATACTCAGCAATTCTGTCTGAAAGGCAGCTCATCAATGCTGCAAGAGATGGCAGGAATCTGCAAAAAAGCACCTCTTATTAGGAGCGCTTTGCATACATAGCAATTATAGCTGTGTATGCAAAGCACTCATAAGAGCAATTATAGCTGTGTATCCAAAGCACTCATAAGGGCAATTATAGCCGGGTCCGGACCGTTTACAAGACGCACAATAGAGTCAGTTTGAAATATTCATTGATCGTGTTCAAACAGTACTGCTTATCTGATTCGTCTTTTTGCTCTGTATTAGGCTACTCTATGGAGGAAACAATCAGCCAAGTGTTTCTCAGATCTGAAATATTGATAGAGATTAATCCTTACAATTACAGAGCAGTGAAAGTGCTTCAACATTCATACTGGTCTTCTCCATGGAGAAGGAGAGCATCACGCAGCAGAAGGCTAGTGCTCCATGTGTCTGCAGGGAGGAGACTTTGAATCTGGACACTGCTGCATACTGATGACTTCAAAGCATAGATAATTCATCAAGAAGAGAGGAGGAGAGAGGAACAAGTTTGGGCAGTCTCTCTCTCTCCCCTGTTTCCATCGCTACATCTCTCTCTGTCTCTCGCCCTCTCTCCCCCCCCTCTCTCTGTCTCTCCCCCTCTCTCTCTGTCTCTCTTCCTCTCTGCCCCTCTCTTCCTCCCCCCTCTCTCTGTCTCTCCCCCTCTCTCTCTGTCTCTCTCTCCCCCCCCCTCTGTCTCTCTCTCCCCCTCTCTCTCTCTCTCTCTCTGCCCCTCTCTCCCCCCCTCTGTCTCTCTCTCCCCCTCTCTCTGTCTCTCTTCCTCTCTCCCCTCTCTTCCTCCCCCCTCTCTCTCCCCATCTCTTCATCTCCCCCCTCTCTTCCTCTCGTCTTCCCCCCTGTCTTCCTCTCTTCCTCCCCCCTCTCTCTGCCCCTCTCTTCCTCCCCCCCTCTCTCTGTCTCTCTTCCTCTCTCTCTGTCTCTGTCTCTCGCCCTCTCTCCCCCCTCTCTCTGTCTATCTCGCCCCCCCCCCTCTCTCTGTCTCTCTTCCTCTCTCGCCCTCTCTCCCCCCCTCTCTCTGTCTCTCCCTCTCTCTCTCTGTCTCTCTCTGCCCCTCTCTCTCTGTCTCTCGCCCCCCCCCTCTCTCTCTCTGTCTCTCTCTGCCCCTCTCTTCCTCCCCCCCTCTCTGTCTCTCTTCCTCTCTCTGTCTCTCTCCCCCTCTCTCTCTGTCTCTCCCCCTCTCTCTCTGTCTCTCCCCCTCTCTCTCTGTCTCTCTCTGCCCCTCTCTTCCTCCCCCCCTCTGTCTCTCTTCCTCTCTCCCCCCCTCTCTCTGTCTCTCCCCCTCTCTCTCCCCCCCTCTCTCTCTGCCCCTCTCTTCCCCCCCCCTCTCTCTGTCTTTCTTCCTCTCTCCCCCCCCTCTCTCTGTCTCTCACCCTCTCTCTCCCCCCCTCTCTCTCTGTCTCCCCCCCCCTCTCTTCCTCCGCCCCCTCTCTCTCTCCCCCTCTCTCTCTGTCGCTCTCTGCCCCTCTCTTCCTCCCTCTCTCTCTCCCCTCTCTTCCTCCCCCCTCTCTCTCCCCATCTCTTCATCTCCCCCCTCTCTTCCTCTCTCTGTCTTCCCCCCTATCTTCCTCTCTCAGTCTTCCCCCCTGTCTTCCTCTCTTCCTCTCCCCTCTCTCTCCCCCTCTCTTCCTCTTCCCCCTCTCTTCCTCTTCCCCCTCTCTTCCTCTCTCTCTGTCTCCCCCCCTCTCTTCCTCTCTCTGTCTTCCCCCCTGTCTTCCTCTCCCCTCTCTCTCTCCCCCTCTCTTCCTCTTCCCCCTCTCTTCCTCTCTCTCTGTCTCCCCCCCTCTCTTCCTCTCTCCCCCGCTCTCTCTCTTGCACACAGTCTCCCCCCCTCTCTCTTCCTCTTCCCCCTCTCTTCCTCTCTCTCTCTGTCTCCCCCCCTCTCTTCCCCCCCCTCTCTCTCTCTCCCCCTCTCTTCCTCTTCCCCCTCTATTCCTCTCTCTCTCTGTCTCCCCCCCTCTCTTCCTCTCTCTCTCCCCCCTCTCTCTCTCTTGCACACAGTCACATTAAATAATGTGTTTCCTCCTAAATATGCGTCACTTGGTTTGGCCCGAGGCCGTTCCTCTCATATTTCCATAAAGCACTACATTATTTCGCTGCGTCTTGACGTGTGTGTGTGTGTGTGTGTGTGTGTGTGTGTGTGTGTGTGTGTGTGTGTGTGTGTGTGTGTGTGCACGTCACCTGTTTGGCCTGTAATGTCACCCCCCTCCACCAAAAAAAATGCCGTCTGAATACCAAGAGTCACAGTGGCGTTTGGAAAAGTGTCAAGAGTCGTTTTGGCATCCAGCCAGAACATTAGCATCTTTATTTGCCGGAACATCAAACAAACAGGTTCCAACTAAACTATCAGCAAGGTTGGTTGAATTCACAATGCATCTTTTTTACAGTAGGAGGCAAACATATTTTCCAGGGGAAGATATGTCTCTGAATACATGGATGTGTTGCCAAGATAACAGTGTTGCAGTAATGGCTTTATTCAGCCGTTCCTGCATGGGCCGGATTCTAATCTCCACCTTTTACCGGAGAGCTATTATTATGTCAGGGAACGCTTGTGGGAAGGAACCCGTGTGTTCCTGGCTTCTAGGAAGAGGGGCTAGCGAGAACTTCTCTCTATCTGCAGACCTCCACGCAGCAGCAGCACACGTCGTGCAGACCTCCACGCAGCAGCAGCACACGTCGTGCAGACCTCCACGCAGCAGCAGCACACGTCATGCAGACCTCCACACAGCAGCAGCACACGTCGTGCAGACCTCCACACAGCAGCAGCACACGTCATGCAGACCTCCACACAGCAGCAGCACACGTCATGCAGACCTCCACACAGCAGCAGCACACGTCATGCAGACCTCCACACAGCAGCAGCACACGTCGTGCAGACCTCCACGCAGCAGCAGCACACGTCATGCAGACCTCCACACAGCAGCAGCACACGTCATGCAGACCTCCACACAGCAGCAGCACACGTCATGCAGACCTCCACACAGCAGCAGCACACGTCATGCAGACCTCCACACAGCAGCAGCACACGTCATGCAGACCTCCACGCAGCAGCAGCACACGTCATGCAGACCTCCACACAGCAGCAGCACACGTCATGCAGACCTCCACGCAGCAGCAGCACACGTCATGCAGACCTCCACGCAGCAGCAGCACACGTCGTGCAGACCTCCACGCAGCAGCAGCACACGTCATGCAGACCTCCACGCAGCAGCAGCACACGTCATGCAGACCTCCACGCAGCAGCAGCACACGTCGTGCAGACCTCCACGCAGCAGCAGCACACGTCGTGCAGACCTCCACGCAGCAGCAGCACACGTCATGCAGACCTCCACGCAGCAGCAGCACACGTCGTGCAGACCTCCACGCAGCAGCAGCACACGTCGTGCAGACCTCCACGCAGCAGCAGCACACGTCGTGCAGACCTCCACACAGCAGCAGCACACGTCGTGCAGACCTCCACGCAGCAGCAGGCACGTGCACACATAGACACCAAAGGGGGCTTGATCCCCTGCCTTTTTTTCAGTCTCTAAAAAGTGCCCTTTCCTGACCATGAATGCAGCATTTCTAATGGTGCTTTGTATGGGAATTGCCCTTTCCACGCCGTCACTGAAGGCAGCATTCAAAGAGAAACGCCTTTTCCGAGCTCTCTTGGCCTTGAATGCACCATTTCTAATAGGCCTCTGCGTGGACCAGTGTTTTTCTAAGCCGCCCCTGAAGGCAGCAGCCCAAAAACCGCACGTGGCTTGCCCCATTGACTGTTGAGAGCGAGGACGGCCCGTCCCCGCCCACTCCAGCAGTGCGCACTCAGCCACATGCAGACTGAACGACAGCAGCACAGGCGCACACTGACAGATATATAAATGAGTTATTCCTCTAAATCTGGTTCAAATCTGAATATTTAAAATGAGTTATTCCCCTAATATTAAGAATTTGAGCCCCTGCCCCTCTAATGTTTTCTGCACGTCCCTGCGCAGCAGCAGCACACGTCGGCTCTCGCCAAGCGGCCTGCCTTATTATTGGCTTGATCCCTGCAGTGATGCGTGACTGAACGCTATGACTCGACTTGTCCTCCCTGCCTCTGCTCTCGCCCACACAGAGCGTTTCCTAAGCCTCCTACAGCTAACGAGGAACCCTCACAGATGACGATATGCTTGAAGTGCTTGGATGGATGTATGAATAGATAAATGGGTGGATAGATGGATGGAGGGCAGGATGGCTGATTTCAGGCTCTAAGCTGTTCTGATCCATTTTTTTTTCAATGCGAGGCCATAAGGTGAAGGAGTAGGGCTGATAATCCAGTGGGCTTCATCTGTGTCTGCTCATGCTCAAGGCTTAAACACCTCCAGCCAGGTGCCGGATTTCTGGCATATGTGCATTTTACATTTACAAACGCTTTTGTTTTTGATGTGTTTTATCCAAACATATTCAGCGAAGCGAAGCTGTATTTAATATTTTTTTAAACCAAAGAACGTCAAGCTGCTACTTTGTATCACAGCGTAGCACCGATCCCGTGGTGTACCATAGCTTAAATATGGAAAAACAGTTTAAAGGAACACTCCGCCCATTTTCAACCAGCTTTGTATCATTAGAACATTAGTAGTATATCAGAAAACTGTAAACGGTTTTGATGTCTGTCATTTAATTTGACAGTTATTGAGTGTTAAAGTGTGGACCAGTGACATCACTGGTCCACACTAACTCAAATTAATAACTCATTAACTCAAATCAACTCTCAATAACTGTCAAACTATTCATCATTCATCTAGTTTGACAGTTCAACAACCTTTTCTCTTGATATAAGTGAGCTCCCACTCTGTCTGTCTGTTTGTCTGTCTGTCTTTCTATCTATTGGTCGCTCGCAATGCAAACTTCGCATGTCGTTGGGCAGTGAATGTGTGTGTGCCCTCAGTCTGGATTTGAGTGTGTGTGTGTTTGCTCATGTGTGGTGCTTCCATATAGACAGCTGGTCAGGATCGCTGCTCGTCAGACCAATGAATGAACATGAGTCTGCCTGCTCTGGATTAAAACTTAAGCTTTGTTTTCGTGGTCTACGTGTTTCTTTTGAGCACGCGATGTGAAAGTACTTCTATCTCTCGCATTTCTCCGAGTCTCGCCTCTCCTCCGTCCGTCCGTGTGTCAACTCTCCCGCAGCAGCAGGCAGAATCGATTCGCTTGTTGATTGGCTGAGTAGCATCACGTGTGATGATTTACAGCGCGTGCATTGGTCTGTGAGCTTCCTGACAGATAAACCAGTAGTACCGTAAAGACTATAAAAGCATGTGCCGGTTAAAATAGAAACGCTCCGTGAAAATGTAACTATTCAATGATTTGTAGAGGGCTCGGTCCGGATAGGACGGCGTCTGGGTCCGGATGCGGACCGGAGTCCGGACTTTGAGGATCGCTGGTCTAGGTGCTTAATGGCTATTACAGCTCACTATATGTATGCCACACGGTATACTGTAGGCCTAAAAGTCCTCCTTTCACGTTAACGTAGATATTACAAATGTGTGCGCATGGTTTACTGGTGGGTACAGCACAGTTTAGGTTTACTGATGGGTACAGCACAGTTTAGGTTTACTGATGGGTACAGCACAGTTTAGGTTTACTGGTGGGTACAGCACAGTTTAGGTTTACTGGTGGGTACAGCACAGTTTAGGTTTACTGGTGGGTACAGCACAGTTTATAAGTAAATTGTAAAGAAAACCATACCAGGTGACCCCAGACGGGCTCTACAGTTATCCTTATGACCTCCGCCAACAGAGTTGGCCGGGAGGTCATGTTTTTGCCTGTTTGTCTGCAGGATATCACAAACAGTTAGGAACGGATTTGCAGGAAACTTTGGGGAAAAGTAGGTCATGGGTCATAGGTCATGGGTCAAAGGTCATGGGCCAACTTAGAAGTGATGAACTTTCCACATCCACTTGTCAAAAGGGGGCGTGGCAAATCACAAAAATGCGCCTAACTTCCAAAAGGATTCACGTAACACCACAACACTTTGTAGAAAGGTTAAGTGGAGGTATGCACTCTACCAGGTGCACTCTAGTTGCACTGTGTGTTGAATACTCATTTGTTCAGCACAGAAATGTCTCAATTGTTTTCATCATTCTTGTTATGGGACTAGTTTTATGAATAGAGAAATACATGGTGCAGTGTGCTGACAGGAACATTTCAGGCTCACTATGTATTTTTTTGCTTGCTGTATTTAAGCCCTGTATTTAATGCTGTAGCCGGATTCCCATTTAAAAAAAGTTGACATCATGCAAGGGGCTTTGAGAGCAACTGCAGCAGCAGATGGCTCTGCTTGTGTTAACTTCAAGGCGCTGTGAGGTAAATTCATATTTCACCTGACAATTATTTTGATCGAAAATGACCTCCCCCATCCGTTTGTTGCTGCCAAGACGCTTATTGATATAATAAAAATGAAAGAAAAAAAATCCTGATTAGATTGAATAATTCAACCTGAAATTACCGTAGGTTGTCAATGTGTTATCTGCCCACATGCAATAAAGGAACAAAAATGGCTTAAGGAATGTGTGCAAGAAGGGTTATGTAACGATGCAAATTGAATAAACCCGTGCTTTTGAAGTTGATGTATGATGATGACTGGTTTGCTATATTGTTCTGTATGCCTCGCTTATGCGTAAAAAGAGATCAAATTCTGGATTTTGAAAGTGCAACAGCACGGTGGTGGAACACTGTTGCTTGCAGGAAAATGTGTGAGCGCTGTGTTGGCTGTGTTGGCCCTTCACTTCTCATGTCAGCAATGTTGCATATTTTTCTGCGTTTGCAGCCAAGTTCTGTGGCGATCCTGGCACACCTGCCAAAGGCCAGAGCGAAGGGCGTAGTTTCATCTTCAAGTCGGAGGTGACGTTTAGCTGCACTGCCCCCTATGTCCTGGTGGGCTCAACAACACGCCTCTGCCAGGACGACAGCACCTGGAGTGGGTCTCAGCCTCGATGCATAGGTACTGCATGAGTTTGTCTGAGTCAACATGTACATCAAATCTACGGATCACTGCTCTGATCATGATTCAACTAGTCTAATCCATGGAATAGTTGAGTGTTTCAAATGATCAGTGTGGTGCAGAAACCTTGAGTCTCCAAAAAAGGCAATTTAATTTTTCATAATTGAAAGTGTATTATCAATGTTTCTCTGATCTTTGATTTCTTTTGTGATATTTTAACATGAATGAGATAAGCATTTCCTATGTGTAGGAGAGAAAATCGCAAAATAGAAGATACAGGTGTCTGCCAGGCAGCATAAAAACTGAAAGAAAAGACAGAGGAGCAACTGATTGATCTAATCTTCCAGATGACGCTTCTCTTTTGATTCTATAGTGGCTGACATGAAGAAACAAAACACGGTTGATCATTGAGAAGCGGAAATTCGGTTTTTGGGCCAACAAGTATTAATTCAGTTTTGTTGGCGTTTAGTCGCAAGAAATTTTTAGACATCCAATCTGTAACAACAATTAAGCAGGATTCAAGATTAGCGAGTTGAGAGCGATCGTCTGGTCTAATTGGTATATAAATATGGGTATCATCGGCATAACGGTGGAAATTAATGCCATATCTACGGAGAATTTCGCCAAGAGGCAGTAAGTAAACACCAAAGAGTAGAAAAAGCTAGACCCATGTAGGAATTATTGAAAATTTGAGATAGCATGGCAATTATGCTCATTCACAATGCAGCTTTAGTAACTGTCCTCTGGTACACGGTGCACCAGGGGGAAATTGCTCAGACATTATCAATGATTGCTGCTCTGTCATATTCTCATTTTGATTTCATTCCGATCCCTCTGCTCAATATGATTTCCTGTCCCAGAGCCCACCAGACACACCTGTGAAAACCCAGGGACACCTGAGCACGGCTTCATGAATTACTCCACAGGCTTCAAGGTAATATGAATTCCTATTATGTGATTCATCTCGTTTTAAATCATTTAGGTTCATGTGGTCACGTATCTCTCAGATGCATTGGTTCTTCAGCATGTTTTTCAGGCTGGACTGGGGGAGATTAGACTCCAAGTATAGGCTACTCTCAGCTCTACTCTCTTCTATAGTACTCCTTTAAGCTATAATATACTGTAGATCCTGTTTGACTTGGATCAAAAAAATTCGCCTATACTTTTGTTTTTTAAATATATATAAATTATGTATTTTTTGCAACCGCCAACCACGCTGACCTGATGGTCCATAGTTTGAAAAGCACTACACGAATGAAATCCACTTCACTTTAGATTAGATTCACTTCACTACACACTCCAAAATGTCAGTTGTTCTACTCTATTCAACTGGTTTGCACTGTTCCTTTATACTCCAGTCTACACTGCTCTACTCATATGATATTACGATTTACATACTGTGGTTTTAGATGGTTCAGCATTTTCAAGTTGTACTCCCCATCCCGTTACACACAAACACTTGCGTGAATGTGTGTGTACACGCGCACACACACGTACACACACACACACACACACACACACACACACACACACACACACACGCCCTCACACAGCCCTTTACGGTATGTAGCAACTCGTTTGTGTATACAGTAATAACTCTGCATATTAAAAAGTAATAATAAAAAAAGGAATGAAACTTCATACAGTAAATCCCCATAATGTAGTAAAGATGCTGGGCACATAACACAATAACCTTTTTAAAGATGCTGGGCACATAACACAATAACCTTTTGGCAGATTATTATATTTGATGTTGGTTACTACATCATAAAGTGATTGGCAACTTTTTGTGTGGAATGATGTCATGAAAGCGTGTCTTTGATCTTTCAGCGATGAGCTGATGCTGGCATTATCTCACTTGTGCCTCCCACACTATGATACTGTAGCAGCACCTTACCACAGCCCATAACTCAGCCATCTTTTTACTCTATAACTCAGGTGATCAATCAATCAATCAATCAATCAACCAATTAATCAGGTGTGCAAACATCCACAACAGTAAATATAACCGGGTGTGAGGCCATTTGTCTCTTTGTGAACAAAAAATAACAGCCACACTGCATTCTTCAAATAGTTGTTTTTGAACAATTATCCCGGAATTTCAATTCTAAATAGTCCATTTAATCTTTTTTAGTGGTTCCTTGTTTTTTCTGCCAGTTGCCACTCTTCTGCTACGTTTGTGTCATATCAGAAGAAGTGGAAGAAAGTCTTCATCTACTTATCCCAAATCATTTTTAAATTGCTTGATTTTCATTCATACAGATGATTGATTTAGTGTGAATGTTGCTGATAAAGTGGATTGTCATTACCTTTGACTGCCAACATCGGTAACGTCCCTGCTATCTTTATTGCTTGTTTTGACACATTTCACACATATGTTCATCTCCACATACCCTATTTCACAGGGTTGTTGACATGAGTGTTTTTTCCCACTTTCAGTTCATGAATCTGAGCGATCAAAGCCATCAGAGTATTTGAACTTCCTACTGCTAACTAGCCCATGCTAGTTAAAGCAACACCTAATACAGCAATATACACGTTTCAAATCATCATCATCAAATTGGATGTAGGCAGGTGCCATTGCAACGTGGGTGTTATTTTGTTGAAAAAGGAAAAAAGTGCTGCGTCCAACGGTTTGAATTTCCCTTTGGCCCATTAGAGAGCAACACATCCTGCAAACCTGGATGGAGGTATCATGAGAAAATCACTTTAAGACCAGTTGGGTTTGGTTCTCTGGTGTATAGTTTATATTTTATATTTTATAGTTTATAGTTTATATTTTGCATCTCATGGAGTGGATAGGTAAAAAACCCACTCAGTGAAAGAATCTGGAAAGCTGAAGGAGAACAAAATGCGCTGGATAATCATCTCCTTTTCAGGCAGACCGGTGGCTAATTAAGCCAGCTATCTCTGTTCAGCCACATCTTAGTGGTTTAAGGTTGTCGTCAGCCTAAATCATTACAAAGATCTAATTTAATTTTTATTATAATTTGTAAAGAAAAAAGAAAGTGCTCTATAAATAATTATGATGATGATTATTATCATCATCATCTGTCAGTTACAGGATGTGTGTCTAAAAACATGGGTGTCAGTAATATATATACTGCATTATGTATACTGTGTGTAAAAGCAGTAATGATGGAATGCATCATAGTCATATAAATTGCTATTATAACCGTTGGTGCATCATACTCCATAGCTCCCTTGAGCTGCTTCCACTGGGTAGATTTCATTTGCTCTCCTCCCTGTTGCATTGAAAGTGGCACTTACCCGTTAAGTGCAAACATTTTCCTCAAAACATTGAGTAGAATATCTGATATGAAATTCCCCAATTTGTCCCAAATGACAGCAAAAGCATATTATTTGGACCACTGATTGTAATGGTGTAGGCGTAATGCATTGGTAAACAACTTCACCACCGGTTTAACACTAGTGGATGACAAAATCCTGGAATTTGGATGCTGGCTTTTTTCACGTTTGTTTGTTTTTTAAGCTCTAAATCATTCAACTCTGCATACTCACTTACCGATACCTGCGTATCACTCTGGAACATAGGCCATCGCCTCTAGGAATGTTCTTTATCAACAGATCTCTCTTGTGTGTGTGTGGTATCTCTTTATGAACAGGTCTCTCTGTTGTGTGTGTGTGGTATCTCTTTATGAACAGGTGGGCAGCAGAGTGGACTTCCAGTGCCAACAGGGCCACCTGCTGCAAGGCTCCACCACCAGGCTGTGTTTGCTTGAACTCACCTGGACCGGCAGCCAGCCCACCTGTATCCGTGAGTGGCTGTACCTCACTCTCCACCACTGCCTCGTTCACCTTCTATCTATCTTTATATATATATTTCTCTCTGTCTTTCTCTACCCCTCATGGCGTGTCTCTCTCTCTCTCTCTCTCTCTCTCTCTCTCTCTCTCTGTCTCTCTCTCTCATCTCTTCCATAACCTTTGACCTCCCTGTAGATTGCAGCTCATGCCTCAATCAACCTGCCATTTCCAGTCAGTGTCAGAGCGCAGTGTTGACCATGATTACTGTCATTCTGTCTGAACCGTCGAGCAACGGCCAAACCAAGCTTTTCCAGATTGCAGCGTATTCCAATGCCTCACGTTTCATCGTGGGGAACTAAAAACAAGAAATAACAAGATGCTCTTGACTTTATATTCAAAATCTTGTCATTTGATTCGATATTTTGACGTGTCCAGCCATTTGACAGAGTCCCCAAAATGTGTGATGTGTCTCCTTCATTCATCCTTAAACACTCCAGCTCTCTGATGGTTTAGTACACAAACACTCCAGCTCTCTGATGGTTTAGTACACAAACACTCCAGCTCTCTGATGGTTTAGTACACAAACACTCCAGCTCTCTGATGGTTTAGTACACAAACACTCCAGCTCTCTGATGGTTTAGTACACAAACACTCCAGCTCTCTGATGGTTTAGTACACAAACACTCCAGCTCTCTGATGGTTTAGTACACAAACACTCCAGCTCTCTGATGGTTTAGTACACAAACACTCCAGCTCTCTGATGGTTTAGTACACAAACACTCCAGCTCTCTGATGGTTTAGTACACAAACACTCCAGCTCTCTGATGGTTTAGTACACAAACACTCCAGCTCTCTGATGGTTTAGTACACAAACACTCCAGCTCTCTGATGGTTTAGTACACAAACACTCCAGCTGTATGATGGTTTAGTACACAAACACTCCAGCTGTATGATGGTTTAGTACACAAACACTCCAGCTCTCTGATGGTTTAGTACACAAACACTCCAGCTCTCTGATGGTTTAGTACACAAACACTCCAGCTCTCTGATGGTTTAGTACACAAACACTCCAGCTGTATGATGGTTTAGTACACAAACACTCCAGCTGTATGATGGTTTAGTACACAAACACTCCAGCTCTCTGATGGTTTAGTACACAAACACTCCAGCTCTCTGATGGTTTAGTACACAAACACTCCAGCTCTCTGATGGTTTAGTACACAAACACTCCAGCTCTCTGATGGTTTAGTACACAAACACTCCAGCTCTCTGATGGTTTAGTACACAAACACTCCAGCTGTATGATGGTTTAGTACACAAACACTCCAGCTCTCTGATGGTTTAGTACACAAACACTCCAGCTCTCTGATGGTTTAGTACACAAACACTCCAGCTCTCTGATGGTTTAGTACACAAACACTCCAGCTGTATGATGGTTTAGTACACAAACACTCCAGCTGTATGATGGTTTAGTACACAAACACTCCAGCTGTATGATGGTTTAGTACACAAACACTCCAGCTCTCTGATGGTTTAGTACACAAACACTCCAGCTCTCTGATGGTTTAGTACACAAACACTCCAGCTCTCTGATGGTTTAGTACACAAACACTCCAGCTGTATGATGGTTTAGTACACAAACACTCCAGCTGTATGATGGTTTAGTACACAAACACTCCAGCTCTCTGATGGTTTAGTACACAAACACTCCAGCTCTCTGATGGTTTAGTACACAAACACTCCAGCTCTCTGATGGTTTAGTACACAAACACTCCAGCTCTCTGATGGTTTAGTACACAAACACTCCAGCTCTCTGATGGTTTAGTACACAAACACTCCAGCTCTCTGATGGTTTAGTACACAAACACTCCAGCTCTCTGATGGTTTAGTACACAAACACTCCAGCTGTATGATGGTTTAGTACACAAACACTCCAGCTGTATGATGGTTTAGTACACAAACACTCCAGCTGTATGATGGTTTAGTACACAAACACTCCAGCTCTCTGATGGTTTAGTACACAAACACTCCAGCTCTCTGATGGTTTAGTACACAAACACTCCAGCTCTCTGATGGTTTAGTACACAAACACTCCAGCTGTATGATGGTTTAGTACACAAACACTCCAGCTGTATGATGGTTTAGTACACAAACACTCCAGCTCTCTGATGGTTTAGTACACAAACACTCCAGCTCTCTGATGGTTTAGTACACAAACACTCCAGCTGTATGATGGTTTAGTACACAAACACTCCAGCTCTCTGATGGTTTAGTACACAAACACTCCAGCTGTATGATGGTTTAGTACACAAACACTCCAGCTCTCTGATGGTTTAGTACACAAACACTCCAGCTCTCTGATGGTTTAGTACACAAACACTCCAGCTCTCTGATGGTTTAGTACACAAACACTCCAGCTCTCTGATGGTTTAGTACACAAACACTCCAGCTCTCTGATGGTTTAGTACACAAACACTCCAGCTCTCTGATGGTTTAGTACACAAACACTCCAGCTCTCTGATGGTTTAGTACACAAACACTCCAGCTGTATGATGGTTTAGTACACAAACACTCCAGCTCTCTGATGGTTTAGTACACAAACACTCCAGCTCTCTGATGGTTTAGTACACAAACACTCCAGCTCTCTGATGGTTTAGTACACAAACACTCCAGCTCTCTGATGGTTTAGTACACAAACACTCCAGCTCTCTGATGGTTTAATACACAAACACTCCAGCTCTCTGATGGTTTAGTACACAAACACTCCAGCTCTCTGATGGTTTAGTACACAAACACTCCAGCTCTCTGATGGTTTAGTACACAAACACTCCAGCTCTCTGATGGTTTAGTACACAAACACTCCAGCTGTATGATGGTTTAATACACAAACACTCCAGCTGTATGATGGTTTAGTACACAAACACTCCAGCTCTCTGATGGTTTAGTACACAAACACTCCAGCTCTCTGATGGTTTAGTACACAAACACTCACACAGCTGTATGATGGTTTAGTACACAAACACTCCAGCTGTATGATGGTTTAGTACACAAACACTCACACAGCTGTATGATGGTTTAGTACACAAACACTCCAGCTGTATGATGGTTTAGTACACAAACACTCACACAGCTGTATGATGGTTTAGTACACAAACACTCCAGCTGTATGATGGTTTAGTACACAAACACTCCAGCTGTATGATGGTTTAGTACACAAACACTCCAGCTGTATGATGGTTTAGTACACAAACACTCCAGCTCTCTGATGGTTTAGTACACAAACACTCCAGCTGTATGATGGTTTAGTACACAAACACTCCAGCTGTATGATGGTTTAGTACACAAACACTCCAGCTCTCTGATGGTTTAGTACACAAACACTCCAGCTCTCTGATGGTTTAGTACACAAACACTCCAGCTCTCTGATGGTTTAGTACACAAACACTCCAGCTGTATGATGGTTTAGTACACAAACACTCCAGCTCTCTGATGGTTTAGTACACAAACACTCCAGCTCTCTGATGGTTTAGTACACAAACACTCCAGCTGTATGATGGTTTAGTACACAAACACTCCAGCTGTATGATGGTTTAGTACACAAACACTCCAGCTCTCTGATGGTTTAGTACACAAACACTCCAGCTCTCTGATGGTTTAGTACACAAACACTCCAGCTCTCTGATGGTTTAGTACACAAACACTCCAGCTGTATGATGGTTTAGTACACAAACACTCCAGCTGTATGATGGTTTAGTACACAAACACTCCAGCTCTCTGATGGTTTAGTACACAAACACTCCAGCTCTCTGATGGTTTATTACACAAACACTCCAGCTGTATGATGGTTTAGTACACAAACACTCCAGCTGTATGATGGTTTAGTACACAAACACTCCAGCTCTCTGATGGTTTAGTACACAAACACTCCAGCTGTATGATGGTTTAGTACACAAACACTCCAGCTCTCTGATGGTTTAGTACACAAACACTCCAGCTCTCTGATGGTTTAGTACACAAACACTCCAGCTGTATGATGGTTTAGTACACAAACACTCCAGCTGTATGATGGTTTAGTACACAAACACTCCAGCTGTATGATGGTTTAGTACACAAACACTCCAGCTGTATGATGGTTTAGTACACAAACACTCCAGCTGTATGATGGTTTAGTACACAAACACTCCAGCTGTATGATGGTTTAGTACACAAACACTCCAGCTGTATGATGGTTTAGTACACAAACACTCCAGCTCTCTGATGGTTTAGTACACAAACACTCCAGCTGTATGATGGTTTAGTACACAAACACTCCAGCTCTCTGATGGTTTAGTACACAAACACTCCAGCTCTCTGATGGTTTAGTACACAAACACTCCAGCTGTATGATGGTTTAGTACACAAACACTCCAGCTGTATGATGGTTTAGTACACAAACACTCCAGCTGTATGATGGTTTAATACACAAACACTCCAGCTGTATGATGGTTTAGTACACAAACACTCCAGCTGTATGATGGTTTAGTACACAAACACTCCAGCTGTATGATGGTTTAGTACACAAACACTCCAGCTGTATGATGGTTTAATACACAAACACTCCAGCTGTATGATGGTTTAGTACACAAACACTCCAGCTGTATGATGGTTTAGTACACAAACACTCCAGCTCTCTGATGGTTTAGTACACAAACACTCCAGCTCTCTGATGGTTTAGTACACAAACACTCCAGCTGTATGATGGTTTAGTACACAAACACTCCAGCTCTCTGATGGTTTAGTACACAAACACTCCAGCTGTATGATGGTTTAGTACACAAACACTCCAGCTCTCTGATGGTTTAGTACACAAACACTCCAGCTCTCTGATGGTTTAGTACACAAACACTCCAGCTGTATGATGGTTTAGTACACAAACACTCCAGCTCTCTGATGGTTTAGTACACAAACACTCCAGCTCTCTGATGGTTTAGTACACAAACACTCCAGCTGTATGATGGTTTAGTACACAAACACTCCAGCTGTATGATGGTTTAGTACACAAACACTCCAGCTCTCTGATGGTTTAGTACACAAACACTCCAGCTGTATGATGGTTTAGTACACAAACACTCCAGCTCTCTGATGGTTTAGTACACAAACACTCCAGCTCTCTGATGGTTTAGTACACAAACACTCCAGCTCTCTGATGGTTTAGTACACAAACACTCCAGCTCTCTGATGGTTTAGTACACAAACACTCCAGCTCTCTGATGGTTTAGTACACAAACACTCCAGCTCTCTGATGGTTTAGTACACAAACACTCCAGCTCTCTGATGGTTTAGTACACAAACACTCCAGCTCTCTGATGGTTTAGTACACAAACACTCCAGCTGTATGATGGTTTAGTACACAAACACTCCAGCTCTCTGATGGTTTAGTACACAAACACTCCAGCTGTATGATGGTTTAGTACACAAACACTCCAGCTCTCTGATGGTTTAGTACACAAACACTCCAGCTGTATGATGGTTTAGTACACAAACACTCCAGCTGTATGATGGTTTAGTACACAAACACTCCAGCTCTCTGATGGTTTAGTACACAAACACTCCAGCTCTCTGATGGTTTAGTACACAAACACTCCAGCTGTATGATGGTTTAGTACACAAACACTCCAGCTCTCTGATGGTTTAGTACACAAACACTCCAGCTCTCTGATGGTTTAGTACACAAACACTCCAGCTCTCTGATGGTTTAGTACACAAACACTCCAGCTCTCTGATGGTTTAGTACACAAACACTCCAGCTCTCTGATGGTTTAGTACACAAACACTCCAGCTCTCTGATGGTTTAGTACACAAACACTCCAGCTGTATGATGGTTTAGTACACAAACACTCCAGCTGTATGATGGTTTAGTACACAAACACTCCAGCTCTCTGATGGTTTAGTACACAAACACTCCAGCTCTCTGATGGTTTAGTACACAAACACTCCAGCTCTCTGATGGTTTAGTACACAAACACTCCAGCTGTATGATGGTTTAGTACACAAACACTCCAGCTCTCTGATGGTTTAGTACACAAACACTCCAGCTCTCTGATGGTTTAGTACACAAACACTCCAGCTCTCTGATGGTTTAGTACACAAACACTCCAGCTGTATGATGGTTTAGTACACAAACACTCCAGCTCTCTGATGGTTTAGTACACAAACACTCCAGCTGTATGATGGTTTAGTACACAAACACTCCAGCTCTCTGATGGTTTAGTACACAAACACTCCAGCTGTATGATGGTTTAGTACACACACACTCCAGCTGTATGATGGTTTAGTACACAAACACTCCAGCTGTATGATGGTTTAGTACACAAACACTCCAGCTGTATGATGGTTTAGTACACACACACTCCAGCTGTATGATGGTTTAGTACACAAACACTCCAGCTGTATGATGGTTTAGTACACAAACACTCCAGCTGTATGATGGTTTAGTACACAAACACTCCAGCTCTCTGATGGTGAGGGGATTTAAATGATATTTTCTCATCTTGATGTCATCACCAGCACTAGATGTAATACCCGGTGGAATATCCCAGAGAGATTTGTGCTGAGGAAGCACAAACTGTGTAATACCTCGCTTTCACAGCCTGCCTGATCTGTCTACTGCACTGCAGTGTGTGTGTGTGTGTGTGTGTGTGTGTGTGAGTATGTGTGTGTGTGTGTGTGTGGTATACTGTAGATTGATAGATCTTTGAATCTTTTGGTCTTACTGTCTTTGTGTTGTGCTGGTGCGTGTGTGTGTGTGTGTGTGTGTGTGTGTGTGTGTGTGTGTGTGTGTGTGTGTGTGTGTGTGTGTGTGTGTGTGTGTGTGTGTGAGAGTGTGTGTGTGTGTGTGTGTGTGTGTGTGTGTGTGTGTGTGTGTGTGTGTGTGTGTGAGAGAGTGAGAGAGTGGGTATGAGTATAGTTATGTATTTGGGTATGAGACCTGTGTCAAAATAGGGTAATAAATCATCTAAAATACCTTTCTGTATGATTAAATAGTCTTCTGCTACAGCGAAGCCGCTTAAATGGATTCAAAAGTGTGAAGCTAAGCTCGCCCACCAATCTTTCACTCCTGCTAAAGCTGGGAGAACTTTGAGGAGGGATTATACTGTAGAACACAATGGATCTATTCTAATGGATAGAAGTTAAAGATTGTTAGATACTAATCAGGTTACCATTCTATCAGGTTAACATTTTAGCTTAATTGCAGAGTGGCTGCCGTCTAAAAATTGGAAAGGGTACAGATTTCTCACTCGTCTACTGGATTCTTGGTAGATTGCTTTTATAAAAATAGCCTCTATATTTTAGATATGAATGCCAAGATAGCACAAGGCACCTTATAGTGCATTGATACTACTGTGACCACTGATTTTGAATTGATGTTTGCTTATGTTCTTTTGAATGTCAAAACCAGCATGAGGAAATGACCAAGTGGCCACTATATCCTATACTAGCAATCTCGTGCGCTACATGCGCTGGATTTCGAAGTACACATTAGGTATTCACAGATGATGTCACAATGCATGAGGGGCATTTATGACATCACTGATGATGTCACAATGGAAGTTGAGTCTGTCTGTCTGTGAACAGAATCATGTTCGGCCACAGCGATGTCATTTTATGTGAAGAGCACCCCTGTGGGTGACCTAACGGAGCCGTATTTTGTTAATTCGGGTGAATTAGGGCTGATTAATTGCCGAATGTGCTTGATGATGTCATCGGTGATGTCAATTGATGCCGGGCAGTACGCGCAGCAGAGTGAGGAGCGGAAGTCGCCACCATGACACTCTCAACGATACAAAATAATATTTTAGAGCCACAATATCATTTTAAATATCAACAGCTATCAAAGCTGGTGGGCTTTATGGAAAGAGCATGACTCGAACATGACCGTTGTTATATCAAACTGCTAGTTCAGTGGTGTTTTATTGCCACACAACTAACTTTAGCTCACAGCTAACAGCTCCAGCTCCCAGTTCGGGTGCATGTATTTACATGATGTACAGGGACCGGGTGGATTTGCGCCTAACACCCTGCAGAGACACCCGGAAGTCAGGTTTTTGTTGTCGTCGTGATGTCACTCCTCGTATGGGGCATCATGAGTGCATCATCAGTGATATCATAGACATGACATCAGTGATGTCATCGATCCCATAACATCCGTCTCCAGAGTCTAGTAGGAAGAATTAGTGAGGACAGCTGGGCAGAATGCAAGCGATGTCACCTGTCTGCCTAAAGCAAACAGAATACTTGCAGGCTCCAAAACGCCCTGTCTGTAACAGTTTGTCAGTTCACTCTGCCCACTTGACCATGGTCTGGTATTGCTGTCTGTATCCGGCTAACCTTTTTGGCTGGCGCCAAAATCCATCATCTGAGCTGTCTCTGCTCCTCTGCCTCTTATCTGTCTCTGTCTGTCTGCGTCCTTAACTGATGTACTCGATCTCTATCTGAGAGACATCAGCGTTGAACTGGGAATAAGCCTGGAGGAGAAACCCTACCAGTGTCTTTTGAGACCTGGTGTAATCTCAGGAATAAGCATGGAGGAGAAACCCTACCAGTGTCTTTTGAGCCCTGGTTTAATCATGGAGGAGAAACCCTACCAGTGTCTTTTGAGCCCTGGTGTACTCTCAGGAGTAAAGCTCGGCACGCTGCTTGAAGTGTAAAGAAACATGGCACTGTAAACAGAGTCTGACGAGGGATACGACATGCCTTTGATACAACATACATACATACATGAACTAATAATGCATCTGGTGTGTCTTGTGAATGTAAAACAGATGAGCACACATGAATCATTTATCAACTCATTGAAAAAGCTCAGAGGCAAGTCAACAAGCAAGCTAATTTATTTGTTCATCAATCACTGCATGTATACAGTATATATATATATATATATATATATATATATATATATATATATATATATATATATATACCGTACATAGCCACTCTGTTGCTGAGTGTGCTGCTTTGTTGAGGTTATTTTGTAGCATTTCTCTTGTTCTACATACAGTAATGTATAGAGCAGTGCCTCTCAACCTTTTTCTTATCAAGGACGTCCACATTAGGGACACAGACCCCCCATTTTGATGAGATTTTGTCTCTCAGAACCAAATCTGACAATATGATTTTGTCCAGAATTCCATGTCTCTCTGTATTGTAGAGAGGTAACAGTGGAACTATGATCAAAACAGTTATTCTGCTATGTTATCTAATTGCGTTAACTTCTTGTAAATTAAATAATGGTGAACTTAAATAATTAATCAATTTGCTGGGGACCACCGGAACCCCCTCAAGGATGCCTGGTTAGTCCCCCGGACACCATGTTGAGAACCACCGGCATAGAGGATAATTAAATGCAATTATTGTCTAGCTGCTAGATTTCAACCTGTGACTTTTGTCTGTGGCACCTGCCCCAAACAATACTGCCCCCATCTGGCAGAGTCAGGTTAACCTGCTTCAGCTTCCAAATCTTATTTTAGAGAGCAGTTACCCATTCATGCCCCTTAACACATGCACACACACACACACACACACACACACACGCACACACACGCACACACGCATGTTTGCATACATGCACACACTCGCGTACAGGACACCCCCCCCCCCCCCAAACATCAGCGGGAGAGAATAAATATTTACAGTCAGCCAATCATCCTGGCTGTTTTCCTTCCACGCCCTATCACCACTCATGTCATTCAGACGCCATGAAGGGCCAATTTGGCTGCTGTGGCTCACTAGCAGCTGTCTCCCATTTGACAGCTGGCTACTTATTTATTCAGTCACAAGCTGCAAAATGATTTTGTTTATTCTCATGTTGCAGCGATGCCTCAAAGCCTGGATGCTCGCCCTCTCAGGGGTGCGGGGCGATTTCGAGGCCCTCTGATTGATTTACACATTTCTGTTTCGCAGTTTGTTGATGTGGAAAAAAATAGGCGAAGGGCACTCATCGCACTCATGAGGAAATGAAAAGACTTAATATTGTCAATAAGAGGCCAGTATTTTGGCAGCACAGCCGTAAAAGCGTTTCTCCCTGGTTTCTAATTCAGCTGAAGCTAGTGTATTTAAGCTGATTGATTTAGAAAAGTTAGGACATTGAAATCAGGTCACTAGCTCCTATCACTATAGTGATTCCAGTTAGAATAAGCTACCGTAATGTAACTCTTATTTAACTCAGTCTGTAAATCTCATGTAAATCCAACGTAAATTCATATTTATCATCCACAGAACACTTCACCACTCATGAACATATTGTATATATTTACTCGATTTGATTGCACTTGCAACTTTGAGATTGTCTTTAGTTATCTTCCTACTTCTTATCTCTGTATATTGATGTGACCGCTATACGCTGCATACAGACACTTAAGGCTGGCTCAGACTACAGGATTGTCGGGACGATTTATGCCCGATTCACCCCTCCCAAGAATCGGAGGAGAAATCTGGCCTGGCAGCTTGCCAAGCTTGGTCGGGCCCGATGTTCGGCACCGATTATCTTGTAGTGTGAGCCGTTTGCAGATCCAATCTTAACCCTCCCGATCTGCTCACAGCCTCATCGGGGTCGTCCCGATCATATCAAACATGTTTGATATTTAGGACTGAAAATCTGCGCGAATACATCATCCTGCTGCTGCGCAAGACTCACGTCATTATCGTTAATTGACGCGGCTCATTTGATGCGCTGCACTGCAGGCATCAGATAGGCTACCAAATACCAACAGCACAGAACCATGAGGATTTGGGGGGAAATGTCACTAATTTATATCACAATGAATGACCAATGAATAAAAAGTTGTTATATCATAGTTTTGAGCCCCTGCCAGTCAGAGGCTGTCCTACCTGTCTATCGAGCAGTGTGGTCTAAAAAGGCATTGCTGCTGCGGGAAGCAATCCAGTCTATCCAAACTTTTGCCGATCTCATGACATGCAGCAGGGGAATATATTTTGGTAGCCCATGTGTTTGTGTTCTCACTTGTACAGACAATAGAGTCGCGTTGTTTACACGCATGCTAACTACCGTGAGATTAATTTATTTGGGGAGCATGCATATGCGAGGCAGGCATGAAAGAGAGGAAACGAGAGAAAGAGGTGGGGTGGGGCCGGATCGCTTTGGTCACTGCTGGAACACCATTTGACACTCCATGTTCGAAACGGTTTCGGAGTATGGCCGGTCGTCAAGGTGATTATCCTGCCGATAATCTTAATAATATCCTGTAGTGTGTGGTGCGCCACATTTACAAATCTTGTAGTGTGTGCATGTTTGAGATTCTAGGGAAGATAATCTGGGAAGATTCTCCTGTAGTGCGTGTCACAGCCAGATTTCAAAATCGGCTAGGATTGTCAGAATCCTGTAGTCTGAGACCACCTTAAGACAAATTCCTCGTATGTAACTTGCATACTGTGGCAATAAAAGTGATTCTGATTCTGATTCTGATGTAGACAGGTAACGTTTCCAGACAGCATTGTTACTTTATGTAACAACATTTGATTCAGGGAAGTTGAAACTGAAGTCTTCTAGAGACCTTATGTGTCAAAAGTCTTTGTCCCTTTCCCATGAACCCACCTTCTCCAGGTCTTCTGCCACTCCTCGGGTGTGTGTCCATGTGGCATCTATTCCTGCCAGTTCAACGCTGGAAGTACACTGGGGAGTGGACTTGATAGCTGACAGCTAACAAGCTAACTAGTTTCTCCATAATGATTAGTTGCCTGAAGAGGCGCGCTCGACACCAGCGCATTTCTGAAAAGTTCAGATCTTTTCAGCTGGAAGCGCTGGGAGCCGGTGCACAAAAACGGCGGAGCACTCTGAAAAAAGACTGAAAAAAGCACTTTCAAGCGGCCGCAGATGCCCGCATACGCTCTCTCCTCATTGCAGCAACTGAAAAAAGAAGCTGGAGTTTAGCAAAAGAAGCTATATCGACACAGGCCCTTAATTGTTTTTGTTTTGACTTTATTTTCAGCCCCCTTCATTTTTGCAGTACAGTAGATTCATTACAAAACGTGTTCAGAATTCATGACGGAAAGGAAACAAGGCACATTATCCCTGGACTCATTACTTGTAACAAGTACAAGTGTGCCCTCCCTCATCGCCCGCTTCCCTCTGAAGCCTCCTTACACCCCTCACCTCATCATGCCCTTCCCTTATCGCCCGCCTCCCTCTGACGCCTTATTACACCCCTCACCTCATGCCCTTCCCTCATCGCCCACTTCTCTCTGATGCCTCCTTACACCCCTCACCTCATCATGCCCTTCCCTTATCGCCCGCTTCCCTCTGATGCCTCCTTACACCCCTCACCTCATGCCCTTCCCTTATCGCCCACTTCTCTCTGATGCCTCCTTACACCCCTCACCTCATGCCCTTCCCTTATCGCCCACTTCTCTCTGATGCCTCCTTACACCCCTCACCTCATGCCCTTCCCTTATCGCCCACTTCTCTCTGATGCCTCCTTACACCCCTCACCTCATGCCCTTCCCTTATCGCCCACTTCTCTCTGATGCCTCCTTACACCCCTCACCTCATGCCCTTCCCTTATCGCCTGCTTCCCTGACACCTCCTTACACCCCTCACCTCATGCCCTTCCCTCATCGCCCGCTTCTCTCTGACGCCTCCTTACACCCCTCACCTCACCTCTTTCCCTCTCTGTCTCTCTCCCCAGTGACTAGCCTAATTATCTCTGCCTCCATGTGTACATGTTTGCGTGCTAATGTTGCTCTGCCCTCTGCCTGCCCTGAAAGCCCACTCGTGCAAGCAGCCGCGGAGCCCGGCCAACGCGGACGTGCTGGGTCTGGACCTGCCCTCCTACGGCTACACCCTGGTGTACACCTGTCAGCACGGCCACTTCCTCTCCGGGGGCTCGGAGCACCGCGTCTGCCGCTCAGACGGCAGCTGGACCGGCAAGGTGCCCGTCTGCAGAGGTAGGTGGTGTGGCATGTCAAATGAAGCACTCAATAAATATTCTCCCTACCCTCTCTGCACCACTATACTCTCATCTATTTGTGATGTACGCCTGCATGCTTTGAGATGAGCGTGCGGATGCAAAGATGTGTGCGGTTAGAATTGAGTCACCAGAGGGTTATGAAAACAGTAAGCCCGAGGAGACGTTATGTGCTGGCAGCATGTAACGTTAAGCCCTGTTTGTTTTTTTATAACATCCTCAGGGTGTTGAGGCTTGCTTTTTTTGTCCGTGAGTTTTTGTGACATGCATATTAATGTTCTCCTGCAGTCGGTTCCAAATCACATGAGAAAGCTGTGAAGCCAGTACCAGGGACGCCCAGCCCCAAAATACATGGTAAGTATCCACTAGCATAAACAGCCACACTGGTAGCCATCACAGAAGTCATCAGTCCTCCCCCCCTGTCCTGCTATAGCGTTAGTGTCTGCTGTGGGAAACTCCTGCCTGCAACAAAATAATCAGTATGTACTGTATTAGCACACAACTGCTATCTGACACACCGCTGGATACCATCGCTGGATGCACTCTGCTCAGTGGTGCAGCTACAGCTCTAAGTAGTGCAGTTTACAGTGAGACATGTATTCTACAGTGGCTAAATCTGCATTTATTATTATTTATTATGTCTGCATGTATCTCTATACAAATCATACTAATGATGTGTCTCCCTGCCTTTATAGCCTCTTGGTCATTGTGCTGTATGGCAGAAAACTAGTAATACTGGGCTTTCAGTAACGCTGGCTTTTACAGTCACATAAGTACTGTGTTTGCCTGGTTAAATACATGCTACGAATAGTAGATACATCCTTCAATATAATAACATCATTCAAAGGAAATTAGGCTACTGAACAATCTTGTAGGTACTGAAGTAAGGTGACCAGACGTCCCTGACTTTCAGGGACAGTCCCCTTTTTTGGTGACCTGTCCCCGTCTGGAGCTGTCCCCAAAAATGTCCCTGATCTTCTACTCCTTTTTACATTTGTTGTCTGCGCAGCCCCACCACACAACAGCTTTTAGCTATGTTTAATTCAAGGAAAATGACGCTGGTGTTTGGAAATGAACGGAGCTTTTCCCCCATGATGGGCGTGGCCTATTTCATGCAGTGTCTCTATATGATGCGAGAAGCAGCTGGCCCCCAGATATCTTCACATGATCTAATCTGGCCCCCATTCAACAGAGTTTGGACGCCCATGACTTAGGGTGACTGCAATAGGAAGGGTTGCCACAAGTTCTTTGAAAACACCAAACTCGAGTAGAGCTGAATAAATGGTAATATATACCATTCACGCCAAGGACACAGCTGTGATGCATACAAAGATTGATCCAAATCTGTAGCTATTAAAAAAGTGATTTAACCACATCTTTCAAGTTCCGTAGAGTTCATAGAGCACAACCACAGTTTGCTATCAGAGTTTACTTCATTATCAATTGCTTACATTTCCACAGCATACATCATCATACTGCAATAGAATTAAAAGGTTATTATCAGCTGTTCGATATGTTGACACAACTGCCCCGCTAATCACCAGCTAATTACCAGCTATTGCAACGTGGGCATGCAGCCATTTGTCTTATATTAAGTACATGATTTTGGAGTATTATGTTTCTCAAAAAAGTACAATTTTGGAGACAGCTTGTTGATAAAAGTGATCATTTGTGCACTTTGATACCTATGCATTTATTTGTTCGATGAGTTTTGACTCTCAGAAAATAATAATTACGTTCTGTATTCAATCAGTATACCTATAATTACTTCACCTGCTTGTTATCCCAGCTTGTTTTGTGACATTTGTTAGTTGTTAGTGCACTTTTGTATTTTATTTTAATATAAGCAACTGGTTTGTATTGACATCTGGCTAACAAATAGGAGAAATAATAATTATATGCTGATTTATCTTTCTGTTGTTTTTCATGGTATTATTTAATGGACGTTGTTGTTGTTTTCTGTTCCCACAGTTCCTGATGACGTCTTTGCCCCTGATTTTGTCTGGAAGGGTTCTTATGATTACAAGGGCCACAAACAGCCCATGACTTTGACAATCAGCAGCTTTAATGCCACGACGGGAAAAGTCAATGTAACTTTAACCGACAGTAGCATGGAGTTTCTGCTCTCTGGTGAGTCATCTAGAACTCATCTGTCTTCCACTTCCTCCTCTCTCCTCCTCTCAGTGCCCCGGTGTCACTTTCATTTATTTTGTGCCTGCCTCACGTCAATCAGTCAATCACTCAATCACTAAATTACTTCATGCATGAGAGTGGAAATTAGCTATTGGCTCTAAAGACGAATGTATTAGTCTGCTCTAACTGACTGGCTGACTGCTCACTGAAGATTCTTCTCCTCAACCATTTCTTGCCATGTCCTCTTCTCTCTCCTCCTCTCCTCTCCTCTCCTCTCCTCTCCTGTTCTGTTCTCTTTTCTCTACTCTCCTCTTCTGTTCTCTTTTCTCTCCTCTCACCCTCTCCTCATGTCCTCTTCTCTCTCCTCTCCTCTCCTCCTCTCCTCTCCTTCTCCCCTTTTCTCCTCCTCTCCTTCTCTACTCTCCTCTTCTGTTCTCTTTTCTCTCCTCTCACCTCCTCTTCTCCTCTCCTCTCCCCTTGTTCTCTCTGTTAACTCTTCCTCTTCATTTCTCTCTGCTGCTTTTTGGCACCTTGTCATGTCTTTTCTCTTTCTCTGCTACCTCTTGTCTCATCTCTCTGTTTCCACCTCGTCTCCTCCTCCTCTCCTGTCCTCCTCCTCCTCCTCCTCCTCCTGTCCTCCTCCCTCCTCCCTCCTCCTCCTCCTCTCCTGTCCTCCTCCTCCTCCTCCTCCTCCTCCTCCTCCCTGTAGGAGTGTACAAGCGGCAGGAGGCACGCTTACTGCTCCTGCTGTACCAGATGAGGGCGCTGGCCCACAGCTCCTTCAGCAGGATCACTGAGGAGACCTGGGCAATGGACGGATTTGTAAGTATGCAGGAATATGGTGATCTTTTGAAAACACTCAGGGCCTGTGACTGTCTGCGTCATGCTTTGTCATGTTTGTTTGTTTGTTTGTTTGTTTGTTTTTATCTCTCTTTTTCTGGATTTCTCACCCTTTTTCTCCTCAATTGTACTTGGCCTATTCCCCCGACTATCCCGGTCGTTGCTCTGCCCCCTCTCTCAATCTGAGACTTGTAGAGTAGCACATGCTTCCTCTGATACATGTGTCGGCAGCCACTTCTTTTCACCTGACAGCGGGGAGTTTCACCAGCAGGACTTAGCACGTGGGAGGATCGTGCTATTCCCCCCCAGTTCCCCTCCCCCACCAACAGGTGTCCCGAACAACCAAGCTGACTTCCCACCCGCAGACACGGCCAATGACATACATATAACAACAAATGTTTATGTATTGTATAATAGTCAAGTGTGCCATTATTCCTATTCAAATCTAGTAATAATGTTAAAAATAGTTTTAATTTGAGTATAGAAGGTGATATCCATTTGTGTGTTGTTTTTTGTCCCTCTGTTGTTTGTAGAGGACCGCAATGGAAATAAGCCAATGGCTTTATTGTGTTTTTATCCTCGGTGATTGTCTGTGATTTCCCTGTATTGTTGACATTCACCCAATAAATCAATCAATCAATCAATCAAATTGTGCCTGTATGGACACCCGACCAAGCCAGAGGCAACACAGGCATTTGAACCTGCGACCCTCGTGTTGGTAGGCAGGGAATCTACCGCTGCACTACCCGGACGCCCTTTCATGCGTGTTTTATATTTTTATCAACATATCACCACATCACTCAATATATTTTTATATTTTTATCAACATATCACCACATCACTCAATGTATTTTTAGATTTTTATCAATATTTTTAGATTTTTATCAACAGCCGTGGCCACAGGCATTGTGTTCTCGGGTTATCCGTCTGTCCCTACCAGGCTGCAAGCTCAGGCTTGGACAGAATAGTCTCAACGCCAGACCCATGAGAGTTCTTACGCTGATGCACTGCATGCTGCTGATCTCTCTCTGGGTCTAGGACACATGCCCACTCCAAACTGTAAACGGAATCTTGGCCAGTGATTGGCCAAGTGGTGGATTCACTCTTCACCAATCAGTAACGACTTTGCGATCAGGGAGGCCCGCCCACCCTGAGACCACCCACCTGGTTGCCTCAGGAAGCCTGACTCCTGCAGCATCGCTCTTTAAAAGAATCAATATAACGTTGATTCTCTGCTCTCCACATACGGTAACTACATAACATACTGTAGGCCTGCATTGAAACATTATATCATGCAAGTGGAAGACAATATTTTGCACCATGCACTGCTAGAAGTTTGCCGTTTGCATTCTATAGGTTGACGCCACGTCTCGTCATAGACGCTGGTTTAGCTGGCTCAGCCTGGCTGGGGGCGTGGTCATGGTGGGGTAAAAACCCCCGTTCTATCCATTCAGCAAAGTTAGAATTTAGCTGATAGCCCAGCCCAGGCAGACGCGATCGGGGATTTAACCACCCGCAGTAAACGCACATCTGAGCAGAAGTCTTGTGTTCTGCTCTAGAACCCCCAAACCTGTAGTTTAGAGCCGCAGCACCGTCTTTTGGTGTCAGCCCATGAGATATATCGGCGGTTTCACCCCACTCGCGCGCCAGCCGTTTAACATTTTGTGGGCGTTCCCAGACATGCGGACTCTCTCATTGGTGCTACGACCTGTCACTCATTCAATTTCACACCCCTAGAAACAGCTGTGGCTGTGACGGGGCACAGACTCATTGATGTGATATGCGGAGTGCAGCGTTTCAATGTACATTTGAGTCTGGGGAGAGATTAGGACAGATGAAACCACAGAAGTGATACTAAAAGATGTAGTTCCTCGATTGGCCACTTGAGGCTGGCCCCAAAAGGGAGTCGTTCCCGTTCACCCCCATGTTAAAATGCCATCTTTAAAACATGATGAAAACATGTTTACAGCCCTTGTAGCTAATTTCACCTTTCAAAGTGTGTCATTGTCAGTGTTGGGGGTAACTCATTACAAAAGTAACATATTACATGTAATATATTACTTTTAGCAGTAACACTGGTCATCGTCACTGCCCACATACTTCCATGTGATTTTCATGTTGCTATCATGTTAAGCAATACATCCACCAGTGGGCAGTAGAGAGTCAAATGTTTGAGTTTGTGTGTGGTTCTGTTGCGTTTGATGCATATCCGTAAGCTTTCAGAGGACGGGCAGAAATACGCACAAAATTAACGCAGACTACGGACAGAGCCTGCTGTCTGTATAAAGTCCGATAATCAACCCACTTTGTATTAAATATAATCTCGGTAATATAAGCACATGGGCAGTGTTTACCTTCTCTCTCTGTTTTCCTCATGGAGAAAAATCCTCCTGCAGAAACTCCGCCCCCGCCAGCTGCAAGTCATTAAGGCTCGTTAAGACTCTCGATGTGATTCTCTGTGGATGTGCGCATACAGAAAAAACAAAAAGAAACAATAACAGCCACCCTCGGAGCAGATTCTGCTTCTCGAGCAGAACTTCCGCAGCTCCGTTGTGACGCGTTGTGACGTAAAACGCGTCAGAACGGAGCGCTTTGCCAGAGGAGGAAATGGGAGATCTCCGTGAGGAAAACAGAGAGAGAAGGTAAACACTGCCCATGTGCTTATATTACCAAGATTATTAATTACAAAGTGGGTTGATTATCGGTAAAGCCATCATTTAAGGGAACTGCAACGACTGATACATACCTGACATCTGAGGGAACTGCAACGACTGTATTTATACAATGTGCTGGTGTGGAATTGAAGTTTCTTTACTAAAATAAACTTCGAGGTCGACTTAATAACAAATGGTGACAGGCAGCCACGCTCCCACCGAGCTATTGATAGCATACCGCTGGAGGCGGTTCAAAGGAACAAAGATGTTATTTTTAAATGTAGCATAAGAGAATGTGTTTACTGTCTTATTAAATAGACTTTGTGATGTGACAGGGGAGATGTGACACTCCTCCTCTCAGGTCCTCACTTTATTCATTTAGTTGAAACGGAATGTTCCGTTTCTCGAGCTAAACCTGTTGTGTTTTTCTCTCTGTTAGGTTTCCGCTGAGCCGGAGGGCGGCAGCTATGTGTTCCAAGGCTTTATAAAGGGTAAAGACTATGGACAGTTTGGACTACAGAGAGTTGGTATGTGTCTGACCCGCAAAACACACGCACGCACGCGCACACACACACACACACACACACACACACACACACACACACACATACAACACACACACACACACACACACACACACACACACACACACACACACATGCACGCGCACGCACAATTAAAGCAGCTACGAGCAAGATTTTCGATTGTTATTAAACAGTCTAAATGTAATATCGATGCATCACATTTTACCTCTAATAGTCGACGAGACCAACGCAGAGTAGTCTCGCTTGAACCCCGAGTGAATCGGCGAGTGTTGTCTTGATGTTAGTCTGTCTGTGGCCAGGGCAGATCAGGAAGTGAAATGAAATGGTTTGCGGCAGCCACTTCGGCCATAACCACAAAATAACAAAATTACTTAAAAAAAACAACTGTTAGAATATAACGAGAGATGTTCGCGAGAGTAGCAAGCCCCTGCATGGCGTCCTCCTTATTTATGGTCTGTTGCTAGGCAGAGCGAAACGGCAGAAGGCAGGCAGCTGCCGTAAACCATTTCGTTTCACTTCCGGGTTTATCCGGCCCGCCGGTAGACAGATAGAGAGAGAGCCCCCTGGTGACGCGAGGTTAGACAGACACAGACTCTATAATCATCAAGAGAGCAATCTCCAATTCACACGGCTTTGGTCTCAGCTACTATTATAGGTAAGATGTGATGCATCAATATTGTAATTATACTGTTTAATAACAATCGAAAATCTTGCTCGTAGCTGCTTTAAATACAAAGTCATTGTTCATTGGTAAATTCATTTGTGAACCAAATCAAATGTGTGATTTCTCCCGGTTTAAAAAGCCACGAAAAGATATGTGTGATTTTCTCTTGCTGTGTAAATGTGAGCCTCTGTGTCACTTCTGAGAGACATTGCTCTCCTCTGTGTCATCACAAAGAGAATAGACGTGTTAATGTTACGAGAACATCATTATAACCACTCCATTTATTTAAAACTACAGGTCGGGACCCAAAAGTGCTCTTGGGTTTCCTCCTGGTGAGTGCTGCTGTGACAAGGGTGCCATGGCACGAGTCCGATACCTCACGAGTCCGACACCTCACGAGTCCGAAAAAAGAGGCTAACTTCCCCCAGACCCTAACCCAAAACCTAACCTCTCCCACCCCCACGCCTAAACCTAACCTCCCCCAGACCCTAACCCAAAACCTAACCTCTCCCACCCCCACGCCTAAACCTAACCTCCCCCAGACCCTAACCCAAAACCATGAGGTGTCGGACTCGTGAGGTATCGGACTCGTGAGGTATCGGACTAGGGGGCAGTCCCCGTGACAAGAGCCTTAAGCGAAAATGATGCTCGAGCGAAATTGCCGGCGCTGACTGCGCCGAGGGGGTCGCCGCAGCTGGCCGTCCTATCGGCGCAGCTCGGCGGAGGGAGGCGTGCAGCTCCTCGAAAATGTGACTCCGCGCCGTCAACGCGGACGTGACGTGACCAGCACGAGAGCTGTGATTGGACGTACTTGTTGTGAGGAAGGAGGAAATGCAATTTCCTCATTTGACAGTGCTTGTCCCTCATCTAGCAAAGCCTTCTGCAGGCTCACCGGAATGAGTTTTGAAATGGAGGGACAATAAAATGTCCCCCCACCGACATGATTGCAAGTTCTTGGTAAACGACACGATAGCGTCATATGTAATGGACATGAGTGTACCACAAGCCACCTAGTGTTTTGGAGGTGTACTGCAGCCAATGCGCCGAGTTTAACGTTCGAGTATGCACAGTCTCGCACTCTCCAAGTCGAGGCTGCGCAGAACCCTTTAGTTTGTTTGAAGAAGTCTAGGGTCTGAGGCCAGCAGTGAATTTAAGCCATTTGTAGCGGTTTAAGACCCCCTGCTTAAAATAAAGAAATAAGTAAATAAATAAAGCTACTGTACATTTGCTTCAAATTGACAGCCTACAATATAGTAATTTGCCCCTGACACCAGTTGTTAAACACATGTCGCCGCAACCATACGGCACAACGCAGATTGTCCCTTCCACCATGTGATGCTTCTTCATTTCCTCCTGCCCAGCACCATGTGAGCGTTATCATCTCATGGTTGTCTTCAGCGAGATTATCACGTCAACATTGATCATTTTAGTCATTCACGGTCAGTGTGTCTTCACCCACTGCCTCTGCCGCTCGTCATCCTCCTGATCCTCTTTCTCCTCCCCCTCCTCATCATCAGTCATCATTACCATCAACACCACCATGATGATACGTACGCTTAAATATTATTATATGCTGTTTGTTGCTTAGTTCTGGATCTGAATATGCAGTTGAATATGTTCAGGATGAATGTACTGTAGCTCAAGAGTGGAAGTAACTCATTTACATTTACTGACGTTTTGTGTACTTGTACTTCTTTGAGTATTAATAATATAATATAATAATACTAAGTACATTTTTGCTAAATTATTGTACTTCACTACATTTTAAATCACATCTATTACAGAATATACATTTTGTGGCTCTCCTTCAGCATCCAATAGTTTTATTTTATTTAAAAAAAATTATAATTCAGTAACTTTTTCTACTTTAGTAAACGATCTCTACCCGTTCTTGAGTAGGGAATTCTAATACCTGCTGTCTGGCGCCCCCTGCTGTCTAAATATAATGGCACCACTCTTCGCAGGTATGAGCGTGAAAGAGAATGTGACCCTCGCTGATCCAGAAAGCAGCGGCTCCACGAACAGCAGCTCTGTGGCCGTGGCTATCCTCGTGCCTTTCTTTGCCCTGATCTTCGCAGGCCTCGGCTTCTTTCTCTACAAGCAGCGGTATGTGGGATTCATTTTTATCCGTGTGTCGTCCATGTAGTCCCTATAGTCGCTACCGCTAGTCTATATCTGATGGCTCCCCACGTGAAACTGGAGGTCATATGTTTTCACAAGTTTTGTTATTTAGGTCCAGCATCTGAAAAGTTTTTTTTTTAAACCCAGATTCATAGATGTTTGTTTTGTACAGTCACAGCCAAATAAAATGTGCATGAAGGTGGGCTAGATAGTACACTGTGGCCAAGTTCAGCAGCCCGCTTCCTGTAGATAGTGAGTTTCTTCCCTCAGTGATCCTCAACCTTTTTTTATTTCAAGGATCCCTAATTTAGTCCACATTAGCCCCATGGATCCCCATCTGATGATATTTTGTGTCTTGAACCCAAATCTGAGAATATTTGTAATGTCAGATATGATTTTGTCCAGAATTCCATGACTATATTGTAGAGTAGGTAGAGAGATAACAGTGAAACTGTGATCAAAATAGTCAGTCTCTGATGATGTTAACTTCTTGTCAATTAAATAATTGTGAAAGTAACAATTCATTAATTGACTGGGGACCTCCTGGAACCCTCTCAAGGAGCCCTGGTGGTCCCCTGACCCTGCGTTGATAACCACTGCTTTACAGGATAGCTTTCTGTGTGAAGGCTGAATTATGCTCACCCTGCCGTGAAGGGCGCGTGGGTGGAGCGAGGGCGGGCGCGTCATATGATGTAAATTTGTTGGGCGTGGTTAAGCGCTCGCTGCCTCGGGCACTCGCGCGGTGCGACATTTTTTTCCTCACAGCGCGAGCTCTCTCTCCAAACATGGACGCCTTTGAATCACGCCTTTCCGAGCAGGTCCGTCTGTACCCGAACTTGTACGACACTTCTCGAAGGGATCACAAAGATCAACAGATGCTCCGGAACTCGTGGAGAGAAGTAGCTACTACGCTGGGCGAAGAGGACAGTTATTGCAGGAAAAAGTGGAAAAATGCCAGAGACCGCTTTGTAAAAGCAAAAAAGGCGCAGGTGAAGAAGAGCGGAGACCCCGGAGCTAGTCGAACGATTCCTCCTATTCTAGTGGAGTTGGGGTGGCTGTCGATCTTTATCAAACATCGCATGACCGACACCAACTTCAATTCGGAGGTAAGCAATATTACAGAAATGTAAGCAACCAGCTCCAGGGTCCTCTGCAGAAGTTGTGAACCAAATTCACTCTCCTGGAAAATTCCACCGTCGCTCTCCCTACCATATGCCCCAATATCCACCATAGTGAAACGGTACTTTGCATCACAGACAGCCAAAAGCACAATGGAGTGAGTCCCCTTGTAATTAAAGTAATCACTCCCAGCGTTTGGTGGTGCTTTCACCTGCACATGCTTTCCGTCGATGCTACCGAGGCAGTTTGGAAAGTTCCACACTCTCCAAAACTCACGGGCAATTTCTGTCCAGTCTCTGGCTGTTGGTACAGCCACAAAGTCATTTCTCAGTGCCTTCCAGATTGCCTCGCACACCTCGGGCACAATCAGAGACACCGTCGTCTGTCCCAACTGGTAATTAGCAGCAACACCTTGTTCGCTAAAACCACTTGCCAAGATCCTCAACGTGATTGCCAGTCTCTCTTGCAAACTGACCGGGCTGCTGTGGGTCCGTTGATGTTTGATATGTGGCTCTATGCGATGCAGCAGATCATCAAAACGGTTGGCGGACATGCGAAAATACTTGAAATGCATTTCCTCGTCCATAGCACGCATCGGCACCACATACCGGGCGTATTCTCCACTGCGACTTCTATCTGCGTTTAGTGGTCGCACAGACCATCTTCTCCTGCGTCGCCTTCGTCGGGTATATAGCCAATACAATATAAGGGCTTCCTCCTCGGCGAGTGTATCCAGGTACAAACGACGGAGAAGCAAAAGTTTTGCTCTTGATAGTACTGGCATGTTGGTTTGGTTATGACGCTCTTTGCGGAAACTCGTTGTTTATATTGCTGCTGACGTGCTTTGTTTGCGCGGCGCCTGGCGCGCCCCCTGGCGTTTCGGAGCTAGCTGGGCTCTGAGTATAATGGCGTCAGCCCAGCGCGGGGTCTGCACGGTGACTCGCGGAGACTCGCGGGGCCCCACCCCCACGGAGCTTCGCTCGAGCATAAGAGCACCTTGAGACTTCAAAGCATGATGCAACCTCACTCAACATATTAATGGCTGAAACACACAGTATTGCACCATACATAGATCATTATAAATGAGAGCAACTTGGATATAATATTTACTGCATGTACATTATGTATGTATGTATCTATATGCATACATACTAAATACTGTACATACATACATACATACATACATACATACATGTATTGGGGGTGGGAATCACAGAGCAACTCACGATATGATACTATGTGCATACTACTTGGCCCTCGATCACGATGTTAACATGATAGTGATTCTGCAATAATTGATACATTGCAAGAAATCTCATGTACAATAACATCACAATATCTTTTCTTTCTTTTCCTTTCTTTATTGTTTATTGAAGCAGTACAGCAATTAAAGGAAAATCCTAATGTCTAAACAATCAAGATACATGACAAAAAATGTTACTTAGTATTAGCAAGATACAACATATACAATGTGCATAACAGTAAAAATAGAACACATAGAGGTAGATAGCAATCCACTAAAATCACAATCTGTGTAACTGAAGAGGAAAAAACACCCCTAAAAAGGCAAAAAGCAGGAATTATACAAAACATTAGAACCGATTCAATCAAACTCCTCTGTGTGTGTGTGTGTGTGTGTGTGTGTGTGTGTGTGTGTGTGTGTGTGTGTGTGTGTGTGTGTGTGTGTGTGTGTGTGCGCGTGTGCGCGTGCGTGCGTGTGTATGTGCGTGTGCGTGTGTGTGCGTGCGTGCGTGTGTGTGTATGTATGTATGCATGTAGTCTCAAGGCCAGACCCATGAGAGTTCTTACGCTGATACACTACGTTACTGCATGCTGCAGAGCTCTCTCTGGGTCTGATACACTATGTTACTGCATGCTGCAGATCTCTCTCTGGGTCTGATACACTACGTTACTGCATGCTGCAGAGCTCTCTCTGGGTCTAATACACTACGTTACTGCATGCTGCAGAGCTCTCTCTGGGTCTGATACACTACGTTACTGCATGCTGCAGAGCTCTCTCTGGGTCTAATACACTACGTTACTGCATGCTGCAGAGCTCTCTCTGGGTCTGATACACTACGTTACTGCATGCTGCAGAGCTCTCTCTGGGTCTAATACACTACGTTACTGCATGCTGCAGAGCTCTCTCTGGGTCTGATACACTACGTTACTGCATGCTGCAGAGCTCTCTCTGGGTCTAATACACTACGTTACTGCATGCTGCAGAGCTCTCTCTGGGTCTGATACACTACGTTACTGCATGCTGCAGAGCTCTCTCTGGGTCTAATACACTACGTTACTGCATGCTGCAGAGCTCTCTCTGGGTCTGATACACTACGTTACTGCATGCTGCAGAGCTCTCTCTGGGTCTAATACACTACGTTACTGCATGCTGCAGAGCTCTCTCTGGGTCTGATACACTACATTACTGCAGGCTGCAGATCTCTCTCTGGGTCTGATACACTACGTTACTGCATGCTGCAGAGCTCTCTCTGGGCCTGGGACACTCCCCCCCCCAGCCGGCTGGTTATGGGAGGGAACCGTTCACTTGGCCAGTGGTGGATTCAGTCTTCCCCAATCAGTAATGACTTTGCGATCAGACGACACGGGAGGCACAGCCCATTTTTCGAACTGCTCTCTCATCGGTGCTATGACCTGTCACTGATTCAATTTCAACCCGCCTTCAAAAACCAGCAGTGGCTGAAGTGGTACAGACTCATTTATGTACTGTAGTATATGCGGAGCGCAGCGATTCAACATAATATTGAGTCTGGGGAGAGACTAGTATGTATGTATCTATCCCCGCCAGTGTTGGGGGTAACTCATTACAAAAGTAACATATTACATGTAATATATTACTTTTAGCAGTAACTCAGTAATATAACTTATTACTTGCAGGATTTCAGTAATATTATACCAGTTACTTTGTCAAGTAACTCAAGTTACAAATTGAGTTACATTTTATTGAATCAAAGCACATATTTAAAAAAGATACAATTATGTCCTAATCAAACTGTGTGTTTTTATGCAAATAACCACTATAGATGACAATAACAAAGGAAAATAATAACATTTAGAATGTTGGATTGTTTACACTGACTTCAAGACGGTTGAAATAATTTTTCGGGATGTTCCGGGGCGGCGATGTCATTCTGCTGCTGCTATTGTTTTGGTAAAAGTAATGCGAAAGTAATGCAATAAGTAATGAGTTACTCTACACAGACAGTACTATTGTAAAGTAACTTATTACCTTCAAATGAAAGTAACTAGTAATATGTAGTATATTACATTTTGAAAGTAACTTGCCCAACACTGAACGCTATCCCCCCCCCACCCCCGACATGCACACATGTTAATTACCAGTGAACTGGCACAGAGCTTTCCTGACTCCTCTTTTCAACAATAATTACAATTCACCCTCATGTACAGTACCTACTGCAGCTGTTATAGTGATCCTGTCTGTCAGCTAATATGCAACCTCCTCCTCTTCCAGGAAAACAGATAAAGCGCAGTACACCGGATGTGCCGTCCACGAGAACAACAATGGCCAAGCCACGTTCGAGAACCCCATGTACAACACGAACACCAAGGCTGCGGAGGGGAAAGTCGTCCGCTTTGACCCCAACCTCAACACCGTCTGCACCATGGTTTGATGTCAACTCCAGTGTGAGAGAGAGAGAGAGAAGAGAATTGTCCTCGTTTTGCATAACATGAATATATAGAGACATATATTTATATTCGCCCTGTTTCTGATGACGTGCAACACACCAGGAGGTCAGCGCATAAAGCACACTTTTCAGCAACGGCTGCAGTCGTTGCGTTTAATCATGCACAGAGGGCGAGCGAGAAAAGAGAGGGAGGAAGGGTACTTGTTAGGTCCCCTCCCTTTTGAGACATCTTCTTTCTTTCTTTGCACTCTGTGAGTGTCGGCTTCATGAGTCAGAAGAACCTCTAAATAGATAAATAGAGTATTTTATGCTCTGTAGTATAGAGGGGTTTATTACACAATGCCAAACCAAAAGTTTCAAGCTTTTCTCTCCAGTATTACAGCCCTGGGTCCGGACGCATTTTGTTCTGGTCTTAGTCTCACATTCATACAATCTTGATCTTGAAGTATTTCCTCTTATGCAGCTGCTGAGTCTTTCAACTGTGAGTTGAGAATGTGCAGGTCTATTTTCTGAGCAGTGGGGCATGTGGAAAAAACAGTGCCAGTTCTACACTTTGTTCTTTGGTCAATTATACCTCTTAATTGGATGTGACCTCCCACTGACAAAATATCTAGCCAGGGATTTAATGATGGAAGTGTAGTACAGTCGGGTGCCATGGGGAACGCTATAGGGCTTTTAATGTTACAGTGCAGAGTTGGGCTTATTATCAAGGCGTGTGTGAAGATTTTCTTTGCAGTTCTATTGGGAACTGAACTATTCTCGTCTTTAGTTTGAGAGTTTTGCCGACTAGTCTGTGAGTCTAGTTTTGCCGACTAGTCTGTGAGTCTAGTAAAGGCGTATACTGTATTTCGGTATGTTTCCATTATTGGATTAGCTCAGAAGAATTTGAGTCGTTTATTTTTATTTGAAAAAATAAATCAAATTAAAAAGTTCCCCCCCCCCCCCCCTCACTCAGCTGTGAAACTGTAATGCAATTGACCAAAAATGGTCCCCAATTGACCGAATCTCGAGTCAATTGAGCCCAGCCCTGAGCCTGTATGTCAAGCATCTCAAAGTAGGAATTCCTACCTTCATCCTTTCAGGGCACGTTGAACGACGAGGTTGAGAAAACCTACCTGTGTACGGCCGGGTTTCCCATCAGTCTCCTCATGCTTGGATGTCGCTAAATCGGTGGGCGAAGACGGTCAAAGTCAAGGGGGCAGTTCAAGGCGGGATGAAAGCTTGTGGTGTCTTTTTTGCTGAATCCAAATTCTGCCTTATTTAAGAGATATATACCAAGAGAGAACAAGTGCTAACCTCCCGCTCAATTTTAATAAACTGACCCGCGGTCGTCGTTCTAATGCTTTTTTGGGAAACCGTGCCTTAGTCAGTCAATTCTCGATCAACACTCCTACTCTGAGACACTTGATGAATACGGGGGCCTTGGCTTATTTTATGGACACCAACTGATACAAATGGTGTTTTATTGTCTTATTGAACCTTCAGCTTCTACCAACACACCTGTACAGTATACATCCAAAATTTGCACACTTAAAAATGAGCCGCCATCAATATCGTACTATTCATCTGGGTCCAAGTATGTCAAGTATGTCTGTCATCACATTTATATATCATTGCAGTGCCTTGAATACCATATGGGCATATGTTTTTAAGGACGACATAACGTTTATTGCATTATTGTACATCAGTGTAATTTATCGACACAGTTTGCGATGAGTTTGGCTGAGTGATATCAGCCCACATGATTTATCTAAGAAGACATTTTTGAAAAGCAGCTCATAGTTTCATACTTGTGCATGTCGGCAAAAGAGTGATCCTGTATAGCAATTGCTGCTATAGTACTTTGAATTCCTGTCATTGCGGTTACATTTTGTACATTTATACAGTTTTGATACTTGATGGCATTCTCTTTGGCAAGATGTCTTGTGTTATCAATATGTCATATATTTTGCGAGTTCACATTTCTTATGGACCAGGAAAACATGCATCTGATAAAATAAAATAAAACACACGATCTTGCAAGTCAGTCTCTCATCAGACATTGGAGTAGATTAGAATGCTTTTACTTGTACCACACAATGGTCATCTCATTCAAGAACCTGTGTATATGTATATGTACATATTACCAAACTTTTGTAAAGAGATATATTTTTATGCAAATAAAGCATTTGTAAGTTATTGAATATGTTGTGTAAATTTTCACATGTAAATGTCATGTAAGATCAAACAAATGTTTTGTATTTTTTTCTTTATGGGCAATGTATAAATCCTTAATTTATATATAAAATATAAACTCTAATGAACGTTCCTGTTGCTATTCTCCTTTATTAATAGAGATGTCAGGGCCTCCTTTAGCCAAAAGTTGATTAGCACTTAGCCCTGTTATGACTCTTTCCGGGTAGACAACCTATACGAGTCCCGTGTCCGTATATAGATTTGCCTGCGACTCTCTCGCTCCCAAGCTGTCTAAATTAGTGATACGCACATATGTCACAGAAACATTTCTATTTCTATTTCTTGAAACATTTCTATCTAATCTATATTAAAGACACCTACTTGAGAAGAAGGGTTCATGGCTTCTCGACGGCGGGGTTAGAAAGCTCCATGCTGCTCATAAATGCCTGTTTTCATCTGAAGTCTGGTGATATTATTTTTTACTGAGCCTTCGCCCAGAGTGGTAATGTTGAGCGCTGTGACGGCTGGGAGCTCTAACCCGGAAAAAAATAATATCACCAGCACAGACTTCGGATGAAAAGAGGCATTTATGAGCAGCGTCGAGCTTTCAAACCCTGCCGTCAAGAAGCAATGAACCCTTCTGCTCTAGTAGGTGGCTTTGAAATGTTTCTGTGACACTTGTAAATACGTGCGTATCGCTGATTTACACAGCTGGACCGAGAGTCGCAATGAAAGGACACGGGACTCTTGTAGGGTAACATTGTCTACCCGGAAAGAGTCATACCGGGGCTAATTAGCACTAATACTATCTTTGTCCGAGTGACACTGTCAAGTAATACATTGTGACCAATGAGGTTTTTGATAAGCAAGAAGATTGCTGTGTGCTCTGTGTTCTGAGTTTAGTAGACTCTGGTGTGTTTTTATTGTGATGTTAACAGTAACATCCAAGAAATGGGTGTAATCCTTTGTAAAGTATGTGTTGGCAGTGAAATGGTAGAACATTGTCACTTTTCACTCTGCAAACCTCCATAGACGCTGAAAAGCAGCCAACCTTGGCTGCCCTGAGCTGCTCTGTCGCCACTGTAATTTGAATATTCTCTCTCACTATCAATAATTGTAAATGCGAAAATTGCTCTTATCCTTGAAAAGTAGGAGCTGGGGAACAGAATGAAATAATAACATCTGAATCCACTTTCCTTTTACACATGCAGTAGATGTATTAGCAGCATCATTTTTCCTACAGGTCTTCAGAATGGCCAATTTTCAGCGCTCAACTATTCATGATCTGCTTTCGAGGTACAGGCAACAAGTGCAGTAAAAAAAATGAAAATGCTCTGCCAAGGTGAAATGTCACAAGATTATTTTTCACACCGATGAGCTTCACGTCGAGGTGTTTTGGGAGCCTGTTTTCACACAAAGCAGGTACACTCATGCAACACTAGTGGGTATCTATATGCCTACGCAATATAGTACATGGGAAACTGCATAATTTAGGACATCGAACATACGCGAGGGTAGATCTGAATTGAAATGATCTTCATTTAGTCTTTGAAACTCAAATACAGTACAGTAGGTCTATAAGAGACACAAAGGAGGGATCAAACAAACGAGAATTGCACAGAGAACCTTCAAACAAAATCTTGGTACCAGGTAGTTACTGTGACATTGAATATATATTTTTTATTTTTATTTTTTATTTATGGGATTTTTCAAGTTTACACAAACAAAACACATGCATCACAACACAACACACATAACTTCACAGTTACAACAAAACAACATATCCACGAGGGGGGGGATAACATACAGAGAAAAAATAAATAAAAAAATAAATAATATTAAATAAGATAAACAACAAGGGTAGACACAATTAAGGATAAAAAGAGGCCAGTAGAAGTAGCTTATACAGAGGTCAGATACTGTAGATCGGGGTCAAGACTAGATCAAGAGGGACCAAAGGTTCTTCAGTCCGGAGCTGACGGGATAATTTGGATGCCCTTTATATATTGTGAAAAAGGCTGGCAGATTGTATAGTACTTGTGCAGGGAGCCTCGTAGGGTGTGCTTCATTTTCTCCAGCTGCATCAAATGCAGCACGTCCCCCACCCACGAGAATGAGTGGGAGCATAGGGACCCTTCCAATTCATTAGAATTGATCGCCTCGCTAGAAGAGTTAGAAAAGCCACCAAATCTAAGAAGTATTTGGGCAGAGAGAGGAGTCCCAGCTGGCAGGACTCCAAACAGTGCAGCAATTGGGGATGGCTCAATGGGCACCGAAGTGACCTTAGATAAAGCATCAAAAACGGATTCCCAGTAGGAAGAGAGAGAGGGACACAGCCAAAACATATGACAAAGATCTGCAGGAGCTTGCCGACATTTATCACAAGTGGAATGACATTGAATATTGATGGAGGATTAGAAATGACACAAAGGTGAAAATGCTGCTGAAATAGATGGTGTTTGCTACAGACTTGGCAACATAAAGAGGTGACAGATTGTATTTATTGTTTTATTGGATCCCCATTAGCTATCACAATAGTGAAAGCTAGTCTTCCTGGGGTCCTAAAATATATTAAAACAGCATCATTAAAACAGCATGATGCATACTACATAATAACTAATAAGTTTACATTGACATAATGCATATTGACAAAATGCACCACAAGATTAAAACACAAAACAAAACAAAACATACACTAAAGTAGTACAGAACAAAACAGAAATAATACAAACCATAACTACAATAAATACAGAACAAAACTAGTAATTCAATTTCCCCATGGGCATAAATAAAGGATAACTTAACTTAATTTAACATGAGATTACTTTTAGCCCTTGTTCACACAGGACGCCTATTAGTAAGCAGAACTGAAGCTTGAGGCAGGCTCACGCTGAGCCGTTCACACAAGAAGCCTTCTCTTTTCCTCTCAGCGCCTACTCGGCACCTTGAACCCGCCCACAACTCCCATTGACTTCATGCCTGGCCTGACAGATCAATGCTCGGCTTCAGCACGCGTCACGCTTGGAATAGACGTGAATCCTGAACGATCCCTTGAGCAAGGCCTGAGCGTGGCTTCGGCGTGGCACGCAAGCGGCGGGTGGTGTGAACGGCTTCGCCTGTTAACAAGGACGCCTAAATGAAAGTTGTGGGTTCAGCGTAGGTAGAGCTTAGGTTGAGCGTTGCTTCGGCATCCTGTGTGAACGGGGGCTTAGTCAGATCTTGCATGTTGCGTTCAGGTACACTGTCAAAAATAAAAAATCAAGCAATTCCAGCACGGGCCACACAGGGGGCGCTATTAGGGGAACCCTGCTCTAGATCGACATTCGTCAAATAATTCTGTGCTTGCTGGAATCAGTCACTCGGTGAATGCAAACATGGAAGACAGCTGCATAGAGGCAGTCGGGGGGGGGGGGGGGGGGGGATTGTGAGGTGTTAAGACCTATTTAAGTATTTTTATTATTTTTATTTATACTATTATAAGTATTTTTTGTACAAGAAAAACTTGAGGGGTCATATCGTAACCGGCCTGTGTTTGAAAGTGTCACAGGTTGAGCTGTGTATCAGATACCCTTGGTTAGGACTGTCTGTCATATCATTTATGTTATCTGTCAAAGTGAGTGATGTATGATATTGCAATTTACGTCTTTGTACCAGAGTATCAAACGGGAAGTGGGATTGGCTTATGGTCGTTTATATATGACGTGGCATTTCCGCTGCGGGCTCTCTCTGCTGGGGATTGAAGCCAAGCCACGGATTCTCTGTCGCCCCCATTCCCTAGTCATTTTTCCCTCCGTTTTCACGTATGGGTGTCAGTGTGTGTGTGTGTGATACTTATGTTCAAATAGCGTCTTATGAGCGGAGGCTGCCTGTATCTGGCCTCCACACCACAGACTGGGGCTGTCCACTAAAGCCAGGCCGTCTATCTGTCATCGCCCCCAAACCTGTTCCAGGTAAGCTGCTCCCGTTTTGTTAACTTCTTGTTTGATAATTCTGTGCAAAGACGTTCTGTTATTGTTGCAGCACGTCTGGTTCATTTAGACACGAGTCTGATTCTATTTTTGAGAACCGGACCTGTCACAAAAGCATATTGAAATAAATGGCCGAATTGGGTTGAAATGGCCGAAAACAGCAGAACGTGGCTGCAGTGTCAGGGAAGTGCATTAAAGCCAAGTTTAAAGACGCTAAAGACTCAAACCAATGATGCACTCATGGTCACATCACCTGCTCATTTTACAGTGAGCTGGACCGTGTTTTGAGTGATAAACAGTTGGTCAGCTCAGGACCGTGAACAGTTCACACTGGGATCTGGTATTGGCCAGCCAAACAAAAAGAATCTGAGCAATAAATCAGAATTAAGTGCTAAGGTTTGCGGTGTGAACGTAGCCATAGAGTCTACTATTTGAAAGAGTGCAGTTGGCCAGTAAGGCTGTTGTGGTCGGGGTGGATGGAAGGCGTAAACACTTGCCTTTCACATGCCTTTTCTTTTATTAATCGTCTCAAAGCATAGTGAGTTGTGGGTGCTTATGGATCGTTTGGTTTGGCAGTAACGTTGTGTTGGAGCGTCTGCTGATCGACTGTAGCCACTCTCACTCAGGCTGCCTTCGTCTTGGTCACTAATTAACTATTTTCAACCACTCTTCTGTCATTTGGTCGGATGTCCTTAGGGTAGTGGACCATTCTTCATGCAGATGGGGAACTGTTGAGTGTGGAAATCGTCTTCCCCCCTGGGCTTTGCCGTTGCGGGCGGATCTCCTATCCCAGGCAGAGGGGGAGGTACTCCACCCCTCCCCCGGCGGGTGTAAACTAGCAGCCTGGGGCCGTATTCATAAAGCTTCCTAGTACTAAGAGTTGCTCTTAGTGACGAAGTTCTAAGAATTATGACGTTTTCTAAGAATTTCCCCTTAAAGTTAGGACTAGATCCTGGTAAAGATAAAAGTTACTCACAAAACATCTTAGCCCTTAAGAGAGCTCCTAAGGTGGAAAACTGATAAGAGGAGGGATGAGGACTTTTAAGAGGCTTGAGAGTTTCTTTAGCAGAGGAGAGAATGGCGGAAAGACAGAGAGGTAGGATCAATATTCTCCTAACTCTGAATAACAGTGAGTTAATGAAACGCTACAGGTTATTCTCAGGTTATTAATGACAGCTGAGTCAATTTCCCCTGAAATTACCAGCATGGCAAATAAACATCTAAATAAATCTATTAACTGTCAGCATGTGACTACTGCACAAGTCTGTGTGTTCAAACATTTTGTAGCTACTTTTAAAGTCTGGCTTACTTTATTTAATTCATTTTTATTATTTTTTTATTATTACTTTATTTGAGTTGTTCATTACATAAAAGGCGTGGGTACACGCAAGGTTCACGTTGAGGCACCCTGTGTACACAGCCTCATTGACTAAAAAGGACGGCTATTTAAAAGCGTGGGTAAAGGCAAGGCGTAGGCAAGGCTTGGGTGCCCTGTGTGAACGTAGCCTCAGTCCCAAGATTACCACACCACCTGTCGGTGGATGGTTGGTTATATAAAAAGGTAATCTTTGGAGCAAAATTATATTCTTCCAGTTGGCTGCTGTGCGCAGCGAAATGGCACTAGAGTGAGAGCTTGAGTTCCAAACGAAGTAAAAGCCCAATAGAATATCAGTTATTGACACACAGCCAAGCTGAAAGATTATTTTAGAGTGTTTCATCTTTCAATTTTTGATTGATGTAGATTTAAAATGAGGAATCTCACTTGAACCTTTTTGATCTGATCGCAGTATTTCTTGGAAATAGCAGGTGCTTCTTATGTTTTGTGAGTACCGTAGCAGCAATTTTCACTCAACTTGGTGCTTCCCGACTTGGCCTTGGCCCCGGACGTGGTGAGGAATCCAAATCCGAAGAGGAGCGCCACCTTACAATGGAGTCATACGCCAAAGTACTTGCCATGCATGCCATTTGCTAAATAAAGTCTCTTGCTAAACCTTACCGACCGGTCTCTCATGGCATATATATATATATATACTGTATATATCATATATATACCCGAAACATCCTATGACCCCAGGGTACATCACTGATGATACGTCCCAGTTGCATCCATGTGATGTTTTTTCTATATAGTTAGCCTGGCCTAGCCAGTGACGTCTAGGAATAGACTACGTGACAACCAGGAATAGATTGGTGACCACTGGAGAGACAGTTGACAGCCGGAATGTAGACGGAACCCGGGAGCAGTATGGGTTAGCGCCCCAGCCTGCGTCTTCAGTGAGGAAGAAGCCCAACAAATCCACGAGAGGCCTTGTAGGAGGGCCATTCAAGTATAGAGCCTGCAGTACCACCACGGCCCAAGAAACATCATACCGGAATTAAATGTTGGGAGCGGGGGAGTCTGGTGCAACGCACAGGTCCTGGACCTGGTGAGACGTAGGAGGAGCCCGGACAGCTAGTCAACCCACAGAGCCCAGTCCCTCCAAGTGCCAGAGCCTCCCGGACGTCCCGGCAGAGTAGTTCCGGAGCAGTGGATTGAGTGGCCCTGTCTTTCCCTAGAGGGCTGACCGTGGGTAGCTACTGGGACGTAAGTCGGGGCTTGATCACCCCCGGCTGGGTCACCTGGGTGAGGGTGTCTGATG